>NW_027287316.1:54122473-54586668 GCF_022747635.1 Hetaerina americana
ATAATAATCCTATTTGTAGAATCAGGACACTCTCAGCTCCATCAGAGATATATAATTTTTCAGGCAACAGAACTTCCTGAGAAATCATATAGAGCACAGGGAATGAACTTGACCCTCTACCGTGATGCATCAATCTTACTCGCCGTTGGGTTTAGTACTAGGTGAACTCTATCATCACATTTCAATCCGACCTTCGGGTTGATACCAGTAATTTATCTTTTATGTGTAGTAAATCGCTTATTTATATCCTACTTGCATATACTTACACTGAAAATCATTGCATGGCATTAGGATTATCAGTTTAAGGTTTCATCTAAAGGATGCGTTTCTAAGGCCTCATTTCTTGGGACACACAATTGCGGAATGAATAGAATGAAAGCGAGGGAAATTTGAATAAGAAGAGATTGAGGAAGGAAGAAAGATAAGAAGGATTGAATACGGTAGAGACGGCACGTTCAAGCAGACAGTCCTAACAATGGGACGGGAGAAGGAAGATGACGATGTAATTTAATTAGAATTTTGCTTGAGTGTAACCTCGTGGGAAGCCAATGACAATCATCTCACAAAATGAGAGCTAAAGGAATCAAAATGACAAATGTACATGCGTTCTCGTAAGTCGCAAGTGGAGCAGCCAATCCAGACGGATTAGTTGCAGGGAAAAAAATTCACTCAAAAGAACGCTACTGGCATATAGGTATACTTATTGTTTTTCATGCATAAAATTTTAATTTGAGAATATATCGTTATTAGTACTGTTGAAAAAACCGGGTTCCATGAAGCATGGGGTATGGACCGCCCAATCGATGCGCTCACACAGGAGGCTGCGTCCGGAAACCCTTCATGTGAACATCCCGGGTTTCTTAATTTCTGTGAATATTTTTAATGAACACATCATATTACGTATAACAATGGTACTTTTCGAGTATAAAGGGTCCATAAATGGCCAATTTCTACCAATCGGTCAGTCCCATCTGAGCTTGAAAATTGACGGTATAAAAGACCTTCTATAAGTTAGCATTTTTAAAGAAATATTTAACAGCTTTACACAATTTTATAAAATATACTATATACATTTATCTGACGGCGCTAAAACCAGATCACAAAATAAATGCTGAATAAGAGCAGATTGCTCATGTTTCTTCTTGGACAGTATTATTCATCAAACTGAATCAGAATAATTTTTAACGCTCATTGTTCTTACTCCTAGATAATTTAGAGGGTCCGATAAAAATAAGAGTCTTCAAATTAAAATAAAAAATAAAAAATATTTGAATTATTATTTTTCTCGCCTCACACCCGTCTTAACGCCGAGATATGTATAAGTTATCTATAAATATAGTTATATATGCATCAAAAAGATGCAAAATTTACAGCTGGCCACATATATTTATCTTCGGCAGCTACTAATGTTGAAGGGACTTCAACGGGTCAAACTCCGATTCACATGCCGATTGCACAATTTTACTCCAAACATTGCATTTCAGCACTTCAATTCAACAAAGCAATTTCTTCGATTCTACAATCGATACGAGATCTTATTCCATATTTTCCGCAGATCGAGTATTTGCATCCTTATCAATAGAATTACTACTGGCTCAGGATAGATTTTGGAGGTACCCTTGGACTACACGCTTCTGTGCTTTTAAGTCCTCACTAACATCAAAACAAAATATCCATCGATACGCTAGGACATATTGCAATAATTAATTCGTTGGGTTTATATTCACATAGAGAACTTAAAGTCATTGCTAGATCAAGAGGATAACGATCACGTAAACGCATGTATTAATTAAATAATCACTTAGATAGAAGTCAATTAAGTGGACGAATTAGACAGTACATATTACCATCGAAGAAAAATTTCGTTTCTTTGCAGAATTTCTGCAAGAAGAACAAAATTTTAAAGAATAGCTTCATTTAATTAAGCGAAGACGTCAATATTTATTTGAAATCTATCGCATAGTTGGTCAATTGCGGTGCTGAAATCATAGCAGTGGTGTTTAAATTATACGCCTACGTGGTCAACTGCATCCAAGCCTCAGGAAGTAAAATAAAATTTAGAATTGAGCATTCAATCAACATTATGCTAACTATTCCAAAACTTATTTCACTTCAAATTTATAACCAAGTAAAATTCAGCATCAAATTTTAACATCCTTAAAGGCTAAAGTCAAACTTCTTAATTAATGTTTAAATACCTGAAATAAGTATTATTGTGCGGTAACCAAAAAAATTTCCAACAAACGAAAAGGAAACAGCGAGGTGACTAATCTAAAATAAGGAGAAATAAAAAATACATGTAGTGCATTCACGTGGATATAGCTTTATCTTCCACTTGTGAGGCGAACTTTAATTCCAGAATGGTACCAAATAATTTTCCCAATCACGTTCTCAAATCCATTTGTTGCAAAGCTAGTGGCAGATTAAAGTAAAGTAAGTATACCGTCCTCAAGACTGGGCTTGTTTAACTCTAGTGATTCCTTGGCGATCCTCTCGTTGGGGGAAGCCATATACCGGCACCGGTTTTCTCTCCGTCCCATACCATTCCTTTATCCCCTCATCCTGTCAAACTGACCCCAGTAAACCACCTTCACAGAACGACACACGCGATAGCAATCACCGGGAACAAACTCCCACTCTTAATCGCGCAGGATGAATGATCACCTTTAGAGCAGTTGAGCTGATTCTCCGCCATATGTCTCATTCACTGCTCCGCTATCCCACGCGAGGAATGTAACATGGTAAAGGAAGAGGTAGAGGGAGCCCGGCAGGGTCCAGAAATGGCTTAGGGAGCCGGTCCTTTGCAAGGTAAAAAAAAACCGCCAGAGCGCGCCGGATGTAACGGCATTTTTTTTACTTGCTCTACGGCGACACCTGCCTCGAAGGAGTTGTTTGAGTGTGTTTTATTCGTTATTATTTTTTCTTCACTCCCACTTCCCCATCGCTCCCGTCCGCGATTCTTAAACGACGTGCACGTTTTATTCTTTTTTTTCAAATCCCGCTCGGGATTCGTGCGCTCCAAAATGTCTTCATCTTTTGTTTTCCCAATGCCTTTGTTCGTCATGACATATAGCTACGGATGTCCACACCCTCATATTTTATCACCCATATAGGTTATCAATTCGAGGACTTGTAGCAGCCAGCCCAGCCCATTGGAGGTAGCTCCCACTCTGCTCCCTTCCGACCTCTTTTGGTTCCTTCATAATTCCTTGTGCTGGCGACTTCTGTCAATTCCGTCTTCTCTGGCCTTCCTCTCTATCTCATTCATTATGACCAAGCCCTAGTTTGTCAGTCAGCTATGGGTTTGCAAGTATTGCTGAGTGAATTGGATATTCAGTGCGATAGATATGGAATGAGAATTAATATAAATAAAACAAAGGTAATCGATTTACCGGAAAGACGAAGGCTTAACATTAAAATAGGAGGACAAAAACTACAGCAGGTGGAAGAGCTTACGTACCTCGGAAGAGTTTTGGACCAACATGGTCAAAGTCACAGGGACGTAAGGAGAAAAATTGCTCTTGGGAAATTGGCTTTCACAATGAGAAGGGAGTTGATGACAGGAACGTTGAGTAAGGATATTAAGAAAAGACTCGTAAAAACTTTGATATTGAGCGTAGCTATGTACGACGCGGAAACGTGGTCACTGTAGTAGTATGATAGACTGGAGGCTATTGAAAGGTGGGTGTGGAGAAGAATGGAGAAGGTGAAATGGACAGAGAGGAAAACAAATGAGGAAGTACTGAATCTAGTGGGCGAGGGGAGGGGTTTGTTGGGAGAAATCATAAGGAGGCAGGAAAAATGGATTAAAAGCATATTGATCGGCAGTGAGATGTTGAAGACAGTGATAGGGGGAGAACGTTAGGCAAACGAGAAAGGGCAGGAATGGGATAGGGATGTTGAACGGGATGAGGGGAGGAAGGAAGTACACCGAGATGAAGAGGGATTAGTTGTAGAATGAGATGTTGGGTTGTATTTTGTTAGGAGAAACAAGACATTTATTTAGTAGTCATTTCCATCGAAAACCTTACCTTAATAGGCAGATTACCCAATAAAAAACATGTAATGATAATGTCACATTAATATAATGTAAATGTTATGGTAATTATTTTTAAGATATTTTTAATTTTACAAAAATTATGTTAGAGTTCCACAGGATTTGAAACGTACTTGGGTCCGAATGGCTGGGAGCCTCTAATCTAGTGTATATTTAAATCATACATAATAATTATATAATTTTGGAACTTAGTCAAAAAATAATTGTTCATGGAAAGGGAACTTATCGAAAATGTAATTAATGATGAAAAGACTTCGAAATAAATATATGTTGTCAGCGTCGTCAATCGCCAACCTTTTTTTCACACTGGTCTATGCTATATTCCTTATCTCTTACCTTCTTCATGCGTGCGTGATAAATTGACTGGATCAAAATCGATATCGCAATTAAATCCGTTTGAGTATAAATATTCCCTACAAAACGAATACGGCAAAAACCCCTTGAATTGATTTTTATAAACTTAAACGCGTCAATATAATTTCATTGATCCAATAGCGAAGCATATGCACTGTTATATGCTCAGCGGCTCACAAAAGGAAAAACTATGGCATGGCCTCTAGCAACATTTCATTTCTAGGTGGGTCCGCTCAACCGATGAACTCACATCTCCCTATATTTAAAATTTCGTACAATAAATGCGGAGTGGACCGAAAGATATAAACTCAGTGGAACACATGCGAATCTCCAGGCCCCTGAACTATTTTCGCGAAACCCATGCTGATTTGCAAGGCCGTCATCGCCTTTCTTCACCCATTCCTCCACCATACAGCTTCTACTATTATTTTCAAATCTCGATTGAGAGGGAAAACCTCCGATGATTTTCGTACCCTAATTGAAATCGCCAAAAGAAAGGACGAATATTTCAATTTTAGAAGCATGCTCAACGCAAACAGCTGTCGCTAATTCGTCGTTAAATTACCCAGAGGAGTTATATTTCTACTATATTAAAAGTACTCAACATACCCTTATAAAACAAAAGTTTTTTGTCTTAGGGGGAATAGTGGACCAAAGTTCCATGTCAGAATTCTTATGATAAAGCGTGGATATCACTCAGGAGAATATCGGATATAGTCTTACCCTTTTTTCGACGCGAAAAATCAGTATTTTTTCTAAAAATTAGAAACATACCTCTCAGGTTGATAAAATAGACTTGCCAGTAGACAAATTTTAATTCATGAATTATTTTCTGAAATTACACCGGCGCCAATCTTTTTGAAAAATGCTGGCCCTTTTTCATTCTAATCTTCCTGTAACAAACTCATACGAAAGTTTTCCGTAAAAATTTTCCTTGGATCAAAAGTGCACGAGCCTAATAACTGTAACATATTGTAGTGAGATTATACCAGCTCCAAAGAGAAAACTTTCAGAGAAAATTTCATATTAGACGATGCGTTATCAATTGTGACCGGCATTCTTCACGAGACGTGATTGAACAGGAAATTTAATCGTAGATATGTATGACCTATGTAATTAAAATTTTGAAATGTTGGATCGTAGTCTTCCGTGGCGTTCAGGATTCGTGGATGTCTCCATTTTCCGGGTTCCCGCCGCGTTGGTTGTCATGGTTGACGACAGTTTCGCCTGGATTCCACCAGGCGTCTTCAGGTCGAAGTGCCGATATCATTTTGGCTGCGCTTATATAGCCCTCGCTCTCTCGCTGCTGCGTTGTGATTGGTTGGTTTCTGGAACACTCTCTTCCAGGCGTTCGTCAGGTGGTAACCGTCTTCCCGGTTGAAGTTTCTCGGCGTTTTTGTGATCTCAATTGATTCTCTAATCAGCCGAGGATAGTATCTTTTTTCCTTGGTGATTATCTCGGCTTCGTCAAATTTGATGTCGTGTCCGGGTTCGCTCCAGGCATGCTCGGCGACTGCTGATAGGCTGAATTTCTTATTCTTCGTTGCCCTCTTGTGTTCTTGCAGGCGGGTCTTCATGGACCTGCATGTCTCGCCGATATACGATTTGCCGCAAGAGCAAGGCACCCGTCCCAGAAGGCATCACTCGTGGCAACACTCCTGCATCGCGCATACAAACTTTCGGATGCAGAATCATTGGCCAAGGAAAAGGAACATTTGATGACGACACTGAAGATAAATGGATACAAAGAAGAATTGGTCCTGAAAAGGACCGCTAAAGTGGAAAAACGCCACCAGACACCCGACAAGGAGAAACATCAAACTGACAAGCCAGGAACCTATGCCATCATCCCCTACGTCGCCGGCACAAGCGAAAAGATCTCGAGGGTCCTGAAGAAGAAAGACATTGTCACAAGATTTAACTGCGTGACCAAAATAAGCCAGATAATTCCAAGGCCCAAGGACAAGATCCCGAAAGGTCTTCTCGAAGGTGTGTACCGCGTGCCTTGCTCTTGCGGCAAATCGTATATCGGCGAGACATGCAGGTCCATGAAGACCCGCCTGCAAGAACACAAGAGGGCAACGAAGAATAAGAAATTCAGCCTATCAGCAGTCGCCGAGCATGCCTGGAGCGAACCCGGACACGACATCAAATTTGACGAAGCCGAGATAATCACCAAGGAAAAAAGATACTATCCTCGGCTGATTAGAGAATCAATTGAGATCACAAAAACGCCGAGAAACTTCAACCGGGAAGACGGTTACCACCTGACGAACGCCTGGAAGAGAGTGTTCCAGAAACCAACCAATCACAACGCAGCAGCGAGAGAGCGAGGGCTATATAAGCGCAGCCAAAATGATATCGGCACTTCGACCTGAAGACGCCTGGTGGAATCCAGGCGAAACTGTCGTCAACCATGACAACCAACGCGGCGGGAACCCGGAAAATGGAGACATCCACGAAAATTTTGAAATGTTTACTTTCGAAAACCAATAATGCATCTGAGTTAAACAGGTACGCTTAGGTTATTAGCATTTTTCAAAATGTCGAGATTTTCTCGAAACGTTCATCAGTTGAAAGAATAGATAAACTTAAGCTTAAACCTTCTTTCAACAAAGTTTTAATGTTTGATGATGCTTCAATAGACGAAACTTAAGTAGCAAAGTTCACGTTGGGCAAATTACAGTGAATTTGTCAATAGATGTTAAATCTAAGAGCATCAATCCGATTATACTGTATGATATTGTGTTTTCATTTTTCTTCTATTAGTCTAAAACATAAATGAACAAAATGAATATCTGATCGTAGCACTTTTCCACTTAATATTTTTTTAAGGCCGGGTTTCGATGTATTGTATCAGTTTATGATGTAATATACCGAAACCCGGTCGTAAATAAATTTTATAATGTGGAAAAGTGCTACGTTCATTATGTTCGACTTCCACCACATCACGCCTGAAGCTACTCAATGAATGAACAAATTCCTTGCTTAAATTAAGGTTTTGTATTAATAATTATTTATAAATGTTATTAAATAAAATATATTATTATATTAAAAATTTATAAAATAGAATTATTTTTAATATCTACTTATAAACCAAAAATTAAATTTTTGAGCATATGACCTCGTGAAATTAAATAAAAAAGCACGACATATCTAACTACTGAGAAAGATTATTTTAGAGTCTTAAATATATGCAAGCAAGTAAAACTAATCACGTACACTGAATTATCACAGACGCCGGTATACCCGGCGTCTGTGAATTCAGTGTACTGGTAATGAAATCATGTCTCAGATGAGGGCTTGAATATTTGTGGGCACTACATGCCCTCCTCCCTACATCCTTTACCATGCATAGCCCAAGTCAACTGTTTATGAAGAGGGATCTGTTTTCCTACCGTCATTTTCCGATCACAGAGCCATCAAATTCACCCGCAAAATGGGAGATTTTTTGACGCCACGCCTCGGCAGAAAAACACCCTCGGGAGAAAGCTCTATTTTATCGAACGTGCGAAAAAAACAACGAATGGAAGACGGCGGGGAAATGCCAAAACTCAATTTTTTCTCCACCCCCGACGGCAAAACATCCATCCACGTGGGCGACTGCTCTTGAGGATTCCCCCCACCCCCCAACCCGCGAACTCCTTCCACTGGAGGCATCTCATCTTTTACAAGCACGAGGAAAGTGACGGGAGTGTGGCGGGAAGGTTTGACGGTCCGCACACTCGTCTCCTCCCGGTGAAACCTGAACGGTGTATCCTCTCGATCTCTTCCTTACAGTGTAAGCTAAAAGCCGACCTCCACTCGACCTACAGCCCGCCCACCCGGCCGTAAATTCCGCAGGATATATTCCCGTGCCGCACGGAGGCGTATATGTGATCGCGCTGGGTTGGGCTTGCCTCGGGAAATAGTACTGATCCGTGACGAGCGACGGCGTCCTCTCTCTCTTGACGGTGAATTCCCACAAACTGATCAACCCCACGCCCCCCCGTTTCCTCCCGTTCCCGGCGGGTATATTTCTGGTCTGATCCGATCCTACGCACTGGGGTCGACAATTGCTACCTTCCTTATGAGGCTGATGCTGGTATATAATTTCTCTTAATTACATCATCGCGGGTTATCAATCCGGGAATTGATTTGCAAGCAACTTTCAAGAGTATCCTGTTTCCTTCCAGTCTCTTCATCCCCATATAGATGCCCTACATCGGCATTTTCCATTATCTGTTTCTTTTCCGTTTGTTTCTGTAGTTTATCCTAGGACTTCCTATGACCAGAATAGGAGAGAAAAATACCTCATACAGCAATATTCACCCTGTTGAGAAGAACATGATTAATGGGGCACAACTTGGCATACATTGCACTCTTAAGGAACATACTAGAATCTATACTAAGAGAAAAGATCTCAGGCTGAAGAACAATGGACAAATACGCAGGACAGATAAACGGGAATTTAAAACGATAAAGCAATCAGGGTGCAAAAGAATAAAATATTATTCAAGTTGAACAGTCTGTGTAAATGAATATCCGTCGAATATGAATGTGTGAATGAACTCCATACATTCATGCTGGAGCCATGAATTCATATCATTCGATGCGGAAAGATGTTTACTTTCACAATCCGCTGTATTTGTTCGCTAACGTTTGATGGAAAAGAGGCGAAAATACTACATTTTTACGGTGAACAGTGTCGCTAATTCTGGATGGGCGTTTCAGGTGCAGGAAACTAGTAAGCATTGAATCTTGAAGAATTGAAGGTTAAGAGTTGACGAATCTCCGGACTGACTCTCAAATGAAGGAATGCGTTGGCATCAATTTTCAAGGAATTTATAATTTTTTGAACTCCTTCAGGCACCGAACTATCATATTCTAAGGCAGCTTCTTTTGAAGTGCGAATGGAAGTCTATCTCCTGCTTCGCACTCACTAGTCCCCTCCTCCCACTCACCCCTCCCCGCGTACGAACCCACGGCTACGCGCTGGATCGCTTCTGATTTCGTAGAGTGAGTCTAAGGAAAGCGGCGAATATATAGTCGCAGAAAATTACCCGGGAAGGATCCATGATATGAGTTTTCATCACGCCTCACACTATACCAAACTAAACGTCCCCAATATTTTATTTTTTTATAGCTTCATGGGATATACAGATATTCCCGTCATTCACGCCGTGTTTTTTCATGGTTTTGCGGTGAGTATTCTAAGTGACTTACTAAACACAGTTACTATCCCGAAGTAAGGGTAGATCTCGTCGCGCACGAAGTCCTACAATGTTTACCATTCACACATAGTGAAAGGAGGGGCCAGTACCCTTCTCTGTCTCGCCTGTAATATCCCAGGAAGATCTACGCCAAAAAAGTAAAACAAATGGAGTGATGCTGAGGGTCACCAGAATCCAGTCAGTAACCAAATGCTCTCTCCACTAGACTACCACGTTTAAACAAGTAGCTGAAATACTCGTTCGAATTTAAGAGGAAAGCAATTTCAAGTGAATATGTGATTGGTGCGATGCAAATAGGATCACAACATTCCACACGTCGGACGGTGCCTTTAAACTTTGGATCCCTTGAAGTATTTCGTTGAAGGTACACAAACGCTGGCGCTACGCTCCCTAATCCCCCTTCTATCACGAAATGGCACGATTAGCTCTAGTGGATAAAATGGGTAAATTAGAAGGAAAATAGAAATATGATAAAATAGACTGGTGGAACAACTGTGAGCCGTGACGAATGGTTTAGGAAAAACTGCATTCCGCTCACTTTGGCAAGTGTTTCTACGAGTGTACAGAGGCATTTACGTCACAAATACTTTAATTGGACAACCTCGTTATTATCAAGTCTATATTGGGTGCACTCTAAGCAACTCAAAAGAAATTATAAAAACACCCGCGCTATGAATACATTGTGGTTCAATGGTAGAACGAAAATTAGGATGAAATAGAAATAAATAAAACAATGGTTTCAGAGCTCACTTTTTCATTTAGTGCACCAAGCGTTTCTAAGAATCACTCGCATCATCATCGTCTAACCGCATTTCCTACAGTATTGTACTAAATGTAGAACCATAGTAATCTATATGGAGGTTAGTCGTGATGCGTGAAGGAAGAGATTACCTCGAACAAAGCCTTAAATCAAACGAAATTTCTCTATTAATGGCAAAGGGGTCTGCTTTCCTTTGCTCCTTGCGATATTTACCCCTTATAAATACATAGAAAATAATCCCCAAGCTAGGATTTTTGGATTTCAAATACGATTTTTCAAAAGTCCAAAAATTGGGTTTTAAACCCTACGGTCAACAGCCGATTGCAATACATAACACTTCTCACCGTACACTTTCTCTAAATGGCGATGAATTTATATCGGGGAAGCAGTCGTCAGTTGGCTTCGCGACGCGGCGGGAGAAAGGTACGACGCCGGTATTAAAAAGCTGGTTACAAGGATGCAAAAAGTGATTGATCGTCAAGGTGACTATGTAGAAAAATAGCTAAATACTCAGCCTTTCCTACGATGCACACAAAGTTGAGAATAAATTTGATTTTTCATGAAAAAAAATAGGAGACCTTACTTTTCGAATCGCCCTCGTAGTTTCAATTCAAGCGCAAAATTCTGTTCTTTGCTAGGTTTATGTGGACATTTATATAGACTATGTACGAAATAACTTACTTTTGTTAGTCTTCAAAATTTAATATGGCTCCCTGGGTGGTGGTGAGTGAATGAAGTAGTATACTCGTACATGCAGCTAAACCATGAGTTCATTTGATATAAGCCAGCTGGCAACGACGTGGATGAGGTAAAACTAAGGAACCTAAATCGCGAAATTATTAAACAATGTCAACATCAAGCATTTAAATTCAAGTTATTTTCCGATTCACATGATGTTATTATCTATACGATATTCAATTCTGAGCACTTTAGAAAATCAATGTCATAGGTATGGGATAAAGATCAAAACAAAACAAAAATGATGAGATTTTCGGAAATGAGGAAGGCTAAGTTAAGAAATTTTGGAAGACAATAATTAAAGCGGACGGAACAGTTTACCTAACTTAGATGAGTTTTGGATCAAATTGGTCAAAAGAGGTAGAGACATAAGAAGAAGAATTGCGTTAGGCAAAGAAGGTTTCACGTGGAGAGAGATGATGACAGGGACGTTAAGCAAAGATGTTAAGAATAGATTAGTGAAAACTTTGATATTGAGCGTGCTTTTGTGCGGAAAAATGGTCGTTGAAGCTGGCAGGGTCGTTGAACGGTATAGATTTGACGCGTTTGAGATGCGAGAGCGGAGGAGGACGGACTTAAAATTTATGCAAAGGAAAACCAATGAAGAAGTACTAGGCATGGCGGAGGAGGAGAGTATTTTGTTGGGAGAAATCCCAGGAAGGCAGGAAAAGTAGTTTCAGAGCATTTTGATGGGCGATGGAACCCTGAGGATGGTGATAGAGAGGTGAAAATTTGTAGGCAAGCGAGGTAAGGGGAGAAGAAGCGTAGGCATGCCGGACAGAATGAAAGGAGACAGAAAGTATTCAGAATTGAAGAACAATTTAATATAGTGAGGGGAGACATACTGTGTCTGTCCTCTTAGACGAAGCTAATACCTGTAAATGTTGCGATGATCCGTCTGTGTCTATCTAAAATATAACTTAAACGGACGACTACCAATAATAATTAAAAAACGAGGTATTGGATTTTCTGCTTTAAAACAGCTTAAGTTTGCAACCAGCCATGGGTTTCCCCAATTTAAATCTCCAGTCAAAATTGCCTCTGCATGCGGTTTACGAAGTCGCAAATCACGTAGATCCGATGCAATCTACATAAACCTTAGTGGGAACTGTATAATCGATTAATTAAATTCTCTTAAATTTTTAATATCATTATTTCCGGAGCGTGCTTAGCACTGCGGAGTTGGAATCATTAAGGCGACCAAACATTGAATTTCATTCTAAATCAAATTTTATTTATGTAGTCATTAGCAAATTGACTGCGGCGATGTAACTGAGGTAAGGATTCAGGAGCGCGAAATCACTGGCGTCACTCGTGCTCGGGCGATCCGCTGGGTGGTCGAGTGGAATTGGGCCGCGATGCTCTTGCTTGATCATTGGCTAGCGCCCGGGGAGAGAGATCACGCGTCGAGAGGCGAAAAGCTCAGTGTCTCACCTGTCGCAAATCCTCGCTCAATCGCCTTCCACTTAATACCCAAACTTTCACCTCCATGGTGAATGATGGGAGGCTAAAATAAGGGACAGCTCAAGGCGACGGTATTCATTAAACTCTCACGTATTTACGTACGTGGCCTAATATTGAGTTGTTAATCTCATAGAAAAAGACTTCTTCTTGATTGCTATTCTGAGAAATTTTTTAACCGAAATTACATATAAATAAAATTACAATTGGGAGCTTCATAAAGAGAGTTCAAGTACCAAATTCTGACCAGTCATTCGTTTCCCAATTTCCATTTCTAACGTATGGTTCAATGGCAACCGTATCGATTTTTCTGTCCAATTTTTCCCCCAACAGTTTCGTTTTGTGCGTGTCACAATAAATATTCACGATTCAAGAGTTATTAATAACTTTTATAACCAGTAACACTAGTTATTTGTCAACTGAACGGGTCATATGTCAAATAGTACCCATTCGTGACAGTCCGTCAACCAGATAAACATATTTATTGGTAATTGATATTGAATGGTTAATACCAGGAAAAAGACGCATCCCCAATAAATTTTTTCCGTCATTTAGTTCCACCCTCTACCTACTATTTCAAGCTATCTCCACCATATACGCCTCATGAAATTTAGGCGTTAAAAAAGGGAATACCAATATAGCGATTTTATCATGAAATTTTTAAAATAAAATTAAACTTAAAAGAGGGTAATGTTTCAATGTTTTCCAACTTTTTAAAGTTGCACCAGGTAAAAAATCAATATTCATCTTTTGTACAAGTTCAGCGATGATGTTTCATTTTATTCGAGGGGTTCTGTTGAGTAAAATGTAGGTTTTGGACGAAGTCTATGGAATATCGGAATATCATCTTGTGCGCATCGCAGAATCTTCCTTTTATTTGTCCTACACTATTCCCTTCTTTAACGCTTTGTACCTTATGGGTTGCATAAAAGAAGGAACTATCTAGCCTCAATATAGCCCCAATAAATGCGTTTTATTACAATTATTATTTATCATTTACTTATTATTATTATTACCTGATGCCTTCCTCTACGCGGTCTAAAAAATCAACTCTCATCATTCCTCTTCCGTACCTACCGAACGTTCTTCCTTCTACCACAACCTTGAACATTCCAATGTCTTTCAGTACTTTCTTAATTCACTTCCTCTGACTTCTTAGGATTACAGGTAGTGTTACTAGTATGACAACACAAATTTAGTTCGATAAGTTTTGGTAAATCCAGAGAAAAGCTTGAATTAATCTAGTTTTACTTGATTGATAAATTTAAAAAGTAATAAATCATTTAATGCGTGGATAAATTTTGATGATTTTGCTGTTGTATATGTTGAGAGAGAACATTAGTGAAGGATAGAAGTGCAATATGATGTGCCGTACGAGAAACTATGAGAATACTAATTCATAGTCTTAAAAAACGGATATGGGGAAAACGAGGTAAGCAGAGGTGATTAGAACATTTGGGAGTAATAGTCAAAAAGATGCAAGACTAAAACGCACGGTTGCAACATGAACCGAATCAGGTTAAGTGGGAAAAAATATCAAAATCGGAAGTACACTCATTGGTTGGTTTGTTTGGCCATGTTGAGCGAATGGATGAGAGACGAATTACCAAGCAGAGCCATGAGAGAAGAGTTGATGAGTTGAGAAAAGGTGGTTGACCGGGAAGTCATGCATGAGTGTGGTGAAGACATACTCGAGATTAGGAGCATTTGAAGTCTCAAAAAGTGAAGAGCACGTATGAATGTGCAAGGAAACGAAAGAAGTACGCAAGGATATATAGCATGAAATAAATCAGTGGTAGAGGGTTAAATTGAGCTGAAGTGAGGCTCTTATTACTTCATCAAGCCGGAAAGAGGAAGGCATGAGATTTACGTATTCAGGCGTAAGGATGAATGTAAATGAAAAACCTAATGCCTAATAATGACTTAAAACGTAAATGATCGAGGTATTTTCAAAGTTCAGTTTCAATTATCGTTAATTTATATTTTAGTGTTCACGGATGAGACGCAAAACTTTATAAATTCACCTCCCTCGCCGAATAAAAGACTATGGTGTTAATCTACGACGGTGGTATGAATTAGAGAGCAGAAGGTTGTTCCGTTATGGATGAACCTGCACAGCGCATGGAAATTTGCATATTTAGTTCCGCTATTTCACCAATTGTAATGGCTTAGAATATTTTCCCCGTGTGGATAGCAAAAATTTATCTTAATGAAATGCTCCCATTGGCTTCAAAAATTTCTACGGTGTAAGTTTTTTATACATTATGTAATAGTCTCGCATTTGATCGAATGGGAACCCATTCCAGAGGAAGGCTAATTTCAAGGATTCACGCAAGGGCAGACACAATCTCACATCTCGAATGTTCCCTGTGGATGAGAGTGGAGTTGAACTTGGCAGACGAGGCATACTTAGGTAATGTTATTTACAGCTAGGAGAGAGGATCCCCAAAGTTCCCTCTGATTCCTTCCGATCCTGGAAAAGTGCCAAAGACCTCGCTGTAGGAAAGAAGGAAAACACCGTTGTTTTGGTTGGGATCGATAGTGACAAATAGGTGTCCATCCCAAATGCCGCCTTATTAAGTGGATATTTCCCGGGCCACATCCCAAGAGGAACATGATCCCCGAGCGGGTGGCGGGCGGAAGGGTAACGGTCGAATTCTTTCGTCCTGGGAGACATTAGAGAATCATGCTTGAGTTGTTAGGAAACATCTGAGACAGCCATCGTAAACAAAGTAGCACGGAGGGAGGGAGGAAGGATACAGGAAATTAAGAGTGAGACGGCTAGAATGCTGGCCTCTGACACCGGGTTCGATTCATGGTTTCAGGAGAAGCCATAATTTTTCGTTGATAATTTAAATGAAGTACATAGCTTGTGGATAATGAAAAAAAAAACACGAAGCATACGGGACGTTAGTCAATAGAATCCTCTGGACATTTTTCGAGCTAACCCCTACGCCTGGTTTTCCTCCACCAATCTCTCCTACTTGTAATTTCCCTATTGTTATCAAATTAGTGCCTTCTACAATAACTAGAAAAAAGGATTAATGGAGATATGAAAAATTATAATGATGAGTACTGGCAGATAAACAGGATTTAACTGATACGATCAAGTCTTCTATTAAACCCACTGTCATAAACAGGGAGCTCGAAAAGTCTTTCGTCTTCTTATTTTTGGAAAGACTCTTCAAGATACATCTTTGAATGTACCTACAAATTGATTCAATTGAACCCACAGATGAAAATAAAAAAAAAGATGTTTTGACACTTTTTTTGCCTCCATTGACCTTTTTGAGTAAATAGGACTTCTTCAAATATGACGACCGAAATTTTAGAAGTAGTTGGATTTTTACTATAAATGTTTCGATAACATCTTGTAGTAGATGCCTTTCTTTCTCGAATCCTATGACTTAATGTAATATTACATTCTCTCAATTTTTCCAACAATATTCATGGGGCTTACAGAAAAACTCGTTCATTAAGTACAATTAAGTGCATCGAAAGAAATCATTGATGTATAATTGATTAGAATGTAGAAACTTACAGCTTGAAGTCCAGGGAACTTCTACTATATGAGAAATTACTGATAAACTAATGTGCGTGACCAATGACAACGGATCCAGGGTCAATAAGGTAAATACATCGAAGAACCCAAACCTCAGCCGCAGCCAGCTCATCTCTCGATATGATCATGATATGATCAGCCAGCTCCTCTCTCGATGATTTCTTGATTATAGGCGACGAATGCTAAATGGCTGAAAGCTGAATTTGGGCCTCGCGCACAGACAGTAAAAGATAAAATTTAAGCGCAACAACTTAGGCTTCAAACTCATCGCAGAAGTTGTTCAGGCAGTGAACACATTCAAAGAAAGGACATAAGTTTTGGAAAGCTCTATTTGAACGAATTATACTCATGTCGAACAATTCGCATATCACATACTGCAATTTTGAGCTTTTAACTTGCATAGGACCGTTCCCACTGGCCACCGAGGAAACTTCACGATGGAAAATATCAAGACATACGATACGATCAACTATTATAACGAAAGGCATAAGTCTGAGCAGATAGAGAGCGAGGGGCGACCAGACTAGATTCTCGGTGAAAATTAGCAGCTATCAGTGTATTAATTTTTATGATTGATAATCTCTTTATCAAATTTCTGAAACTCATTTTTAAATGAAGCTTGCATCTAATAATATTGTCTGCCTATCGTAATGAAACATCTGCTTCTGAATTCACTCACTAGATTTCAAGTTATGAATTTTATAGCTCAGCTTCTTTAAGCAATTTTAAAAAATAGTAATCGATGAATTGAGAAAGTGGTGGAAACTATGTTTATTTTGGTTTCACAAGAAAATCATTCGCTCAAGGTATTCTACCAATTTGACTTTTTTATTTTTGACAGTTCCTAATGAGCATTTACTTCTCCTCTTTAAGTATCGTGAGAACTTGCTCTTGCTTGCCTTACATTATTTCCTTCTTCATTTCTTCGTAACATCTGCCTGCCTTCATACTGTCTAACAAGTCCACCCACCTCCATCCCCTTTAATATTTACTCCGGCCACTTACTCTGCCTTTTTCGAATTCCCCCTCCCCCTCCGTTCCTCTCATCACCCACTTCATATGGAACGTTAGCGTTTGTCTTCTTCTCTGTCCAACTTATGTTCTCCATTCCCCTCTGCATATACACACATCTCAAAACTCTTCAACCTACGCTCATCCTCGTCTCAAAGACCAACTCTCACATCGATGCTATGTTAAATCTTGACTAATCTTTTCTTCACATCATTCTCAAAATAATATCAATAGATAATTTTTGAGATTATTGCCACGTCTTAGAATAAAACAGAAGACTTTTAAAGCAACACTTTTTGTTTATTCTGCAGAATATTTTAGCGCTATCTAGTCATAAATATGCCACATAGGTAATAAAAGTCAATACCTTAAGTATTAAGGGTTACGGATGTATCTCCCATAGCCTACGTAAGAAAAAAAATTAATACTCCTCTGGATGAAGGTTCAAAATTAGCTCACTATATATGTTATGCTGATGCATATATTCAATTATTTTACAAATCTTAAATACAAGCTTTTTGTGGACTCGCCAATAGCATTCTCGCCAGGAGAGCGGCATGACTCAAATTGAGGGATTTTGTGAATTATCTCACATAATGACCAAAACTTTCAGTAAAATGTATTTTAAGAATTCCTCTAACTTATACACATACTATTTCAGTACATACCTAGGGGTAAGATTAAATGATTTTGTCCCTAGGATGGAATAGTTTAGTTTCTCTTCGTAGTTGGCAAATTATTCTTACAATTACTATCATTTAGTCAAAATAGTAAATCTTCTTAGCATGTCCATTATTATATCACGGAAAAAATTATATATTTTGTAAAAGCTTTAAAATCTAGCTAGGCTTTCCCTCTCAGCAGCAATTTTTACATCATAGCTTGCACTCCCAAATAATTATTTGCTCTGATCTTAGCTTCGCACCATCTTTCATTATATTACTCTAACTTATGCCATACCTTCTCTCACTTTTCTTTCACTTACTTCCTATTTCACTTTTGCTCCTTCTCAAAAACTTGCATGAAGCGCAATCTTAAAAACGACCTTTTCTCGATCTCTGCCGCAGAATATACTAATGCAGTTCTTACAGAGTATGTGCATTTATCAATTACCAAAACCAATCGCTGAGGTAATTGGGCACCTGGGAAGCCCGTGGGCACCAGATTGTGAACCATGGCTATAATGGATTAATTTATTACATACAAGAACCGAAATCTTGGTTCGCGAGCCGTGTATCGCTTATTATTTCGACGGAAAAAGCAAAAATAAGGTAACCACAAGAGCTCCTGTATCATGGACGGATTCGTAATCAGGAGCCCGTTTACCAAAGCTATTCTCGTTCGTCGATTTATGATGACTGTGAAAAAAAACTTTCAAAGTCGCACACTGCGCAATGTATGCAAGTAACAAGCTACCCATGCGTCATTTATAACTTTCTGCAGACTCCGTAGTACACGTGTTCAACATTTACACGTAAGTGTAACTGAGGAAGATGCCGGATAGCTGAAGTCATTTGTACTATCAGGGGTACGTGGAAAATTTGGTAGAGAAGGAATTTTCAATGAATGTGAGCAAAAACCCGACGTCGGCATTAACCTACTCTTTTAAAGAAAGACGCCACAATTTAACGTCCCGTCCGACGGACGGTGTACTCCACTGAAGTTCCCTCATAAAGCACCCAAAGTAGGGATCGGGATGCCTCTGAAAAATCCTACACTGCCCAAAACCTCCACCCATTTCACGCCAGCTTCGTATGCGCAATATAAATTGATTTTTTAACTGCCCTGTGGCTTCAAGAAACGGACCCCGAGCCTTCGCTGGCGGAGGACCTAACACGTTGCTCGTTTTTGTGGATATCTGCTCCACAGCAGGTCATTTGCGCCGTTTGCCCACGCAGTAACTCGAGGAAAGAGCGGATCAAAAGGGCGAAGCGCGGTGCCTCTTGGGATTTTACCTGCTCTAAATATAAGATGCCCATGCCTCCCAAGTTTCAAAGAACATCCCGAAGGCGATGTAGTGCACCTGATGCTTTCTCCTTGTGTGTAAGGGGAGCACGCACCCACGGAGGTTCATTCAGTGAGTTCTAAAAGATCACTTCACGTACTCTTAACTCAAAGAGTCCTTTGGACAAAGGCTATTCGGCGGAACTGCTGCGATGGATACAGAATCTTTAGGAAAGTGAAGAGGACCAGAGCAATGGGCGACGTGCATCTCTCTCTCTCTCTTTCCCTAGACTAGATTTGTTCCAACCGGCTCCGCACCCACGCAGATAGAGGTCTCCGCTGACACTGTCAAGAACGTGATTGACTCGGAAAACGGATCAGTTAGATTAGGGATTCAGATGGAGAGGGGATCAATACTGGGAGGAGATCCGGCATAGGATTTCAAAGAGCTGGAAATTCCCGTACTCTCTGTGTACCATTGAAGTTGATTCCATGACAATGAAATATAACAATTCACCAGCAATTATGTGTATTAAATTTTCCACGCGATGTAAACCAAACTGAAATGAAAAACCTTCTTGAGAGGTTAAACAAGTTAGCATTCTTCGTTAACTTCGAGCATGACCACTCAATTTGAACCACTTTCTCTTTCCCATGTCGTTACATAGATTTGCTAGAATTTTTCTCATCCTTTCCACGAAGGTCAATTCTTTGTTTCCTCCGATGATGTCATTTTTAATTTAATTTTCATATTTCTAACACGTTACATATTTCGGACGTCCTAAAACCAATTCTCCATGCGTAAAAGTGGTTTTTACTTCATTGTACCAATTTCTGAAACCTCTTCATAAACAAATACGAGTATTCAGAGAAATATTAAACCTTATTCGAGTCATAGTTATTTTTTTAATCACGCTGATGCGGGAGTTTCATTTATGTCAGTTTCGCCCTGCCTGCTTCAATAAAGGTATTTACAAGAAAGCTAGATTTAGTTCTTGAGATCACTCTCTGTACTTCTAGATGCCACCCGAATACAGAAAATAGACACCGGAGTATGTGCACGGAGGAAAACCTAACAAAATAAATTAATCCAAACAAATAAAGATTATCATTTCGCAATTTATTATTCTGCGTTATGATAACTTTCGGAGCGAAGAACTACGGACCTGCTATTGTACATAATTCAAATGAATCATTCTATTTTTACATTCTAAGTGCAGATAGAGGTATTATTAATTAATACTTATTCAAAGCAAAATTCACACAACTTTACCAGGCGCATCCGCAAAAAGCAAGGCAAATTTTGGAACACAGAAAAGCAGCCTATCAGGGGAGGTGGGAGGGAGGCTCATGTCATATTAAGGCATCTCACAACTCAGTATCAACACTTGCTGGTTCGGTGATATAAATTATAACAAGTTGACGTAAAAATTAACACTAATTTGTTGTCACGACGATAATTTCAAAAAGCGGGAAACTTCAATCACCATTATCTACTCTTTATTTCTTGAATTCAAATTGGCTTTAATACACGTACAGTTATCTTCAAAGAAAACTAATGTACATTGGATATTTTGCGATGAAATAACGTCTTAAATCTTCTTTGAATTGTCAGAACCAACAAATAAATATTTTCTCCGTCCGACCACATATAACGAGTCAATTTCCTTGTCATTTTCCCTGATCACAAACGGTAAGATAATAATAATGCGAGAAGTAATTTGTGCGTAGGTCAGAAACACTAAAGATAAAAAAAGGAGAAGGGCAAGTGGCAATACCAAAAATTAATCTATCAAGGCTTTACGTATGAATTCCCCTTTTCCCTTCTTTCTATCTAAAGAGCAAATACGCAGTTTCAAAAAGTGGTCGGCAATCTCTCCTTTACTTCTCATCATAATTGCATCTCATGGTAAACTGTAGTTGACATCACCCACCATGGGAATCAACACGATGATCGGCTTGCTAAGGGAGATTTCAGCCACTGAGTATTAAGGCCATCGGCGCGTGAAATGCGCGCATTCAGAGAAGAGAGGGCCAGCTCCCCTCACCGTCAGCACCTGCTGTTTCCCAGGACATTCCGGTACCCATAAAATCACGTTACTTGGGTGTAGCTAGGGAAGTCAGCGAATGGTAGTTTCATCACCTGGATTTAAACCCGGAACCTCGAGAGTCGCAACTGAACACTCCAACCTCTGGCCCACTACGCCACCGTGTAGCGTTTTAAATGTCCAATAAAAATCCTCTTTTAATGTTTTTTTGCAAAAATCACGCACAATTCAATACATCGTGGGCATTTATAAAATAATTAACGAATTCTCGTCATTTTGTGCACCAGTAAACGCCTTTTTCAAGCCGCTTCACGGTGAGCTTCTGGTCTGAAATTTGGTATCGAGTTAATCGCGAGCGAAATTAGAGTAAAATAAAATTTGGCTAAAATTTTTACTTTCTCGGATTTTCCTTAGACCCCATTCCGTAAGATCACTATCCCGGATGAATGCCATACAATAACTCATTCTGATTTGATATATTGATTTTTATGAAGAGTGGCTGGGGTGTTTACAACTCCATTCCCATCCTCCCTCGAAATACTGCACGTCAAGGTGATCTAGAATCTATAGTATACGTAACTGCCAAGAAGTAATTGACAGACATATTTAGGACTGAATCATAATTTATTCTAACCCCAATTCCAAACCTGGTATATAAACCACATTGCGTTTGTCCTACTTCTTCAAATTACTTCCAGTTTGGTCAGAGACCTGAAAAACGACACGGCGATAAAGCCTAAGATAAAGCCGCGGAAAAATTCGATACCAAGCTAGTGATGATTCCTCCACGTTGCCGGGATTTCGTAGTAAAATAACATGTTAAAACAGTACAGTAATGGGTAGGCATTTCTATTCGTTTAAATAGATGTCTCACGATATTAAAACATAACAAGAATCAATATGCAGAAAGTTCACTGTGTAAAAATTATTTAAGTTGATCTTTCTTATCGTAAAAGTTAGTTGACCGGGGTGATTTTTACGCTGCGAAATTTCTGCGTTTAAGTGCACATAAGCGGACGACCCCGTTAATGTAACCGTCCCAGAATGTCCAGAAGTTTCTTGAATTTACGATAATTATCTTAAAATACTTAAATTATTAGAGTAATCACAACGATTCCATTAGTACTCGTATATTCAGCGAGATCATGAATGAGTAAATCAATATTAATGTATTCTTTAAGAGCGATTGCTGAACGTATAATCACTATACATCATGTAGTCACACTATATCACTGCACTACCGGCTCTGGTGGTGGGGCAATTACATAGTGTGATTATAGTGTAATGTAGTATTTCCAGGATGATGCTCTCCTCTGCCAACCCAGAGGTCGAGGGTTGGATTCCCGCCTAGGTTGAGATTCCTCAATCTAGGGCTTGGATCTTTGTAATTTTCTTCAATGTTGTGCAATTAGAGATTAGATGGATGAAAGGACCATATAACCTCAATCCCGCTTAAAAAATAAATAAATATGCATCGTGGATAGGGATAAACAAATTAATACTTCATCTCCGCCAACAGCAAAATAAGCGACTCGTATTAAGTCGAGCGAGCAAATGCGGTCGTAAAAGTGGTAATAACAGCAAAATTTTAAAAGAAATATTGTGGTACAGCAACCGATTTGCCGCCACCATTGATCTATAAACGTCATGTAACCCCAGACACTATTTGCTTCTCATTTTACCTTAAAATTGGTGTCTGCTATAAATGCCCTTAAATTTTAACACACCAGATGCCATTAATTGCCTTATTTTTTCTGTAATAAATTATGATAGAAGTACTCAAAAGATAAGTATTATTTCAGGATGTAACTCAAGGGCCTATTTCATTGGAGAAAAGCGATTATAATAATTGACGAGAATCCCAGAGCTTGATTTACGTTTCAGACTTCCAATTTAGCTAAGGTTTACTCAACTGAAACATTGCCACATTTCTTCGTAGATTCGGAAATTGGATAGCTCGTTAACTCGACAACTTTCCCAGATGCAAACCGCTGGGATGTCTACCCTGAGGGAAATCAAAAATGGCCAATTGCCTTCAATATCCATTTTCACTTTCATGATCTTGATTTCATTCAACGGATCTTTATAAACATTAAGTGGTTTTGTTTATGATCCAGTTATCATATTGACATTTGGACTGGGGTATTATAACGTCATCTCATCAAATAAATTGTGTGGAAAGGGGTGAATTCACAGCAGACTACTTTTGACCCAAATACCTTTCCCCCTTACACGGTCGGATAATGTCACTCTGATCACTTATTATTCGTAGGAAAATCGACGCAGTGTTTTTGTTGATTTGGGTAGACAACCAAAGAAAATCATTTAGCAACTATGCACAAGCGTAAAAGCAGTTCCTCTTTGTGCGCTATGCAAGGTCTGTAGGTGAAAATTCATTCACCGAGTAAAACAATGAACGCCATGACATTTCCACTTTTCAAATTAGCAAGGTATATATGTTTTATTTAGAATTTTGTTTCTGTTAATCAATCATTCACTAAGAAGCAAAAAATATTTCTTCCATCGACTCCCGCCCCCGTTTCGGGCAACGGATCATTCCACAAGGCACGAGTTTGTAAATGTGACTGGCAGGAGATGATCCCATTCCATCCACTGTTCATCATATTCCTTAACAATATGGGACAGGCTCAAAATTTAACAAGTTATCATTATTTTCATTACAAGAAATTTTCTGACAGCGTTGAGCAAAGGGCTAGTAAACTGATGACAGAGAGAGAGAGGCATTATAAATCCCAGTGCCCAAAACTCTATATATAGTACCGAATGCTCACACACACCGGAACTTTATTGGGCGCTGCATTTTAAACATTTGATTAAGTCGATGAAATTCACGACGGTGAGATACTTCTCCAGCGTATATCTCTCAATCATTACCATTAATAATGAAAATACTCAACATATGGCGATGGAATGCCCTAGATACGTCAAAAGATGTGATTAGTCGTTACGTAACGGACTTCGTAATACCGATGCTAAAGTTGAAGGACTTAATTTCATTTAGCATGCATGCCAAACAATTAAAATTAGTCACGATAAGAGCATTTTATATAGATTTAAATTTGGCCAATGAGAGACTGAATCCCTGTGAGCTTCAAAACTTAATGAAACCTCCAGATGGTCCCCTTCATTTCTGGAGACAAGCAACATGCTTATTCGAACTTCACTGCAAGTGTTTTTATTCACTATCACCGAAGGTCATACAATTTTTTATTACTGATTCTTATATTATTATTTATTTTATTGCATAGAACAATGCAAGCCACCGCTAGGGTATGTGACAAGGGGTTAATTCACAGCAGACTACTTTTGACCCGAATACTTCTCCCCCTAACACGGTCGGCCAATGCCACTCTGATCACTTATTATTCGTAGGAAAAATGACGTCTTGAATTTATATGTTCCACCCTATTTCTCCCTAATTATTATTATTAAATAATTAGGGAGATTAAGATTGATTAAATTATCTCTCCTGCTCTAGTACAATGGGGCGTAGTGCAATGGGCGTAGTACAATGATACATTTTCAACATCATCGCTGAAGAGTCCTCCATCCAATTTACTATATACAAGAGATTTAATCGGTAATTTAACCTTTTCGTCACGTTTCCCCAAAACTCTTCAAATAAATCCTAATTCTTTTTAGCATGACCACATATTCCACGTATGCTTCACCCAGGAGATGCTGTGAGTAAAGGTAACACCTAAGTATTTAATGTTGGATATTACTATTAATAGTTCATGCGTGCGTTAGTAACTAAGTATGTTCCAGACTACTAGATTAACGCTCTCTTCGGGAGAGAACGTGTGATTGGATACGTCGGGGTGCTGGTGAGCAATTAACTGTTCCGAAAACGCATGAACGTGACCTTGCGGTGGTGCTTATGTTTCAGAACTGAAGTATCACTCAAGCTCGTTTGCAAAAAAAATGATCGATTTCGTGTGAAAACACTTGTTTTAGTCCGATAGCTGCACTCACGCCCACAGCCGTGCCCAAAGGTCCTCAGATAAAAGGTCTATAAATCCTGATTCTCGAACTAAAAACACCGAATAATGGGAAATTCACTCACTTCAATGTTCCTTTTGACAAAACGTCCAATTGCTTTCGCGTAACTTCAACCTTTAAGGGTAAAACGACATCTGGCACACAATGATAACGGGGACCGAGATGGTGCGTTGGCTATCGTCTTGACTTCCCACCCGGAGGGCCCGGGATCAAATTGCGGTGGTGTTGAATATTTTTCAATAGTATCTCGATCCCTACTTGAGGTACTTTGTGGAGGGCACTTTGAGTGAGTACGTCCGTCGGATGGGACGTTAAACTTCGGACCCCTTGGGTTCTTTCCTAACGAGTAGGCCAATGCCGACGCCAGGTTTCTCTCCACACTTCATCCTATCCTGTCCATCCCCTATGGCGCAAATGACCTCATCAGTCGGTCGCCTCCCCTAAATACTACTACTGCGGAGAAAACCCGATAAAATTGCCTCATTCGTCTGAACAACGCGAAAAGCTTTCTACCCTTAGCGAAAAGCTTCATCAGAATT
Source organism: Hetaerina americana (assembly GCF_022747635.1). Taxonomy (NCBI): domain Eukaryota; kingdom Metazoa; phylum Arthropoda; class Insecta; order Odonata; family Calopterygidae; genus Hetaerina; species Hetaerina americana. The sequence goes on from NW_027287316.1 coordinate 54,148,184, forward strand.
TGGCTTAATGATTCATAAATCCAAACATTTTATCCATGAAACCATGATTATGATTATTTTGAAATTTTCCAAACAGGATTCCACCCACAATACCCACACTCAACCACAATATTCTACAATATTACCATCAAATTGGTCCACCCACTCTACTCTGTCGAACACCATCTCGAATCTCAAGAAGTACACAAAGAGAACTAAATTATCCTGCTTGTATTACGCATATATTATACAAAAATTCAAAGCATAATCAATATTTAAACATACCAAACATTCACCCGACCACCATACTTCTTTAAACAATTTTAACTTTTGAAACACGACACAGGAGCCTTGAAAATTCAGGATCACCATCAAAGGCGTGCGTAAAATCTTGCGTAAAAAATATACTATATTAAACTGCAGAAGTCTTGAATTTGTGAAAATTCATATCAAAGTGGAATTATCAAAAAAGCATGTAAAGTTCCCTAATATATAGGTTGTGAAACTTACTTAGTTTTTTCATCTTTCTACGACAGGTAAAAAAATGGGTAAAGGACGATCCATTGACAAACTTCACTCTTAAAGGGTTCTTCGTCGCATATTTCACAAAAAAGATGGTCCAGAGAAGAATAAGATTCAGCACAAAACGTCCCTTAGCACAGAATATGCAAAAAATATACTTCCAAAAACATACACGCCGGGTTGTACGTCAAAATACCAAAAAAACTGAAAATGATTGATTGTCAATGAACTTACAAACCCACACTAATGCTTCAGTCCCCAGATGATTAGCCATTTCCACACCCAAAGGCCATCGAAAAGGAAGAGTGTTCTCTTATTATTTCATTTTCTCCTAGCTACTGAATGAATTAATTAATGAATTAAGCCTTAAAATGGTTTCATTAGAAATATACTCTGATGGTACATGAACCAAAACTACAGTTTTCAACCAAAGGTTGGTTTGAGAGGTGAGGGTAGAGCCCATCTAATACTAAGCCCAGCAGCGGGTGAAATTCGCACGTCAAGGTAACTTAATAATTTTGGAGTCAGTTTTTTTCCTTGTGCCAACAAAGGTTTCCCAGGAAGATTTGGTACTCGAAAAATTACCCAGCTTGGGCAAAGCTGAGGTTGCCCCGAGGCGTCACTCAGAATCGAACCCTGTCCCCTCGATCATTATCCCAACACTCTACTCGCTGAGCTAGCACGCCACACTGCCAGTGTCTGAACCGAGTGTAAACTATTGTTTAATTATTTCTCCAGCAAAAATCGATTGCTTTCTCCCCGCAGTCATTCCTTATTCCTAAACCGTATCATATCTTAACTGACTCCCATCTCTCCTTTCGCCTGCTACTACTACTACTACTACTACTACTACTACTACTACTACTACTACTACTACTACTACGAGGGTCATCCGGAAAGTAGTACCCGTTCGTGAAATAAAGACACAAAAGTAAATATTAACAAACATAAAAAAATTTATTTGAAAGAGGATACTTTAAACTACTTCTCAACATAATCTCCAAGCAAATTAAGGCATTTGTCATAACGTGTGACAAGTTTCTGTATTCCTGCTGCATAGTCCTTCGCCGCCAGCTCATTGAGATACGCGAGGGACCCATCTTGCACAAATTTTTGCATAATGCAGATGGTGTTTAACAATTTCATGAACAATTGTTCGAGAAACATTGGGAAAATGCTCACAGATGTCATCAATTGTGACGCGCCGATCGTTCCTCACGAATTCGTCAACTGAGCTCACCAGTTGGTCTGTAATGACAGACGGTCTCCCCGAACGCTCATCGTCGTGTGTGTTCCCCCTCCCCATGTTGAAGTTGCGACACCACCGCCGAACAGACGACTCGTCCATTACATTGTCTCCATACACCTCCTTTAATTGGCGATGAATATCACATGGGCGAACGTTTCTTGCATTGAGGAATTTAATCACTGCCCTCACTTCACAACTGGCGGCGTTCTCAATTTTTTTAAACATTGTAAACAATCACAGAAACAACACAGGCAATGCTAGCGTCACGCAACTTGGCTCAGAGAAGGCAGACAAGCCACTGAAGCTATCTGACCTCGTCCAGCGGCTACTCGCGTCGTCAGCACTTCATGCGGCACGAACGGGTACTACTTTCCGGATGACCCTCGTATATTCATTATCTTTTACCCCAGTTACCAATTCAGTAATATTTGTACATCACATTGACTCTCTTCACTATATGTTACTCTAAAACATCGCACCAGTAAACCTAGCTGCATCTCCACTTTACCTCACACAGCCTAGTATAGCTATTCCACCATTCTCACCTCTTGATGTTTTCCGAACTTTCCGTCTTTAACATCGTTCATAGACAGGTTCCTTACAGTTGCCACATTTTTGTTTCCTTTCCTTCTGTGGTCTGCACCATTGTGCAAGGGTTTCGTGAGATGATGACTACGAAGGCCTTGCCTACCCCACTGACAGGTACGACAATCGCCCTTTTGGGTTGAGATCCACAATTGTCAGGATTCATCATCCATTTGTCATAGTGCATATCATTGTTATGGGAAAATAAACTGAGATGGTTTCCCGGTGCCTTCCTCAATAGTGTTTCTAATGGTATTCCATCACTTAAACGGCCGCCCCAACTGTATCAGATGCCTCTGCAACGGCCTCACTGAGGAACAGACACTGCGTGGACAACTTCTAGGTTCGCTCTTAGTTATCCATCTACCTAGCTGTGAGTAATCCTACCAGGATAAATTATAAGTAGCCCTGCCAGCAAAGTTATCGTTGTAATCGAAATGCGCAAACCCTTCCGCAATGTCAAGATAGTAGTCAGTTGGATGGTTCTTTGAATATCTTCGACAAAAATGCCTTTATCCTGAAGCTAAAACGATTTTTTTACATTTAGAAAAGTAAACTATGTCACGACAAACATTTTACCCTGAGATGATTGGATAAAATTCTATTTTCAAGACAGTATGATAATAATCATTCGCAATCATAAAGAGCTAAAAAAAAGGTTCGTAAATATCGACTCATTTAATCAAAATATAAAAACAGCGACTGCGTAGATATATCACAAATTTATTCAGTCTCTTTTTTTATAGACTTGTGAGAAAATAGTTTGATCAAGTTGATATCTGGCATTTTATGAATCAACCATGACGTATGAAGACTATCGATCACCCATTTCTCCTTGGCGTTTTGCGTTATTCCTTTTCGCGAATCAAATCTATATTTAGTTATCAAGTATGTCTCAGTCATTAATACACCGACCTAGTGAGCCAATTCTCCTGGGTAAACACTGAAATAATCAATATGTATTAACATAAGAAAATGTCAAGGCGGTAACGGAGCACTCAACATCTCCAACGAGTTAACCATATAAGTTTCTCACGGAATTTTTGTTACCTTTCAGGATTTCCAAGTCTACAAATATTTGGTCAACGGAATATATATATATATATATATATATATATATATATATACATGTGTGTGTAATATATATTTATATTATTTATATATATAATATATATAACTTGTGTTAAAGTCTTACGGATGTGAATAATAATGTAATAATGTACACCAAGATAGCACTGTCGAACAAAGACAAAAACATAGAAACGGACAAAAAAGAAAACTCATACTCGTAGTTTTCAGTAAAACAAGGGCTATCTTGGTGCACTATATACATATACATACACACATATATATAACAACAGTAATCAACCCGAAAGCCGGTTTGGCAGGTGATGGTAGAGTTCACTCAGTACTAAGCCCGACGGCGTGTGAAATTCACACATCAGGGTTGATCTTTTCCCTGTGCCGCCTATTGTTCCACAGGAAGTTCTGTTACCCGAAAAACCACACAGCTTGGGTGAAGCTGAGGGTGCGGGAATCGAACCCAGGCCCTGCGGTCATATATATAGGTTTTAAAGTACTTAGTTAGACATATTCTCAAATTTCCATCCTGGCGGAAGGCGATATACTATTGCTTTATGCATGTCACAGGAAAATAAGTTAAAGTTGCAGTAGTTGAAGGGCTACGCTTAGTGATCTTCCTAAGCTTGCTGACCATAGACATTCCTCATCGCAGAATTTTGATTCAAGTATCGAGTCTATGTGACACTGCGTAATAAATTTACAAGCGTTTGAATATTTTTTCAAGGAATTAACTTTTTTAAACATTCCGTTGATCTGCTATAATTAGTGAGACGACCACCCGGACAACCATCGGGTATCCGATCGGGTTGGCCCCCATATCCGATGTGCGCCTGGGTGAGCTAATTGGGTGAGCTATCTTGGGTTTTCAAAATTAATTCCCCCAGAACCACAAATTGGTGGTGAGGCGTGGCAGAGGGAAGATTAAAGTGGTAGGGATCCGAGTTGGGGGTCTGTGCCGATTTCGCAGCGAAGAATCTTTGTAGATTATCAAGAATATTATAAGCAAGAACGTCCCCTGACACTGACCGCTGAAAATTAATGCGAAATATAAAGGGATAGACCTAAAGAGCCGAATAAACCCGACAAATAATATCAATATTTTAATAGAACCAAGGCCATTTTTAAATAATTCGAAGGAAAAATCAATCATAGGAAACTTGGTCGTTGGGACGGAGGATGGGGAAAATAAAATGAGTGGAGAGAAAAACAAATGATAAAGTTCTAGGCATGCTAGGAGAAAAGAGAAGATTGTTGGAAGAAATTCGAAGAAGGCAGAAGAAATGGATATAAGATATCCTGAGAGAAATGGGATGCTGAAGACGGATATAGAGGGGAGAATGCTGGGAAAAAAGGTAGAGGTGCAAAAGAATAGGCAATTTGGATAGAATTTAGGGGGGTAGAAAGTATCCAGAGCTAAATAATTTGTACATTATGTAAGGAGTAGTATCGAGTTTAGGGATATTTTGTCTCATGTTAGATAGGGCTTTTCTCGCTTTGCGGTTGTGAAGCACTGCATAATAACTGCAATCACTAGGCTGCCTCAATAACTATTGACAGAAACTTGAATTTTTAAACAATATGGACATAAACCAAGAAGAAATTATTTTCTTTAATTGGCTTGATCATGTGTACTCATTTCATTTGCAACCAAGTTTTCCATCCCCACACACTTCACTTAGCCTTGTTTTAAATCACCGCTGTGAGCTAAATATTTAAAATACTCGTCCAATCACTGGGGAAGGAGGTAGTCGTTCAAATCAAAGCTAGTCTTATAGTACGTAGTGGATTTCGTCAGATTTGCCATGAGAATACGGACAGGACAGATATGACGGCCCAAATGTCATGTAATCGATAGTTTTTAATCCGATCGCTCATACGTATTTCGGCATTTCTAAACTGTCAGTTTGTATCGTTTAGCACTTATCATACAAAATCATTTCGTGCATTTGATACTTCGATTAAACATCTTATTAATAATACTTTCGTATTTAGATTACTTTAAAAGTCACATCTTACTATTTTAACATGGAAATAATCGAGACTTAGAGATTGAGGGTGCGTATTTAAATTTCAAATTATTTATTGTTTCCAGGTTTAAAAGCTATCGAGGTGAAAAAAATAATCAAGAAGAATCAGAAGAAAGTATAAAACTTAAACTTAAAAAAAGAGAAAATTAATGGAATTCGTCGAAAGTCTACTAGAGCGTTTTTTACTGGAGGACTTTTCATTGGAATATTTTCTTGAACGAGTAATTATTTAAGATATTACCTTTTTTACACATACGGCTAAACCTGATTGCATTTGTCTGACGAACATGCAATGAAATGACCCATAAATTGCTAACTAATTGCTGTTAAACTTATACGATAAATCATTTCATGGAGTGCAAAAAGATGCAAATCCACAAGAGACAGCAATAATATTACTCTAATGTAAACAAACCGAATATATGGGAAGCAAAGTTGGAGATAATTAGCATCGAATAAAATCTCGAGAAGCACAGAAATATCTATACAGCATACCTGCATTATCGAGCACAATAAATAAAAACTTACACTATGGCTAGTTTTACTATGGTCAGCGATTTTCAAAGCAGTATTTACGGGCGTGCATAATCTTCGGAGTTGATGATGCTGACTTGGAGCCAATTGAAATGCAAGAGAGGACTGAATACGAAAAATCATCTGTGAGAGGCACTTAACTGAAAAATACCCATGAGCTTCGAAAAGAACGTATCATTCCTATTCCCAAAAAGAAAATGGTAGGTAAACCTGAAGCTTTCAAGCAATAGACTTTAAAGCTAATGTATCAAAGATCTTGACAAAAATAATAAGCCAAAGGATTGAACGAAAAACAGAAGTTTTCATAGATGAATAACGGTTTGAATTTAGGAAAAATCGGGGGAAAGAAATTACGCGAAGATGATCATCTATGGAAAAGTGAATAAGAATACCTGAGATGGACATAGAAAATGCTGAAGGGAGCCGTCAAATGAAAGAAATATATGGACAATAAGTGGTTAATCGAAGAGAAAATTAAAGGAAAAAACTGTGTCAAACAAATCCTAGGATTGATGAATATTGATGATTGATCTCCTTATACATACTTGTTTTTTAATTGATCACCTTAAAATTTTATTCCAGCCTTCTCTCATAGTAAACAACCGCCTTTCCTACAGTCAAAGTTTCCGACATCTAATTATTTTATCATAAAATAATATCGACAGCACCTAAAAATATTTCCTCTTCATTTAACAAGTTCTATATTAAGTTAAAATTATATAGTCAATCTCCTATTGGAGGGTAACTAAAGTTTCCCTCAAATTAAATTAACTTAAGACTAAGTTATGTTTTTCATTCTTTCTAATTAAGCCTTTGGGGACGAAGTAAAACTTAGGGACAGTCCAAACAACTTTTGACCATCTCGATGCATTATATTCGGGTGAACGGAAGCATACGGTATTCCTGCGTCTCTCTGAGGATTAGTCGCCTACCGTAAAGGAGAAAGTTTCCATTTCACTCTCGAAACTATGTTAATAAGTTTTCTCCCCTCCGTAGTCGCACTTTGCTGAACTTCACGACAGTTCTGGAATGTATCTCAGAGATAGTCAATTTTCAATGCTTTTCATTCCCCTAAGACATTCAACTTGATGAGAAACTTGAAGAGCATCCCACCCATTTTAACTAGGTAAATACAAGGTAATAATTGTGTGTCCAGGACAGCTAGCCCAGCTTTGGAACAATAATTTGGAAAAATAATTCACCATAACTCGAGTATTGATTACAAAATAATAACAAGCCTTTAAGATGCTCGTGATATTTTAATGAATACAAATTAATATAGGTTATTTTTTTTGTTATGGTTACACGGCTTTGTATTATAAGAAATTCCGCTCAAAAATACAGAGATACTATGTATCACGTTTACTTCCTATTACAAACTTTCGGGTCCCGAAAGGTATAGTATCTCATTGAAGCTCTAAATCGCTAGAAGAATTTTTTAAATGCAAATGCGCGTTCGTTAATGTGCAAATGTGTATCTTCAACCAGTGATGTTCAGCACAAGAATTAATTTCTTCAGCAAGCAAATATGCTTTGGTATTAAAAACGAAAAATCTTAGTTTCATCAAATCACTTTAGATGAGAGGCTTGGAGTAAGCATTCGAAAAATATTGGGTTAGTGCTATTTTAAGGTATGTTTTATATACTTACTTAATAGCGCTATCAGTCATTGAATTTTAATTGCAGCAAAATCACACCAAATTACTAAGCATGAGACGGCATCTAGGACAGAATTTTTGGAAATTGTATTTTTCAGACTAATTTATATCACGGGAACTTGATAGTCTGGTAAATAGAGCTCCGGCATACAGACTTGGGGCCGAAATTCGATTCCGAGTGAAGCCTCTGAGCGCCCTCAGCTTCACTCAAGCTCTATGATTTGTAGGGTGCCAAATTTTCTTAGAATATAGTAGGCTGCACATTGAAAGGAACTCGACCCCCTCCTGACATGCAATTGCGTACACAGTTGGGCTTAGTACTAGGTGAACTCTACCCTTACCTATCCAACCAACTTTCGGTAGTAGTAGTAGGAGTTACTAGGGGATGCGGAAGGCAGATAAGATTATTTACGCCAATAGTATATCACACTATGGAAAGAAGCCAATTTTCAGGCATCACAATTTTGGCGTCTATACGTTATCTAATGATTATATAATTCTTAAGTGCCCTAAATAATAATTTAATCGACAATTATCTTAGTTTTAATATGTTTGATAATCTTTCCCCATTACATGTCTAGCATAGCTTACTACGTAATGCCTACTTTTTCTCGAAGAGCAGGGAGGTATGTGTGCTTGAGGAACTAGCTTGTTAAAGCTTGTTTGAGTGCCCTCTGACAATATACTCGTTTTGATGTGATACACGCTTAACTGAAGCGATAAAGTTTATTTAGTTAGCTGTCGACATTAACCCACGAGGCTAATCTGTCTGAACTAGGATTTCCTCTGAAGTTCCTAAAAAAGTTGCCTACGGTCGAAAACATCGAATACTTCGAGGAACTGAATTAGCCTGGTTTGGGATCTCTAACTTTTCAGCTCTCCCTTAGGCTACGTAACTGGCTGTGCATAACGAACAACAAGTGAATCATCTCGTGGTACCCAAACAGTTGATTACCATACATATGACATATTTTCCAGCTTCCTTTATTAATAGGGGTCACATTTATTATAATTACTGTATTCACCGGACATTCGATCACTGTTTGTAAAACAAATCTGAGTTTTTTTTTCAAATTAGGAAGTAACCTATAAATTCTTAATGGACGCGAAAATTCAAAGAATAATCTCGACATGATTTCATCACCTGGCGTATGTCACACGTATATCCTCCCACATATACATAATAGATTGAAAAAAAGACATTAGCATACTTTTACTAATGATCGAAATATTCATCTGCACTCAAAATCTCATAAATATTTCTCCAGTGACCTTAGCGCTCAGTTACATGCATCTAGTACTTGGCTTCACGTCATTTAAAAGCAAATACGCAAATGCATGTTGAAGCCGCAAATTTTAAGAGCATTTCCACGCTCGCCTCTCATTGATCGAACTAAATGTGTACTCTAAACGATCTACAACATACAAATTAAGTCGCAGTATTTTCTTAGATCAAAATACATGGTAGAATTCAGCAAGCGAAGCCTATGAAAGGATTTCCCGGAGAAAATTGATCGCGTGGGAGGAGGGATGGAGATATTTTGAACACGACATTAAATGCAACTATGTCGTGAGACGTGAAGAAGTGCCGAAACCGCATATCAGGATGATGTCAAAGACACACACCTCTTCTCATGAGGGAGAGAATGGAATTATTCCCCATTCCCCATGTTGCTGTTTATTTTTCTGACAGAAGCATACTTCACGCCTGTTGATCAAACCATTAATGTCAAATAAACTTAAATATTTCGTTAGCTTGAAACCGTAGGAGGCGTTCATGGTACACAATTACCAAGAAACAAGTATATTCCTGTAAAGTGTCACGTTCATTTGGAATTGATTTGACGAGGAGTATTTTGCGCACCGACACAATCAGTTTCTCATTTGCCAATTGTTTCTCGTCCATTATTCGACTTTCAAACCGAAAAAATCTTTAAAGAGGTGGATGGCTTCACGCTAATCCAGTTGCTTTCCGGTGACTGAGTAACTTGAGTAAAAATAAATGATTCACCCATAACGATTACCTCTAAGGAATTTCGTAATTGCAATCGTTGAGTTTTGAAAAAAATGTAACTATTACCTGCAACCTACTCATGATTACCACAGAAACTAAATCCTACTCAAACGAATCGTTGTATTTGAGTAATCGAAATTTTATTTCAACCTCCCACGGCGCATTCAATTAGTTTTGGTTAAACCCCTTCCTGCTTTTGGACATTTAGCCCCATCGATCGATATCGAATTTGGAAATTTCAAAACCAGCTCCTTCCTCAAAACTAAATACCACGACTAGTAAAATCAAAGTGAACAATTGTTTTAGTTCCACATCTCTACTTATAGCTTGGTTTATCGGTTAACATCATTACAGGCAATCCTCATTTAAATGTACGAAACCCTTTTAAAATAGTAGAATTAGCTTAAACAAGAGTAAAACCTCATCACATTGAACACACTGACTAACCTGCTTTCAAAATTTTATCTAAAGTAATTGTATTCTACTCGTAAATGTAACTGGTCACTTTTATCAAATTTAATTGATTCTCGTACGATTTATTGCAAATTTAAAAGAGTGACTGTGACAGAGCCCAGCTACTTTATGACGATATTCTTCCCATCTGTGCTACTTTCGATGAATGTGTGACATTAATAGAGCGGGCTAGAGTGAAGACTAGCTTATGGCATTAATCCAGGATAATTTCATCACAAACATCTTTTAGTGGTAAAAGTTAATTTGACTTTAATCTACTACTAGGTTTTCCTCTTCACTTTCTCAAGTTCAAAAAGCGGAGAAATCTTTTGATGACTGTGTTAAACCTCACCCAAGAAAAATTTAATTCATCAAATCTAAATGCTTCGAGCGAGTGCCGACCTTCCCGCAGTCGGGCGACACGCACCACGCGGAAGTTGGCTCTGCTCTGAAAATTTTACACACCGCTCGTTCCTCCCACAGCGCACGGGCGATTACTCCCTAAGCCACGCCTGTCGAGGGAAGAGGCGTGAGGGAGGGGAGGGGGGGGGGAAGAGAGGGAGCGAGGGGTCAGCAGTGGCGGATTTGGAAAAAACCAACATGAACAAAAATAATTCAAATTCTGTTATAACAGTTTCACCTGAAAAATAAATTTGAAAATCAAGTTTAAATTGAAATTAATCGCGCTAATTTATGTACCTCAACAAACAGCCGAAGATATCTTTATACTCAGGGACAAAAAACACTGAAAAGTAATATTCGACAAGTGATATCAATTTAGAACTTTATCAAAACAAATATTAATCCTCGGGGTCAAGGGCTCCATTCACCACCACCCCCCATTTTACCAATGGATCCGCCCCTTTGGAGTCTGGGTAGGGTCTAAGGGGATCAAAGGAAGGGAAGGTATGGAGTGTGGGGTCGCCCGGAAATCACACCGCTTGGATTGGGAGGATGAATGGTGGACACTGGTTGTGTGAGTCGAAAGGCTTAACGTGAAGTGTCACCTCCTCGTCGGAGTCAGATGGCTTAAAATAACTAATGACCGGACGGATCTTTTTACCCCTATTTCTCTCCCTTACTATCTCGGCCGAAATTTTCCCATACGTCCACGGAAGTGCTGGATGGGTAGTCGGGGTAGTGCGCTTAAGTGCGTGGGGACGCGGGGAGTGGTGTGAGAAATGGAGGCGGGGTTGAAGGTGAGACCGTGGGTGGTGATGGGAGCGAGAAGAACCGGTGCCAGATTAAACCCGGCGGAAGCGACAAGAGAGGGTTTCACACCTCTCTCCCACACACCCCCTCCCCCCGGCCACACTCCGCGGTGTCAAATCTGAGAGTAACTCGTCTCGACGCGGTGACACCAGTCGAGGGAGAAAGAGAATGCTGGAAAGGGGTAGAGATATAGGCATGTATATACGAAGGAGTGGGAAAGAAGACGGGGGTTTGCAATGCTTGAAAAACTCCCCCGTCGGCTCAAGTCTGGTGGATTCTCGTGACAATATCACTTCCCTGCTTATCCCAATAAAACCTACCGGAACACCAGCAGCTTTTTCGCTCCATCAGTCGCATCTCATTCAAGAATATCCCAACAATCTGAAGGAATGAAAAATCATATGGATAAGCTCGTTCGTATACGCCTTCACTCCGTCGCCTCCTGTTTTGTTTTATTTTTTTTTGAGTCAATTTTTATAACCGAGGACGAAGGATATAGGAATTTCTCAACGAGCGTCCCCGACCCCATCGCGTAAATCTCTCACTTCACCACTCATTCATGTTTTGACTCCCATCTCTCGACCTTGCCTGGACGTTTATATTCCGTGTAGCAGCAGGAGCTAAAATCGAAAGTGTTTCATTTTTATTTTTGCGATAGTGCGGGAAGGGTTAAACCCAAACCACCAATATTTCAGCAAAATATAATATAAAACATTCATCCGTTCATTCCAGAGGTTAAAAAAGTTCCAAATTTACCGAAAGAGAAAAAAAGATGAAGGCAATCGTGTCTATGTGCGCATTCTTCCAAAACTTACGTGTTCGGACCAATGCACAAAAGTTTTAACCGGTACCAGCAATTACCACATCCTTTTTCCTAATTTTGATTTTTCGACAGCTGCACTTATTTTCCATCACTTTTCGATGGCCAGATTACGGTGCAGCGTGACATTTGACATAAGAAAACCTTCTGTCTAATTTCTCAAAGATAACCCGTCTTCTTCGCTCACTAAGTTTTGGTGCCAATTACGGCTAATGGGACAAAACAAATTCGTCATTTCTGCATGAATTTGCAGGACGCAATTTTTTATACGCCTTTAGAAAATAAATTTGTCCTGATAAAGTCTTCTAACATGAAATGATCGTAATGTACTTGAAAATGCCGCGAGTGAAGAGTCATCCCTACACTGTTTTTAACAGTACACTAAATTAGCATTCCTTTATTAACAATAACGGAAACTAAAACTCTCAGGATGGAGATTTCGTCAACTATTGAGTTTTTAAGTTGTAACGATGATAAATTATCAAGTTGACGTATGTATGACATACTTTTAGGCAGTAACCGATCTGTCAAGGTAGATCTTAATGAAGCCAGGGACTAAGCACTGCTACCCTTCTAAGCCCTGCCTAACGCGAAGCTAAACACCCCACGATCGAATAAACCATTCTTCTCACTCTTTACCTTGTTTATCCAAGTCTTGCATCGATCATTTTTCGACCTACACGCCTCTCAATATCTCCCGTGCATTTCCTACCTTCCTCGAATGTCTCTATGCAGCTTTCTCCCTACTCCTATCAAGTCCAGTACTTCGCTTATTTCCTTTCCATACATCAACTTTTCAATCCTCCTCCACACCCACATCTCAAAAGCCTCGACTCAACGCTTATCCCCATGAAACAATAACCCAACATGGAGCCGTACAAAATATATCTAAGTCATACATTATGTACGATTCAAAAACAACATTATCTTTAAGTTGGTTCTCAGGTATCCACGGCGCCTTCTTTGAGCACGAGGCTCTGCTTTAGAGGGATTAACACAACTCTTTCCTTGATAAAAAAAAAGGACAACTTTAAACCATCCAACACACGAGTCTCACGCTCGAGCAGGAAGACCGGTGTTGTCGGAAAAGAGCAGAAGGAAGGTGATGTAGTGGATGAGGAGTCACTGGAGGGAGAGAACGAAGAAGGAAGGAAAATGAACAAGTGACAACTTAGCATTTCATAAGAAGTTCGACGCAGTTCACAAGAGGTCAATGTCGACAGAAGAAGATAAGAAAAAATTCCGGTCCTAGCGCCACTTCGGACTGGTGTCACCGTACCAAATGCGTAAACCATGTCGACACATTCGTAACCAATAGCGTAGCAGACACCCCTAAGGTGGTACGGGCATGAAGTAGGTTCGGAAGGAGAAAGGAAGAGGGATGGACGGAATGTATCAAATCAGAACACAATACTAGGTGGAATGAAGAAACTAGACACGGTATACAACACGATTGGAAATCAGGTGTTATGCCGGGGAGCACATGGCGAAACGACCTTCCGATAGTGTGCGTAAGGGAGATCGGAACGTGAAGATTTATGCAAGGGTGAAGAGGAGAAATAGGAACAGAACTCTCTCTTCAATACAGCAATCAATTCACAATTCTAACATCGGGTTTTTTTGGCTTTATTCAGTACCCTACGAGCCACAGCCAGGGCGTGTTACAGGGGGTGATTACACAGTATTCTACCCTTGACCCAAAACACCTTTCCCTCCTAGAGCGGCCAGACAAACGTTATTTTGATCTGATCCCTTATCGTTCGTGCGAAAAATGACATCTTAAGTCTAATGGTTCCGCACATAATCTCTCGAATGTTATCGACATAATCTCTCCAAACGTAAAATGATGGGACTAAAAGCAAATTTTCCACATCATTGCTAAATGCGGTACGGGCAATAGGCATCCTCATCGTTCCAATTATCTATTTAAAATCGGTTTTAATGGGTGAGGATTGGGATCTCACCTCCGACCAGTAAAGGATCTAGAAAACCTCTACAAGGAGGGGTGGACATTTTTATATTAGAACTAAAATTCGTGTATATTATTCTTTCCTACAAATAAGGCTGAAAATCATTTTAAATTTTGAAATAATCAAATGAAGTCAAGAGACTGCCAAGTGCCCTTCAGTAAATAATTTTATGCTCGGGGGACACCAGGTATTCCAAACTAATTTTCGGCGTAAAAGTAGTATTCATTTTGAATCTTATCAGAGCCGAAAATATTGCCCTGCCTCTCACTAGGTCCCATGGCACATGGTATGGAATTCTAACTGACAGGATATAGAAGATATTCCTATTCATTCTCTCCTGCCAAGTTCCAATTACAAGAAATTAGTGCTGCTTAGGGAGGGAAAGCAATTCTATCATCTACTGCTCTTTTCTCCAGAAAAATTCTTTTAAATTTATTATAGCACAAGTTTTACTATTCCTTTTTAATGAATATCCTTGCAGTAATGACACTAAAATATGTGACAAAATAATGAAATAATCATATTTAAAAGATATTTTTTACATAGTGCATGCACTGGCAACGTAATTTCATATTTTTTCCAGAAAAATATTTCACCTCCATGGATTACCATAACAGATCAAGGATATATTTCATTTAATTGCAATTTGTACAAGTATTCATGCAAAAAATTGATTGCAAACAGTTTAACTTTCACCAAACGGAGTTCTACCCATCTAAATAAGGAAGAGTATATGTGATAATTTATAAATGTGATTTTAATCAAATAATATAATTTAACTGGAGTTATATCATTTATTTCTTCATCAAATTATGATGGCACAATACGTGCAATAGGTAATGCATTTCTTCAATTAAACGTCATATTCTATGTCATTATAAATTAAAGTTGAGCATGCATCAATGTATCACTTAAGGAGATGAAAAGTCTTTAAGCCACAGCCTTTGTCAGGGTTTAGAAAAGAACAAGAGGTCATTAAAACCCAAAGGAAATTCTAAGAAGTCCACAAAGATGTATAATAGAGATCAAAAATGCTTCAAGACCTGTATAATCTGTAATCTACTAACAGCAATGAGTATTGGCACAAAAAATACTTTCTGTGACAACTTCATCAAATTGCTCCTATATTTTAAAGTAAAAACAAGTTCCGAAACAAAAGTACAAGATACACCGTATTTCCTGACCCGTAAGATGCACTTTTATTTCTCCAAAATGTGCTGCATCTCATGACCCCGGTATATGGGTGTAACGTCAACCTATAAGCACAAGGCAATTCACCGGAAATAATGTTTTCACCACATCAAGCATAGAAAATAGTTGCCTTCATTAAAAATTTCAATAATACAACTGTTTTGACTCAGTAGTAAGCAACAGAGATTTAGTATTATGTTGAAAGTACTTCCTAAAAAAATCCCAAATAAATCTCAAATGTATACAATATAGCGAGTGCATTTAGTTTCATCTATTATGTGGTGCTGCTGCTAAACTTATGAATTGGGCTAAGTAATATGAGTGTGTTATAAAGGCATAAAAATGGCGGCTTTCAAATTTCAATAGCATCAAAATATTAACAGAAACTAAGCGTTGCGTGTCACAGAAGATAAGAAAAAAAATTCGGTCGTAGGTTCACTTCGGGTTAGTGCCACCATACCAAATGTATAAACATGCACACATTGGTAACAGTTTGTGTGTTGATAATAATAATAACCTTTCTTAACTACTGCATATAAACATGAACCTTCAGAACACAGAAACAAGACAGCTGAAAGGCATTTTGGCCTACCTCCATGTGATGTGTGAATAGAGAGGGCAGAGGATAGATTTAGTACATGCAGATATAAGAAAAACAATGTATGTTCGTTCATGCACTCCTAAATGGTCAAAGCTTCCACCAAAGCTGCCACAAAAACTGCCAATATTTTTCATAAATTCTAGCCTGAATCAGCATTGGAAATACATTTCCATATCAAAATAAAGCTCACTCCTCATCTCACTTCATGAATGAAATTTAACAAGCAAGTGTTCAATTCACTTACCTTCCAACCCTGTGCTGTGAGTCCAAGATATATGATTTCAGGGTAGTACTTTTGTATGCCGAAGCCTCAAAACTACCAAAGGCTCAAACATATACCATACATTTACATTTTCACAAGCAATTACACATGCAACGCAGTGCATTGGATATAGAAGTCTACTTGATTGATTTGACAGTTAGCGCTCAATCTGCACTATGATCCAGTTGCAAGTATCTAAGATCTAATGGCACATACCATGAGCAAGATTTCAAAAGCCATTACACAGCACATTTAACTTTGTTACGGAGAGAATATCATTTCGTGAAAAGATCACTAGTTTAATTAACTAACAAGACCTGATCAGTAAATGATAATAAATTTTTTATTTCTACAATTATGCCAATTTTATTATATTGTCAGTTAATGTGCATATGTGGTCCAATTTTTATTTGTTAGACTCCAGTATTAAAAGAGCAGCAGCCATTGCAAGTTATTAAGTTTTTATTTGCCTTTGCCTACTTCCATTAAACAGAATTTTCCATGTTTTCTTTTTGTCCCATCTGGTAATGCTTCCACCATAAGCCCCATCCATTTAGCCAAGCATTGTTTTGACTTAAATGCACTTCATGCTTTGTCGAAAGAATTAAAAATGAGAGTTGGAAGTCACTTGACATGCAAGTGGTTGATACTGGTAATAGGTAATAATAAATTCGCAGGCACTTTCATAGGTCAAAAACGCCTTCCAGGAAGTGACAAACGAAAGCAACCTCCGCAGAGCAATAATTTATTCACTATGTTTTAATTGACTTCTACGAGGTATTTTTTAGGAAGCTGGTAAGTCACGTCTTTCATTACTTCCATAGATGCAAATATAAACTCTCTATTGCATCATCTAAACAGACATACATTATTATTGGCCCTTCATTAAATCCAAAAATGCTTTCAATTTTCCATGATGAAGCAGATGCTTTTCCATATTTAAGTCATACCCTGAAAATTAGCTTTAATATTCATATCATTTTCATCATCTTCATTCACTCAGCAGGAACAAAACAACTTTTTTTAATTTAAATACTTTCAAATATGCTCGATTCTTGGTACCAATCTTTATGGGCAATTGCATTACTGGTAAAATTGCAAATGCATAATTATGGTTTGACTTGGAAGTTTTAAAATTGCTACATTAAACAATGCCTTTAAATTTCATTGCAAATGCTAGGAAGTACTAACTCAGTACTTTTAAACAATACAATAGCTGCTTAATGTTCAGTGCCCAACTTTCAGAATAATGAAACCCAATGCACAATCTTAAAACAAACCTAGTCATAAAAAACTGTTTGGTGAAAGAATTTTATTTACTTTTTGGAGAACTTGAATTACCACTTGCAATTTATGATGAGTTTTTTAATAATGACATCAGTTGTTCATAACCATATTATCTTCACTAGTCCTAATATATAGAGGTCATCAAAATATAAATGGTACTCACTCGTAAGGACCAAGGTTTTCAATAGAGGAATGGCATCAAGGATCTTTGGAATGGAGCAATCAATGGTTGAATAAGGTGCAGGAGTGGTTTCCAATTTACTTTGAAACGTTCAACATGGGATAAAATTTCATTGGGTGTACCTCCAGGAGCTGTGGAAGGCAGAGTAACAGCCAAATTAGGGTAGGAAATTAGGAAAAGGATGCCATAGGGAGTAAAAAAAGGTCAATGTAGCATGTAAGAAAAACCTTTAACCTAAACAAATAGCTATTTTTTTCTCTAAAATCAGTTGAAACACCTTCCTTCTCTTAGCCTGAAAGTGCTGGTACCTGACGTTTTTCCATCTCCCAGACAGAAGTTCAAAACACTCAGCTCAATAAAAAATATCCCTAGCAATACACT
The DNA here is from genome assembly GCF_022747635.1 of Hetaerina americana. Lineage (NCBI taxonomy): Eukaryota > Metazoa > Arthropoda > Insecta > Odonata > Calopterygidae > Hetaerina > Hetaerina americana. The sequence goes on from NW_027287316.1 coordinate 54,166,193, forward strand.
TACTGAATCTCTTAATGAAGTTTCACACCATACTTTTTTCAAAACATGAACAAAATGAGTGGGTCGCAGTAGTCCAGGGGGTAGAGCGTTGGACTGCTGACCGCAGGGGCTAGGGTTCTGGGCACCTACAGCTCCACCCAAACTATGTGATTTTTCGGGTACCAGATCTTCCTGGGAAACCATAACCGGCACAGGGAAAGAAACTGGCCCCCCTACCCAGATGTGTGAATTTCACACGCCGTCGGGCATAGTACTGGGTGAACTCTACCATCACCTACCAAACCGACCTTCGGGTTGATTACTGTGTTTATGGTTTTTTTTTATGGAACAAAATGAGTCACTACTGTCCCCAAAATCCATAACTAATGGTGCTTTCAAGTATATGTGTATATACTTTCTTAAAGCTTCTTTTAAATAAATAATTTAAGTTGATCAACAACTACAAAAGCTTTCCAAGAAAGTTTGGGAGAAACCATAACAGTAACTTTTAACAGTCACTGCTAAATTTGAATTACAATGCAACAATTTGCAAGAGTGAAAACCATTCGCCTTGACTGGGATTTAAACCCAGATCCCTCAATGTCCGGCCAAGTGCTTGAGGCCAGTTCAGTTACCAAGGTGCCCTCTTTCTATAAATTTGTCAAAGGTAAACACTGAGTGTTTAAAGTTGGCATTGACCTTGTGGACTGTGGTGCTTCACACATGACTAAGAATACTGGTGACATTTTATGTATGGTGTTTCATCACAACTTCTTGTCCCTTTAAAGCCCCTAAAATTTTGGAGTGTACAAGCTAACTTTAAGAGTGTATAGCTAACTTTTGGGACTAATTTCTTTGTTTTTATTGGTTTATTTATAGTGAATCTTTGTTTCTTTAGCACATCCAAAGATTTTGAAATACAAATATTTCCCAAGCAAACTTTGTTTTTCAATAATACAAAATTGCTGCAAAACATCCATCAAAATACTTCATAGCAATTAAGGTATTAAATGATATGAACTGTTTTGAGTGTTTAAAGGTTAATACCAGCAAAAATTGACACTGCTGCCACTATTTTTAGAAGTATTAGCACCAAGTAACATTAATGTCATACAACTATTTCAAAAAAATATATTTACAACCCAGCTAGGCATTACTGTGTCCAACTTATCTTACGAATACATTTTTTTCATGTAATTGGAAGAGCACAAAGTCATTTTTTCTGGCATTAACAATATGAGTGATACAATCACCATGTATAAACAATGGATTTTACTGAAAACCAATGCTTATATTCCAAGAAAGACATGCTTAAGGTACAACAAACAATTAATTAAAACATGGACACAATGAGCCAATATAAGCAACTGCATTCAACTAAAACTTTAACTCTATAAATCAAGAGTTTTGTAAAATAAAATTACAGAAAACATCTATTAAAAATACTCACTCCTCCTTACAAATTGCAGCCATTTATTATTAAAGTTCATAAATATTATGATTATTTCAAATGGTCATAAGTACAGTATAAAGTACTACCACTATTATTACATGGATCAATATAATTGAACATCACATCCCATACTTCTACTAAATACAAGTCTTACCAACAATAATGGCAGGAAATTTATTTCTAGATTACGGTAATGCCTCTGTCAGTCTCCTCCAGAGAAATGACTTTTTTTAATGAAATGAAAATTTGAAAAAAATGAGTGATGCAGCCACAAAATTTCCATGCCTTACGTGTGAGGTCATATTACACTTGGTTGATACAAAGACAACAAATTACTTGCCTAATGTTGCCCACCACAAAACAGTCAATGAGGCATTAAAAAATTAAAAAGCTTCCCAAGTGTTTGTCAGATAATATTTAATACTGTTTGATATTTTATGGAAATCTACTGTAATGGCTAGCCAGCATTTTTAAACTTCAAAATCAGGGAGACTTTTGAATGCATGTAATAAAACACAAGTGAAGAGTTCAACAGGCAAACTTTAAGAATAATAATTAATAAATAAATGTGGCTAATTATTTCACTTTTTTATTAGCAAGTATTCACTAAAAATAAAATAATTCAGTTGAAATGTTTTAAATAATTATTGATATGTAATTTTTCTCAATGCCAACTGGTATAACTACCTTTAATTGAAATATAGGTTCACCAATGGGGATTTCATTATTTTTTGAGTAATTGACTGAAATAAAATTCCTTAATGGAAAATAAACCTGGAACTACTATTAAAACGAGCATATTAAATGTAAATGTAAACTTCATGCCTGAGAAAACAATATATTTTATAGATTGATACAGTTAATTCAAATTGTGATGATTAAATTCACTTTTATACATTTCATCTAGTTCTAAACTGTTTCAAGAAACATAAGAGTTCTCAATCAGGTACAGAGGTATGGATTGTTTGGAACTAGTTGAATATTGGTAGGCCCAGGTGTTTTGCACATCCAAACACTTTCCAAGCAGTTTGCCAAAACTTATGTGAAACATCTCTTTATCAAGACTACAAGAAAAACAACACACACGTCCATTTTTTTCTACGGAAGAGCTTGAAGATGACCTGCTGAACTTCACTTAAACATTAAAATATCATTTTTGCACTGGGATTTTCTGTCACTCTGTTATTGGATGCTGACATTCACTCACTCACCCATACACAATGAAACACTCAGAAAACAAAGAGTCACTTCCAGCTGTCAAAAGTAAGACAATATCATGAGTGTTTCTTCCCACCTCTACCACCACCCCTTCCACGCCCCTTGCCTTTACTACCATCCATGGAATTGTCCTTTTTACTGCCACCCTTCCCCACCTCACCCTTGGAGCCACCTTGACCACCACCACGTCCACTAGGTTTCTTTATCTGTTCAATGAAAATATAAAGCCGCCACAGTGAGTTAAGGACGAAGGTTTAAATAGAATGGATTAAAGAAATTGAAAAATAAAATATAATACAATCAAGCCAGCTGATATTGAAACATAATTAAGGCCACTGCAATGTAAACCCTTAACAGAGAGAAATGATAAAAACCAGAGTATAGCTAAAAATGTTTATTCTCCCCTTAAAAGAGAAAAAGTGGGGAGAATTCCTCATTGACGGCAACCTTATTAAAAATTAAGAAAATGAATTTTGCATTAGAGAAGTTTTGTTTATGCCAATGACATTTAACTAAGTCTACATATCTCATTGTTAAATATCACAAGAAGTTTTTGATGCACAGATGATCCACCTATGCCACTGTGCCAATATTTGAACCAATAACAAAAAATAAACACATGCAAATGATACTTTTAGTTAGTTGACCAGGTAATACAACCAGTTCATTGATGGTAAGATTTAAGAATTTGCAGAACCAAAAATTTAAACACCTTTTACAAGTTTTAGTGGGATTATTTAAGGATTTGGACGGGGACATGGAATTTTATAATAATATTTCCTTATCAGGCAATCCTCTTTGAAATTCGTCCAATTCCCTAATTCCAGGAAAGCTAATCTACCATGCAAGACAATTTTTAGAGTGCCTGAAAAAAACTGTAAGTCAATAAACACTTCAATTACCCATGTTTACATTGCATATGAGGTTGTACGTTTACATTGCATATGTGGTTATATGATTGCATATGAGGATGTATACCTTGATCATGGCATCAGTATCAATGTCTTCTTCTTCTTCTTCATCTGCATCTTCAAAGCCATCATCCTCATCCTCTTCTCCAAAGAAATCTTCTGATGACCCTCCAGCACCACGCTTCTTCTTCACAGTCATGGTAACAGAATAGGGTGTCATTATGCCCTCTTTATTGTACGCTCGGGTGAAGGCTGCTTTAACCTGTTGCATACAATCAGGAATTGTCAATAAAATTTCACAAAACTGCAGAGTCCAGGTTTCAATTATGGTTTCACTGTCATTTTCCCAAGATAGATAAAGTTATTTCAGGTTTCAATAAAAAATCCACTTATAAAAGAATGAAATACATTATTTTCCTGAAAAAAGTGATGCATTTTTATTTAGTCGGCAGGGATGGAAAGGCTAATGTAAAACAGGGTATGAATGCAAAATGTCTCATTAATTCCTAGTCAAACGAAAGGAGCACATTCTAAAGCAATTATCAAAACTTTCTGTTCAGAGCTCAAAGCATTTTGATGCTTTGTTCACAGTTTCCACCTGTGTGCATAATTTAACCAAATGCACCATATGTGTGTTTCTTTCACTATAATTTATTGTCACCTGGCACATGCTCTCTCTTCATAAATGTTTCATCTTAAATCAAAAACCCACAAGACCTTGCAAGTTCATTGCAATTTCTTTTGACAACTCTTTCAATTTCATCCACAACCCCATCTTTCACTAAAGGCATGAAAGAAACTTCAATGAATAGCAATGTGACAAGGAGAAAAAACACAAAGCATTACATTGCAAAAATTTCACATTTCAAATTCAATGATTTCAGCCAGGCGCACAGCTGTGCTGTCAACTTCTACTGCAAGTTGAATTCAATTCGTCTGAAAGATAATTAATGACCAGAGTCATGCCTATTGTAAACCAAGTCCATAAAATGTTTCCCATTCAAATGTTGAAAATATTACAGGATATATGTCATATACATTTTTACCTTAGCATTATGAGTAGCAGAGGGTAAACAAAATAATTGTGCTCCCCACCTTTCTAAACCTTCTTTTTTACCTGAGGATAGAAAACTGGTCATATTACACTATTAAATCCTTTTGCCTAACATTTTTACTCCTGTGCCCACAAGCTTTCTTAAATCAGAATCTTCATATAACATAACAGGCAATATAAAATATTAATGCCGCACTGACTTTGTTAGTGGGATGAGGATGGATACTTAAAATAAATAAATGTATGAAATTATATGGAAAGTTCCTTGCATATTTATTATTGTACTAACAAAAACAATTTATACAGCTGACATTTCATAAAATTCAGTAATAATGTAGTATGAATTCTTACTGTAATAATATACAATGATATAATACAAAATTTAATATATATCACTCTGTTGTACTCATAATATGACATGGATAAAATGCAAAAATGAAGTGCAATGGTATGATTAATTTATTCCTATTATTGTGAGACTTATGTACAAAACTGATGTGTGATGGTATTGTTAGCATCAGGGCTTTTAAAACTCCATTTTCTTTTCAGCACAATGGCCTTGTGATAACTAAAATATGATTTAGGAAAATCAGAACTTAAATGATCTACGTATCTTGCAAAAACCTCATCCATGTCTGAACCAGACATTTTCATGCCAACTACCCAACCAGTAACTAGATTTAATCAAAGATTTTCCTGAAAAAATTATGTTAGTAGTACTGCTTACTCTGAAGCAAATTTGACAATGAAATTGCCACTTATTAACAAAGAAATTTCATGGAAATTTTCCTCAATGAATTTTTTATCACATTTAATGGTTTGATTGGGCAAAATGTAAACTGGTGTGAGAATCTTATCATTTGGCAATTTGAATTTAGCAGAACAAAATCAAAACGGCAGACATGTTGGTACTGATGAACTTGGCATTTCTTGTATTAATTTCCATATGTGGTGTTGCAATGTTGGTAATATCATAAACATTATGATAAATGGCTACATCTCTCACTCATACACCCGGTACCTTCTAATGAACAATGAGATTGAAATCTGGAACATACTTTGGATCAAAACATTTATCACTGTTAAGCCAAGTTTCCGATAGCAGCATAACTATTGATTTTTTAACAAATACAGCACAGATGAAATGCATATCCTCAAAGGTTTAGACAATTTAATCAATATAATGAAATCATTCCTTAATCCATAGCTTTGATCAACGTTTGGTCCATGGTATTCAAATAGACATGGAAAAATGGGAAAACTCATTTCATAATAAAAGCAGCACTTAAGAGTTGTAACTAGTTGCATGTCCAGCTCTCTCTTTATCTTACACACACTCATTATCTCTCTACATCTCTCTCCATTGCAGGTGGGGACAGTCTGTTTATAGCTTGTACACTATTTGCCTTTGCTTTCCCTTGGGTTTTACAGAAAGGTGGATATCATGAGCGATAAATGTCATTGGTAAAGCAGTTTCACATTAAAAATTATTGGGATAATTTATAAATAAAGGGAGCTACCAACCTTGCTTGACACCTGGGACATTGGATCTGGTCGGCCTGGGAAGTTTGTCAACTCCATAATGGAGTCCAAGTCTTCTCGAAGTAGACTATAGCCCTGCATCACATCAATTGCCTCCCTGATGTGGACTCCACTGCCTCCACCACCTCTATTTTGCTCTTGACTCTCTTTAACCAAGGGTGAGATAACAGCATCTCTCAGGTATGACAAATAATCTAGTTTAATGGACTCCTTGGTGGCTCTTGTGCTGTTAAAAAAAGATTGTGATATGTCCATTACGGCAATGAAACTTTCACTGAAGTCAAAATCTTACACCAAGTTAGTGTTCACAGAAACTAATGTAAATTAGATTAACTTATTGCAAGCTGACGGCAACAGACAAACTGTTCAGAATCTCAAACAATAGTTCATATTTCAAGGAGGTGCTCAACAAAAACTTTTTATCACTAAATAAATATCTGTGAACACAATTTAAGCAAAATTTGTTTGCAATAATAATGAGCATCAAAAACTGCACCAACAAAAATATACAGCATAAAGATGTTCTGGGTATTTTTGATGCCCTGAGTGGTTATTTAACTCTCTATGGTGGAGTTGGCCCAGGGTACTATCTTTACATCTAGGAGGAAAAAGAATAACTAGCACTCACGCAACCCTGGTGTGTAGACTAATTTCCTGAGCTAATCTCTCCATCTTCCCCTTTGTAGAGGTCTTCCCCAAAAATGCAGGGAAGTCAATTTGACCAGTCAGTTGTCCCTCCATTAACGAACCAGGAATCACACTTGAAAATATGGCCTACATGCACAAAATTAAATATAACTTGATTAAAAAACACACTATTATGGGAATGAATGGAGTAAAAATTCTGATATGGTATGCAATCACCAGCAAGATTTTGCAAAACATGCAATATTTTAAATTGTTTATAATGCATGAGGCATTGCATTATTTACCATAAATTATAACCTACTATGTTGACCCTGAATATTAAGATTAAGACAGATGCATTTAAATGTGTCCCCGAACCAAACTGGTAGCCTTTATGGGAAAATTAATTTTTAATTGTCAACCTTTCAAAATCAAAGAAATTATATTCATGAAGCATTGACATGGATCAAAATACCTCAAAGAGTTCATTTAAATTCTACAGTGTGCTTGAGCTGTAGCTTGTGCGGAATATTTGGAATGCATTTGCAACTTACAAATCACCATTCACCCTACTTAACCCCAATCTGAAATAACAATTTATAAGTAGAGCCTGGACTGACCCAAAAACAAATTTATATCCTCCTGAATGCAGGAATATATTGGAGAAAAAAATTACAGCAAAAAATAATAATAGCCATATTTGACAGCATATAAGATAGTCATTTCTTCTCATTTCAGTGGGGCACACTCAATAAAAAAAATGTAACAGCCCAAATGAATATACAACACCTCAACAGCTTAATTTAAGGTTCCTTTTAGTTCTTATGTTTCAGAAAAGCCAAATAGATGGCACAATCATTGAAGTATTTACCAAAGAATTTCTATGTTTCCATGCTCCTTAGCATAGTTTAACAGTCTCCGCTTGAATTGAATTGTGTAGCTGAATCTCTTGTCTTCTGTTGTCATATTTATCAAAGTAATTTTTGAAACAAGTGCAATCAAGTTTGCCAGCAATCACCTCTTATGACATCGCAGAAGCAAGCAATATGGTACTAACATCACAAATCAGTGATAAGCTTAATTATAACAATCCTAACCACAAAATTTCTCAATTGGATGATAAATATTATATAAAAGGAAATACAATGGAGTCAAAATAAGTTGCGCTGACCATCTGCGGTAAAAATAACATTCAGCATTGAACCTTAGCCCATGGAGTTCAAACTTTCCCAAATCAGACGTGTGATTTTTTCAGCCATTACTTTGGAAAAAAAGTGCATTTTATATGTCATCGATAAGGTATGTACTTTTGGAGCCTAGCATATGTAATAGGACTTAGTACATGTAATGGACCTTAGCACATTATGGCAGAGGACAGTAAAATTGGACATTTCTACTAGGAATATGTAGTCTACATCAACATCCATACAATTCCCCATTAACTGCCACAAGGGCATATGGCAGGGGTGTTAGCACACTAGTCTTGCATGCATAAATATTATACAGCATACAACTACAAGTCACATAAAAAGTAGTCAGAAAAATGATCTGCAGGCCAATTGAGCTTGATAACCACTGGTCTAGAGAAACAAAAATGATGTATTGTAATTCAATTAATAGTAATGTATATCAGGAAATACTGACTAAACATATAGAAAAAAGGTAACCTGGGCAGGTAGAAGTTTCCATGAATTATTTTGTCGAATAGCTTTCTGAATGATATCCCCCATAGCCAAAGATTCAGTCGTTTGGGCCAGAAGAGAGAGTTTATCCTTCAGATTTCTGCAAGAATAAAAAAAATAGGCAGCATTAAAATATACTGTCTCTCAGCTAACTTAAATCATTAATTCATTTTCCCACAAATAAAGCTACAAACCTAGGAAAATCTGGCCATATAAAAAAACAGTTCCACAAATTCATTTCTAAATTAAGAGGCATAATTTGAAACTAGTGTTGAACAGTAAAATCCATTGAAACAGATGGTAGCAAGCAGAAGAGAATGGAAAAATTAAGGAAACTGTGGCCAATTCAATTATGAAAATAGATAAACAAGCTACCCACATTATGAACTTGAGATTCACATTTCTGTCCTCAGTAGTGCAAATTATATTGCTACATTTCTCTATTAATGATTGTGCAGGAATTAATATTTTCATGGAATTAATTTATACATGGTAAGTATTTACTTGAAATAAACATACACGTATTTCATAGCATTGATAAAATAAAAGGTTATGTCTTCTGTTTCATCAATGATCCATGGAATGAGCAACAACACACCCTATTCGAACCTTGCAGGGTACCATGTAGAAGCAGAAATAACAAGTTACTTCATCATTAATACCTGTACGTACCATTAACTTATGCTATCCACATTACAATTGCAATTTGCCGAAGGTCAAATGATGTGCTGGTTTTACTTGTTGGTACATTCAGAATTACAGGTCCCTTCAAAAACATGTTACCAAGAGTCAACTTCTTGCCCCATAAGTGGATGCATGTATTGGTGATAGAGATAATTTTTATGTCTTGTCCTTGAGAATAACTCTCCATTCTTGGGATGCCACCGTGTAGGTTGTTTTTTTGGACAAGAGTTTCGCCCATGTTCTAACGAGCGTCTTTCGGTCACTTTGACCTGAAGATGCTCGTTGGAACACGGGCGAAACTGTTGTCCAAAAAAAACAACCTACGCAGTGGCTTTCCGAGAATGGAGAGTCATTCATCTGAACACCTCGGAAATATACCACCTAATATCTTGTCCTTGAGGTCAATAGGTGACGAGGGCACGAGGCCTACATCATTAGAAAACTAGGTATATAAAAATTGTTCAAATGTGAGATGAAAACTTTTTAAATTACATCCTTTAATGTACAGACAACAAATAATTCCTCAACTGGATATAATGACATAATCAAATTAATATGAGAAAAATGTAAGGGATTTTGAAAAGGCAAATAGTTTAAACAAAATAATAACAGCTGATTAAAAATTGTATTTACATATTATTTATTGGGTATTTCATGAAGTTATCATAAACTAAACAGCCAAATAAAAAACAGGTGGCACTCAATGGATTAAAAAAAGAGACCTGACTCAAGGTATTTCAAAGGTACCTAAAATCATATCAGTATAGAAACAAATCAAATATCATTAGTGATAAGTAGATATATGGTGAAGAAGGATGTGGTTAAATGAATTCAATAAAAGAAGGGAAACTGCACTTACCTTGCTGATTTTGGTGAAACTTTTGGGTAATTTTCAAATACAAAGAGGGGACCCAAGCTATAATCATAGAAGAATAGATCAGACTGTTGATTAATTGTGGAATTTCTTCTTTCTTCAACAGAAAAAACCTTCCTTAAAACATCCCATGGACCCTTTGATGAGAAAAAAAAGTATTCTTACATTAATGAGCCTGTTCTTAAATATGAGCAAGCTACCATTGAGTGCATTGGATGAGCAAAATACCAAACTTCAGACACCTCTTCAATTTTTGCACTGTTTGTCTTCAAATGAAACTGAATAAAAATCACTGAACTAGTATTATTTCCCATATCATGTACTAATGGGTGGTGGATTTTCAAAAGTTGTTTTAAGAGTCATTTCAAATATATTAATAGAAGCCAGAGTGCCTAGTATACCAAGGAGTAAACCAAGAAAGATGTCCCATAGAAGGTGGCAGGTATGACATTGTATTTGTAATCAGTACATAGCATCAATTTTATTCAATGTACCTTGGGAATATATTAACCAGTACTTGTTGTCAAAAATTTATAATGGCTTAAAAAATTCAGAAAAATTTAGCCAGCTTTTAGCATAAGGAGTAAGTACATGAACATTTTAGGACATCCATAATTTCACTCCAGCACATAGGATGCAAATAGCAGGAAAACTGAAAATGAAATCGTGTAAATACAGGGTTCCACATATGTTAAAAATAAGAATTTTTGTGGGTTGCAATACACATGATGTAAATTGAAATAAAACATTAGCTACAGTGACATAAATTCCGGCAACACAAATACTGAGATTTGACTGTATATGTATAATTAAATTATTAAAGCATTAAGCCAGTCATAACAAATTGTCTATAACAAAATATTAAAATAGTGAAAAACAATGATGAAACCTAAAAATAATGCACAAATATACTGCCTACGAAAATTAAGGGCTAATTGTAATTTCACATCCTTAACATATTATGAGAGCTTTAAGAGTTTTAAATGTAAGAATGAACTTCTACAATTCTACTTTTACAATGTTTTTCAAATAATGTAATTTCACAAGGCTATTCTGTTCCTTATATGAAGGGATATAATCACCACACTATTCGGGGGTTAAGTGTTATACTGTATCCAGTACTGTAAGCGAACACATGAAATAACAACTGAAAATTCAATAGCTTACCAGTCTCACATCCTTAAGACTATCTTTCCGTTTAGTGGATGGGGCACCATCAGATTTTCTGATAGCATTCTTGTCAGCAGACCACATGTTAAGCTGGTGAAGGACCTGCCGTATGTCCTGATTTGTAGAAGATATCAGATTGGCAAGAGCATCAGGAGCCACTTTCACCCCTTCCTTGAAGCATATTGACATCATTGCCCCCTGGATCACATTTAGTAAAGAAATCAACTAAATTACTAAACTGTGATGAAAAAACAGAACTGTGTTCATAAAATGATAAAAATGACAGTAGACCAATTTCACAAGTTTTAGTTGCCATGGACATTCACAAAGCAAATCAAGTAGAGGTTGATGAAATAGGCACTAATGTGACAGAAGAAAAGTCATTCAGTCGAAACAAAACATTACTTCAATTCCCAAGTATTCCAAATACATATACGTGCTAAAAAGTTACTGAGATAGCTGAGGAGATACTATGTATGTAAAGGCATATTTTAATGACCAAAATTTCCTCATTCACTCAAGAAAGTACACTAGTACCTAAAGTCTCATTCAGGATATTACACTTAAATATTAATACCTATAATAGGTTAGTGTTCAATGGCATTTTGCATTAACATTATTATCAGTCACTGCTACAAGTACTTTCTTTGAAATGAACTCTTCATACATACGTATGAGAAGTAAATTGACTATTAGGCCATATAGAGTGTTCTTTGAAAGTGGTATACAGTGATACACTCAATGACAATTAACTTGACAACTGCAGTCTTTTACTGCAAGCATAGATAATGATCAAGGATTTACCTATCATACAATCATTGGCATTGGGAGAGCAATTCAACTTTTGAAATGCCACATCCCTCTGAATTGTTGACTTACAAACTTACTGAAGTGGACTCACCCGAATCTGTTCCATCCGAGGTCTCTGGAAGCGGAGGTCATAACAATGATTAACCAAAGAGCGAATTTTGGGGTGTGCTCGGTCATTGCAGATGCAGATAATTGGGATTCGCGAATCCTTGATGAGTTGGATTAAAGCTGCCACTCCACCCCTGTCCTCATTCCCTGCCATACCGTCCACCTCATCCATTATCAATACTTTTTTCTTGCTCTCATTTTTCTTCTTGCCTGCAACAAAAGCAACAATTATTTTGAGTTACTACATGGGGTAATTTTTCCTTTAGCCTTAAATGGTTTTTTTTTAAACTACTGTAAAAAGAAAAAGAGGGGGGAGGAATATTAAACTTGGCGTGTTGATTTATAAGGCAAGTTAATCCCTCACTAGTGATCAGACACACATTCAATTATAAGATGCTCACATTTAAACAGGGGGTTCCCAAATTAGTTTATAAGGAAATTAATCCTATCGCCAAAGACTGAATTTGGGAACCTACAAATGCACACTCAGTCACACTGGTTAGCTCAAGTGGTTTACAGGAAGATATTCTCAATGCTAGGGATCGAATATGGGCTACCTTAACACCTGATGTGTTTACTGAGACGAAGACAACAAGGCTTGGGAAGAAATTAATCCAGATGCAAGGGATCAACTTCGGGGGGTTACTTCACACACATGCACACCCACTCTCATTTAATCAGGTATTATGGAAGAGTAATACCAAACACTAGGGACTATAAAGTTGACAAAACACTTGATGGCCTAGTGGCACAGGGAAAAATGAATATATTGCAAATATTATTACTCATACAGGTATCACATTACAGATTGTGACGATTGGAAGATACTACTATTTGAGCAGTTGATCTAATTAGGTGCTTCAAAATAATCATGGCACACAGAACTTTATACCTCATACTCAAATAATCCAATTTGTAAACAGAACTATGGTGTTTTGCAACTGTTTCTTTGAGGTGCAATTTAATGCCAGACTTCTCTACTCTTGCCATTCTCCTCATTAGCAAACCTATCAATTTTACCCAAGTTGAAAAATGGTCGTTCCATAATTAACAGAATCTGCATTGAGGATAAACATAGTTTGGTCCAAACTGAAAATAAACAATTGGGGAAAAGATATACTTTCACTCCAAAATGAGACTAATCAATGGGTTCAGATTCATTTACCACCCCTGCTCAAGACAAATTTTCACATTGACATCTCATTATCATTATCACATATAAACTCCTTGCACTGAGAGTATTGTAGAATATTGTTTCCTCCAGGCAAAGTTGTGTGTTAAGTCTATTACATTTTTTTACAGTAACCACTGAACTCATAAAACTACCATTAGTCGATTCTTCTCACTGAATAAATAATCTTTGTATTTTTTTTCTCTAGACTTTATTATATTACTATTTGTTTTGACACAGAGGTAACTCCAGCAGGTAGTAGTATAATAAAATTTAGTGTGAAAAAATACTAAGTTTACTTATTCAGTGGTCATAAATTTTCTAACAGTAGAGCCTGAAGCCTTTACGAATTCAGTGGATTCTTCTGCTAAGGAGCCATTTCACTGTTCAAAAATTTTTAACCATCTTACCTGCTTTGAAGTATCCAGACAATGAACTGTTAGTGATCAACTCTGATACTTCACCCTCTAGAAGCTTTTTGGAACGTGTATCTGATGCATTTAATTCTATTGCATCCATTCCTAATTCCTTGCAAACTAGAAGGGCAGACGTTGTCTTTCCTATCATAAGAGGACAAAAAAAATCCATTTAAGAGTCACAGATAAATAATTTAGCTCTGCACATTCTTTACAGTATAACAGCATTTTGTCAAACTATCACACACACAAAAGGAAACAAGATAAACTTAGTAAATACCAAAGGGCATTTAAAAATTGTGTAAACATACCTAAAATAATCTTTTAAACTTTATTTACCCTCAAGTTAGCCATGGATTTCTATGTTCCTGTATTTTTCATTTTAAGAATTTAATAATACTCTATGCCTTAAATTTGATCTTATTTCAATAGATGCACGTAAACAGTACGCCATCTACTACTTAAGTTGATTTCACATTTATTTATGGCAGATTAATAGCAAACTTTAGGAAAGAATACCTTTATACATTGACTGATTAAGTGTTAAAAGATAATATTACCTATTCCTGGTGCTCCCGACAGCAGTGCTGCTTTGAAAAAGCCTCCATCATCATTTTTTTCCCAAGGACCTGGAGTAGAGGAAAAATAATGCTCAGAAGAGATCATTCAAGATATCTTTATCATAGATTAACACTTTATAGATTAATACATAGATATTTAAGCCATTTCTATTTCTCTTAGAATGCAAATTTATGAGTCAAGGCTGCATGCTAATGCACTGTTTTCCGAACTGAAAACCAAATTTCATAGAAAATATTTCAATTTGACCTCATAATTCATTTTTATCAGTGTACGGGTATTATGGGAAGCATGAGACTTGATGGTGGTTATGTGCAGAGGGTGCCAATTCTTGTCCGAAAAATTTTACTCCTTTTAGTTCAAGTAAATGAGCGCAATAGGAGAGTCATTATTTACAAATATGTAATAATAATAGGAGGGTCATTAGTGATTTGTTTAATTTAATACATTGCTTTAATACGTTTATGACAAAAATTCTGCATCAATCTTAACATCTAATCAAGTAAAAAATGACTTCTCCCGATGGTAACGCTCCAGCTCATACAATGGGGATCGGGTTGGCGAGGAGGTTAGCATACTGGCTTCCCACCCTGAGGGCCCAGGTTTGAATCCTGGAGGCGACAGATATTTTTCAGGGGTATCCCAATCCCTACTTGAGATGCTTTGTGGAGAGCACTTTACGTGAGTACACCGTCCATCATATGGGACGTTCAGCTGCAGACTCCTAGGTGCCTTTCACTAAGAGAAGGCTAATGCCGATGCTGGGCTTCTCTCCACCCTTCGTTTCCCATATATCCCTAACGGCGCAAACGACCTTAGCTGTCAGTCACCTCCCATAAAAACTACCACTACAACTCCAGCTCACTCTGCTCTTTCTGTTCACTCAAGAGCTAGTGGTAAATGGGAATAGATTATTCCTAAATATTCTTACTCCTTAAAAACACCTATACCCTACCCTTAGTTACACACTTCAAATTTTAACCTCTAACTAACACTCCCTCCATCCACCCAACATCATTTCACAAAGATATACCAATATCATTGCTCTTTTGACTATATTTCATCAGATGACGATATCTGGACATGTGAAAAAGATGTTGGGCATGTGAAAAAAATTACTGTTACTACCAACCTCTAATTCATCTCTGGTAGATTCAACAATGAACCATGATTTAAGTACAGGAATGATTTGACATTTGGACTAACATTTTAGGTAAAAAATGGAAATGGGAAAAAAGCATTGCCCACCTGGTCGTGGAGGTCTCCTCCCATTAGGACCATGGTATTTTTGCCAGTTTGAAAGCCAACGGATCAACTTATTCACATTTGACTTTTCACCCTGTTGCCCAATCACTTGCTTGACCGAGGTTGGCTTGTACTTGTCAACCCACATTGTGGAATCAGAATTGTCTTGTAACGCCACTGAAGAAACTCCTTCATGTGATTCATCAACCCGAGCCTTCACTGGTCCACAACTACCTCCCTCCACTTTAATGGCAGCAGCTTGTGAACCTTTGGCTATTTTCATCTGAGGCTTCTCATAGTTCTGTGACAGGTAAGCTAATTTCCTTGAAAGACCTACTTTCTTCTCTTTACCGGGCTCCTCAACATTCATTTTCTGTCTCTTGGCCGGCGACTCCTGCTCTTCCTCTTTTATTAATCGCTTCCCTAACCTTTCACCGCTGGAAGCACTAGGACTCTCTTCCTCCACTTCTTTAGTCTTGGTTCTCACAAGATCCAGCAAACTGTCCTCTGTCAGCTCTTTGATGCCAAGCTTCTTAGCCTAAAATTACACAATGTAATGATAATGAATGTGTTTAATAAATAGTAATTACTAAAGGAACACATGGAATCAATAAGAGGTCATGCATACTTCAAACTGTTATTTAAAAGTGTCATCACAGCTAAATTTAGTTCCTGGCTATCAAAAAGTTTTACTAGTTCTCTTAAATACCTATCAAAAGAAATACAGGACCAAAAAAATAGATACAGATTCCAATTTCTGGGAAAAAATGAGGAAAAAAAGCAATTAACACTTTTGCAATGATATTCAAAAGTAGACAGATGGATGTGAATGAAAGATCAAAAGCAGACAAAAAATGAAAAGAGCAAAGCAACAAGAGGACAAAAGTTATTTGGAAATATAGCATACTTTTTCCCATGGCAATAACAATAACTGTAAAAACAAGAATGAGAGACTGTTAAATGCAGCACACATAATAGTACTTTACAGACAATAGTATTAATTTCTTCCAAAAACAAAATCATTAAGACCAAATAATAAAGCATTTCCCCATATGTAAGTTCCAGATCTCGGGCTCATTGCAGAAAGAATTGCGAGGGGAATAAACTTATACTCATAAATGCTTAGTTAAGGGAGACTAGAGCAAATTGTGAATATCCAATGACGATGATGTGGTAACATAAAAACCTTGGGCAAAATAAATGCAACTATAATTATAATTATGCTTTATTTTTCACAATGGTCAAAAGACAGAAAACCTGTCAGTATTGAACTATTCATAAAGCACAAAGGAAAAATACAGAAGATGGTGAAACAACCGCAGATAAAAGGAGATAATAAACAATATTACAGATACTGAATATTAATCTTTTGAATACGTCATCAAAGACCTCATCGACACAGCAGTACAACTTGAATTGTAACAGTTTACACCTGTTATAAAAATAATGGGAAAATAATTAATTTAATTGATTTTGAAAGTTTGTTGTAATTTTTGGGAAGCAGAATGGCAATGAACTTGCATAGAACAAGTTAAGTTTTGGCCATTTAGATGGACATTATCACTGCCATGGATCACGTAATTATGGAAAGTAATATTTACATGGATAATATCTCTGTCATCGATCACGTAATTATGGAAAGCAGAATTTATCAGAAACAGAGTAGATTTTTTTTATTAAGAGCAGTTAAGGATATAAATGCAAAGGAGATGAAGGATTTTAAGATGCTCAAAAAATGGTCTACCTGGAAATCTGATGAATACTCCAAAAATAGCTTCTAAATTAAGTCCCTATGGTAGAAAAATGTGGTCATCCATTTAACTACTTTAAGTGGGCATTTAAAAAAAAAAAAACATTGCCTTCCTTTACAACTTTTGTAAATGGGAAACTATTAACCAAATATAAGTTACCTTTAGATGGTTTTCAATTAAGTTAAGAGTTAAAAACATTTTTAAATTTTAGCATAATGAATCATTTTTATGACCAAGTGGACCTCACCTTTTCAAGTTTGGATGGGCCAGGTTGCTCTCCAAGGACAATGTAATTGACACTTTTGCTAATACCTTTCACAACTTTTCCACCACACCGTTGGACCAGATCAGCTGCTTCATCTCGATCTAGTGATTCCAGCACCCCAGTTATAAGAAATGTCAGGCCTACGAGACAGTTTGGATGTCCCTACAGTAGTTAAACAATAGATTGTAAGAAAAAAATACTGACTTCATGTTGGAATGAAAAAATATGATTTCAAAAGCTGGTTCCTTTACAAATTTTGTAATTTTTTTCATCAGGAGACCAAGAATTAACATAAGCAGAGATGCAGTGGTATTACTGGAAAAATCATTAATTAATTGTAAGCAAGATTATGCATTCTATCTGTTTTAATCATTTTTTACTGTGAATGAAAACATTTACCTTGGGAATCTCCTTACTACCAGGATTTCGGGGACCTTCACGATGTAGGTACTGATGATACTGTCTGGCCCTTTGTTTCTTTTTCTCAGATTCATCCATACTATCATTCTTTGAAGCAGACTTTTGATGACCTGCCTCAGCTTCCTTTTGAGGAGTCTCTGGTCCACTACTCCCCTTCCTCTGCCTTGATGCGATCTTCTCCTCAGCTAAAACTTCTTTTTTCATAGCTTTCTCAGGGTCTGCCTTCATTCGGAGTGGACTCTTCAGGGTGCCACTCTTAGCCACTGGCTCTTGATGGCTTCCCTTCTCTGCTGGCTTAGTGTTTTTGCCAGAATGTTTGGCTTGAACAAGTTTCCTGTCATCGATCAGAGTCCTGCTTGGCACATCCCCTGCAGAACACTCAATTATATCATTCTCACTTGAAGAGTCACTAAGGAATTCCATAACTTTGCCAGGGCGATGAGCTCCTTTAGCACTCCCTTTCTTGGGACTGACTCCAACAGGCAAAGAAACCTTAACCAAGCAAAGACAAATCATTAGCTGGGGAAAATTACCCTTAAATTCTCAAGACTTCAGTCAGCATTTTCCTCACCTCCTTCTTTGAAGACATTCCTTTCTTAACTGGTGAATGCCCAGAAGCCTTACCCGAGTCTTTAGCCAACTGTTCCTCACCTGAGGAATCACTAAGTGTTTCCACATTTTGTATTGGAAGTTCTTTCACCTTAGACTCCTCCTTTTTGGGACTGATGCTAGCCGATAAAGATACCTAGAGGAGACAATGACAAATATTCATCAGGGAAAATTCTTTGAAAAGTGGCAATGGCATTTTGCCTACAAATGGGCAATTGACATATGCAACAGTCACACTAGGCTTCCTTTTCTATCAAGAGGTTGTGATCAGTTTTAGGGTTCTGTTCAAAATCTGTGGTCATGTTTGTGTTCGTAAAAGAGAAGATTTGACCTAAACCAACAGATCATTTTACTTTATTGTAATTAAAAGTAAGGAAAATTGAAAATTAGCAAAATATTAACTGTGAAGACACTGTTTTGGAATGATTTTTAATCAGTTGTTGAAATCATACTTAGCAATGCAGCATTAGGACAATTAATTGGGGGTGAAAGCAATACCATGATTATGAAAAAATTGCTGAATAAAGCATTTTCATGTTTTGTCAGCATTTGACCTTCGTTCATTTCTTATCATTGACTCAATGAGATCTGCATGCCCAAAACATGTATTCCATAACTTTAACATAGGTTGAGACTGAACGTGAAGAAGGAAACAGATAAATTCCTGGAAGAAGGGATATTTCAGCAAGACCTAAGGCCAAGCAAGCTACCCACAAGCACTGGTTATTGGCATGGCCATTAGCCTCACCACTGATAGTTGTATTATGATTGGATTCGAAGATATGATATCTTTCATTTGAGCATCTTTTTTACTGATCGCATTCTTTTGCTCTCTTGCATCATGCAGATGGTTGTTTACACTAATGACTAACAAATTATCAGAGAACACTTTCTCACCTTTCTCACTGTTTCTCCCAAAATTTTCCTCTCCTCCTTCTTTGAGGTTATTCCTTTCTTGCCAGATAAATTCCCACGGGCACTTCTTGAACTCTTGGCAAAGTCATCCTCATCAGAGGAGTCACTGATAACGAACACAGTTTCAGCAGGTTTGACTCCGACCTCTTCTTTCTTTGGACTGCTGCCCAATGGTGGAGAAAACTAGGAGAAGCATAACATAATTAAAAGCTTAGGCAAATGAAATGCCTTACACTCTAAGATAGCAGTGAGCAACTAGCATCACATCTATCACTTGAGTGTACCCAACAAATGTAGAGCATGTACATATAGCCACAGAGCAATGTTGAAATAAATGTACTAAGTTGAGAAGAAAGTAATAATAACTTGCAGCATATAGGACAAGGTGCATTTTTGTTATTTATTTAGATTCCACACACACACACACACACAAAATAGGCACTACCAATTCATAGTGGTACACAGGTATATAACAGAATATAAATAATAGACACAAATAAACATAAAAACATCGTTGATGAAATAACAGATTACGGACATTATTATTAATGGAGGGGTGTGATAGAGCTTGGTTCACAAATGGATTTGAGGATAGTAGTGCAAATGTATCATTGATGTCAAGAAGAAAATTCAGCAGAGACAGGCAGAAGAAAACAAATAATCATCAATACACAGGGAATAGACATAAGGCATAATGGGAATAGGTAGGTTTTTATGATACTCTGGGGGATACTTTTTTGTGCTATCTTCTCCCATGTAGTCCTATTCCTGCTCACCACTTCAGCCACTACCACATTCATGAGTCTCTTTCCATACTTCCTTTAGGTTTTGGTACTTCTTGGTCCCCGATTTTTGAAGGCATCATGAGCTGCATCTAAACAGGTATTCATAGGTCGTCAACCCCTAGCTCTTTCCTCAGTCACACAGCCCCTACACATATGCGTGGAGAACTGCCGCAATGAACTTATCTCAAGCAAATCATGTACTCCTCATTCTTCTACACTCATTCATGGTCATCAGATCCCTCCTATGATCCATCCTCATTTCTTCACAAACTACATGGAGAAAAGTCATGTCCATGGCATTCTTTCTACTTATATGCTTGGCCCTGGCACACCTATGTTTCAGACCCAACCAGCAGAGTTGGGAGCAGGACTATTCTCAGAATAGCAAGTTTAGTCATTTTTGGCGGGAAATCGCTCATTGCAGAGCTCATGGTGATGTCCACTTCATTCCTGGCTGCACATACAACAACCTTCTCTCAACCTAACTACCCACAATCTCATTTTTCCTGAACAACCCACTCAAATATGCAGACTCATTCATGCATACTAAGCTCAAGATCTCATTTCTCACTTCCACTCCCAAAAACCAACACTTTTGTCTTAATCACATTATCATTAATGTTTATTTGGGGCACGTACAGTACAACCTCTCCAGCATATGCTGCTCATAACTCCTTGGACATATTCAGCCATTAAGGCTGAATCATCTGAATACAAAAGCACACATAATTGCATCCCTTACTAGGACTCCCTGGAGGGTCGTGCAGGTGAAGAGGCTAATAGACTAGCTTCCCACCCAGAGGACTTGGGTTTACATCCCCGTGATGGCAGAACTTTACAGTGATATCCCAATCCCTACTAGGGTGCCAGGTGGAGATCAATTCAAGCGAGTTAGCCATCCACTGGACGAAAAGTTAAACTGTGGACCCCTTAACAACTTCTGTTAAAAGTAGGTTAATACTGATGCTGGGTTTCTTTACTCCCTTCCTGCCATCAGCTGAAAATCTTACCTCCACAAAAATTACACACTGATCCCAAATGGCACGAATGACCTCAGCTGTTGATCATCTCCCCTTGTAACTGCTACTACTGGGACTCCCTTCAAATTCAAACCTCATGCACTTATTAATAAAGATATTGAAAAACAATGGGGACATTAAATAGCTCTCACAACCCTCATCACTCTGAATCGGTCACTGAAGACCCCATTAGCCCTATCAAGTGCTTTGCATCCATCATTTAATGCTTCAATTGCTTGCAGAAACCCATCATACTACTTCTACAGCAACATTCTACATACCCTACCATTTCCATTCCTTAGTCTACACGGGCAGAAAGTAAATTCTCCTTTGCACCCATATACTTCCCAGCCAATACCTTCCCAAGGAGGCACCTAGTGCTGCTCTTTGACGAGAGATTTGGCAGGGCAAAAAAGCAAAAGCAACTAACATTTTAATTTAAGAAGATTCAGGAGACAAAAGGACATATAAACCAATAACTGTACAACCTCTTCCATTTTGTTGAATTTATCGAATGCCATGCACTCAATAAATTTGCATGACATTTAACTATGCATAAATTGAGTCTCTACTTGAACTATACAGAATAAAATGTTTGTATGAATCCTTTATTACCTTTTTCCTCAGCTCTTTCGCATCAGCCCTCTGAACTGGGTTTTTGCCAAATATATCACTAATGTTAACAGGTTTCAAAGTTGGCACTGAAGCTTTCGCTTGCTCCTTTTTCTTTCCTGAAGAATGAATATAAAAATATTGTTAGAAGATACACTGCGATTTACACACAAAAAAATCAATATTTAATATAGAGAAGACATTTGATATTCATTTGATTAATCTGCTGAACCTTACAGTCAAGTACAAATTTTAAAAGTGGTGCATATTTCTTGAAAATACTTTTCCAAAGTAATAATGACCTCTAAAATGTATTTCCATAACATAGTACATGTTAGTTTGCGGTTATGATCCAAGGATATTTTGTTTCAATATTGTTCATGAGAATGTGATTGGTTTACACTTTTGTCCGTTTAAATACACATGTTAAAGAAACAGCAGGATACATAAATGCATGCATTTTAAGTTAACAGAAATTTGTAGAAATTAAGAAGGATAATTTATTTATCTCAATTTTAAACTTTCAAGCTTCTTTGTAAGTATGATGTAGCATATAAAATGTTTGCAACTACTTGCAACTTTAATTGGCGAAAATCCTTCCAACATGAAAGGCTGAAAAATATCTAGCCTAGATATTATCAAATACAGAACTCATTATGCAAGACCATGATTTGTTTTATTGTTCGGCCATACCAGATAAATTGAAAGCGTTTATTACAGGAATACGACCAGTTAAGGTAGGTTATGAATGAACACAGCCTCTACCACTGCACAACGATACAATTACTTGCCTCATGTAACAACACCATGTATTCAAATTCCTCCCCCATAAAAAAAACTATGAGTTAGACCATACAAATTCAAATTTCGTGATGCTATTTGATATCATGAAAAGAAATTCACGAGGATTTCCCGATAGTCAAAAGGTGGAAAAAACCGGTTTTAACAAGGTCAAACCAAGATATAAAACCTAATTACATAATTGCAATAATAAGTTGAATCATAAAAGGATCAACGCTTTAATTGAAAAATAAATAAAATCAAATGGTGACAAAGGGTGTCATTGTAGTCCTTAAATGTGGCTAGCACTAAAGGTATTGGAACTAAGATATCCCCATCAACCTGAGAAGCTATGGGGAATATTTTTCAAATACATTTAATTTTGCCGTTGACAAGGTTTCATATGGTATGCTTTCCATCCAGTGTGCCTAATAATTTTGATAACAAATTATCCCGTTCAATATCGTGAATAGATGCGAATCACATTTTGGCATTGAATATACGTCGTATTTGCTCAGACATTGACAATGCCCGCGAGTGGATTATGTGAAATATTCTATACAAAAGTTATAAGAAATACCCGAGTTGTTTGACTGCTTCTTCCTCTTTGGAGAGGGCGGCAAAGGATCTTCTTCATCATCAGAGTCTATGATCATCGTCTTTTTCTTTTTGGTAGCCTTTTCAGGCTTTCCATTAACCTTCTTCTGGGGAGTGTCATCATCGCTTATTCTTAATGGCCGTGCTTTTGTAGAACCTCCCCCAAAATACGATCTTATGTCCTGAAAATAAGTGAGGATTGTACATTGTAATGTTCTGAACAATGAACTATGAGACACGAACCGGCGAACTTCACAAGAAATAGATAAAAACACTGTTTAAGCAATATAAGTTTCTTATTAATAAAATTTACTAACTCGAGACATTAAAAAGAGAAGTAAATACTTAGAAGCGGGGCTTTATTTAATATCCCTCAAATTTACCATAACGCGATTTCTTGGCGCTCTGAAAAAACAGAACACTTACGATATTGTCAGTCAATAAGGCAACCGAGGCATTACTCCATTGAGGCAACACCGCCTCCATTGGAATGTATGTTATTTAGCGGTAAGTTTGAAGTATCGGAACACAATTCTTCCCCCTTGCTAACGTTATATAATGATTGAGTACATTAGGCTAAAATCATATGAAAATTATTGATGACTGCTTATAAGTTCCGAAAGATATCAATAATTACAGTTCAAATTAATTTTCTTTTCAATGGAATACATAGAACGAGGGTGAGCCTATAGGATAGTTATAGATGAATGTTTATCCCTGAAAGATGCATGTATTGCGTCATTGCGTAACATAATTTATCATTCCAGTCAAATTAAAACGTTTTTTCCTAATTGGGAGTGAATTTGGCTGAATAAATTGCCCTTTACAGTTTGAGAGACGGCAGAGTCATTTTCACTTTGTGGGACTCCATGACTACCAAGCAAAAACGCCCTAAGTCGCTCCTATTTTAGCCTTCTGGAAGTGGGGAGACGGACTAAATGGCTCTCCTGCTATTAGCCCACGCCCCTGTGATGACCACTGGACTGAACTATATTTTGAAGTTAAAAATTTAAAAAAAAACCAATCCAATCATAGAGTGAAATTGAGATGATATATTGTAATACCAAACCAAAATGACAGTAAGTTCGCCCTGATATGAAAGCCAAAAGCGTTATCACAATTTCTGAAACATCGTCCTTCAAACCAAACCAAAAAATTAATTAATTTTGTTCTCGGTAGTCCAGGGGGTAGAGCGTTGGACAGCTGAGGGGTCCGAGTTCAATTCCCGGGCAAGGAACTCTGGGGGCTTACAGCTCCACCCAAGCTATGTGATTTTTCGGGTACCAGATCTTCTTAGGGAACCATAACCGGCACATGGAAAGAAACTGGCCCCCCTACCCTGATGTGTAAATTTCACTCGTCGTCGGGCTTAGTACTGTGTGAACTCTACCACCACCTACCAAACTGACCCTCGGGTTGATTCCTATGTTTATGGGTTTTTTATGCCAGGATATCGATACCCGAAATATAATTATTCAGGTTTATAAGATCTCAAACAACTTAATTTATGAGAAAGCTTAGTTTTTGAGACCAGGCAATAACAGTGCTGAGCTACTCATAAATTATCTTCTATCTTGCGCTTAAAAAAAAGAAAATAGATATTTTAGGAGCCATGATGTCTAACTTCAAACGCGTGCTTGAATTAAAATTATACAACTTGCAGATGAAGTTTTAAATGATTATCAGTGGATTTGTTTGCTTGCTGTTTTTGGAGCAAAATGAAATATTCGTTACGTAAGGCTTATTTTCTGCTACTGCACACTATGTATCCGATGGCAACAATGCAGTGCCGTGTCTTATTATCTTGGGAGAAAGATAGCTACTAATTGCCCTAAATTACTAGAGACGCAGAGACATATATAGTTGACACGCGACGGCCGCAAGAATTCCGCACGGGCAAGCATTTGAAGCAAGTGTGATCTTCCTGATTGAGGGTATTTTAATATGGTTGCGAAAATTCAGACAGGTGGGTTTATTCGTTTCCACGCATGAATAATTTTTTAAGTTCATTTAATTTTATGTAATATTTTAGTTGTCATTTAAAGCTTGCGCTTTATTTTTCTATCGTTTTGTGTTCACAAATCACGATGTTGAGGAACTAGGATTATATTCCCGCCCTTAAATGTTTTGTTTATATTGTGTTTAGTTGATACTAATGCATTTAAAACCCGCGGGCGTAACCTTTTCATGTAATATGTCAATGTGTATGTATCTTATTGCCAAACAGGTGGAGCTTTTCATTTCACGATTAAACTTCGAAAGAAACCACAAAGCATTGTTTGTATTTCAAGATTTCAAAAAGTTCCCATTGTTTCTCTTGCAGTTTTGGGTGAAATACAACCTGATAAGCTAGGAAGAACGCTGACGCATGAACACCTTTTTCTCGATTTCCACGGATTTTATACCCCGCCACCCCCTCATCTAGAAAACCGTTTCAATGGACCTATTAAACTTCAAAATTTGGGATTCATTCGTCAATATCCGTAAGTTTAATGTATTAGTTAAATAAATTACTTGCACTGATCTGAACGAAAATCAAGGACATGAAAGAGTACAGATTTCTTTCAGCATCATTGCCCAAGGCTGACAGGCCAAAATGGAATGAACTGTTTTATGTATGGGGGAAAACTGAGGTCAAAATTACATAATTAGCAGAATTTTGAAGCAAACTGAAGGAGCGAAGCCCATGCGTGCTCCACTGGTTCAAAATTCTGTGACTCCATCTCTCCCACTATGACTCTTGAGAAATGGTGACCTGCAGAAGACAAATTCTCCGTTCACTTGTTGCTGATTATGATGATCAAAGTTCTTCCAAAATTGGCTTGTTAAAAAATTCCTTTGCAGAATGTGAAATGAGAAAAATAATCCATATTTTCCCTCATTCCTATCCTATCCCAGGATCAAGTTCTTGGAAATAAACTTGTATTGAACTCTTGCCCTGCAATTGCTCATTCAATCTATATTCCTTCAAAACCTTCCCCAATATGCATCTACGCACGCTATTGTCTGCCATATCCAAATCAACATAAGCATAATAAAATTTCTTTTGCATATCCTTGCACTTTCCCAATTCAGTGTCTACTCATTAAAGTGCACAGAGTTGTTACACAGTGCACAGAGGCATCACATAACAGCCTTTAATATACTTTGCTTTTCCCAGATATTTCCAGTGTTGCCCTATGTATTTTAGTGAAGAAAATGTGGATAAAAATTCTATGAAAGCATATATAAAAAAGGGTCTTACCATTTCAGAACGATATATTAGAAGACAGATACACATTGCAGATCTTTAGACTGCACAGTGAAGAAAATGTTGTTATGCATTAGACTGTACAGTTTAGAAAATAAATCTTTTGCGCAGTGATTTCCAGTATTTATCATGAACCCTATTAGTTCTCCAACTTGATATGCTCTGCATCAAACTTGAAGGTCATTAGTTCTAATCCTGTCTAAAACGTATTTTTTTATAAATAATAGGTTCAGGTGTGATGTGGTGAAACTGTTCCATAATAACAGAGACAAAAACTCTTGCAATTTCTCACTTAATAGAGATTTATTATCGACTAGTTTTGATGTACTACATCATTGCCAAGTGGCTTTGCCAAGAGCACATATATTTCTTTCGTGACCGGTGTCAAGTGACTTAACAATGATTTGGTATATCAAAACTAGTTGATAATAAATCTATAGTCAGTGAAAATTACAAGATTTTTCATCTCTGTAATTATGTATTTTTTTGTTCGATAAATAGTATATTTTGAGTTTTAATGAAAAATGACCTCAGTCATCAGAGAATATTAAAATTCCACTGTTTTGATGACTCATAATGCTCTGTACATTTCATTGTGCAGGCAAAGGATATCATTCATATGGTATAAGTAATTGCACATGTCACAGTAGGCTATCATTTGAATTGAAAAGGTTAGTTTCTTTGCTGTCTAGAAGAATTCTGGCATTGAGGATATAGAATCACCGTACATGGATCATCCCATGAATAGCCCATCTATATAAGCGTAATATTTACTGTTAGCTGCAAATAAGTTTGTTCAGGTATTACTTCTAAGAGCACATATATTGCTTTAGTGACCAAAGTTTCCGAGCTGGCAGTTTGAAGGATGTTCTGAGCGGCTATTCTGAATGTAAATTTTGATGGCATGCTAGTGAATATATTTTTTGCATTGAATGGCACTATCAAAGAATTAGTGGGTAGAGATTGGTTATTGAGTTTCCATGTCAGCTTCCCCAGTTCCCAGTACGAGGGTAATTTGAAAAGTTCTTGTTTTAATTGTTGTTGTCCATTATTTTCTTGCAGTTACGCCTGACTCTATTAATTTTAAGTGCTAGAGGTAGGAATCACTCCTGCATTCTTCTCTTGCAATTCAAGTGAAGAATGGGTGGCCATGGGGTTAAGTCATATAGTATTATTGAGTATGTGTTTTATACATCACCTACCCAATGCAATGTAAGCATACATTTTACTGGAGTAAAATTTTTCATGATCGTGCCAAAAACTATTATGTTTAATTTGCGTATCATTCAAATCTTTCATAAGAATGTGTTGAGAATTTTTTCTCATTCATTAAAGAAATAATTCTGCATGAAATGTCTCCTGTCATGAGCAATATTACAAATTTTCCCAGTTAATGTTTGAAATAATTCGGTCTTACATTTCACTTTGTTCTTAATGCACTTCTTTAAATGTTATTTCAGCTACAGCAGCAAATATAATCTGGCTTTTTATGATCAATATACACATAATGCTCTTTATAATGATCTGGAAGAATATCTAAAATCTGGAGGTTCATCTATTGTGGAAAATTCCTCTCATGGCTTGGGACGGAGAGCAGACCTCATGAAGGAAGTTAGTGAGAAGACTAAAGTGAATATTGTCGCTGGGACAGGTAATTGTTTATAATTTCTCTCTGCATATAAAATTTAATATTGTTTCACTTTAATTATTTATGATAATGCAGTTGACCAATTTGCAGCACAAGTGAATATGAGGATTATTGGGATAATGAAAAGTTGTTTCTCAGCAGTACTTGGTGATTTATTATGATGCCTGAAATCATAATGGAAGATGGTTTGTTGTAGTGTTGGTGACGCGAGATGACTAAATTGTTGCTTGTGATGTTCATGTGGTTCTACAAAAATGTAATGCAATGATGACCATGAAGGCCTCCATTGCTGAGAATGAAAACCACCAAAGAATGCTGAGTCCTTTAGCTGGCAGGATTTATTCTGCTATCAAATTTATCCATCAGTTATCACTTCATAATTGAGGTTATTTCCCATTGTCTTCCTCAGTATTTTGGGACATAATACCATCATTTTAATATCCTCCTCTTTAGGGCTAGATGCCATTGCAGCCTCATTACTAAGGAGCAGATGTTGAAAGAAGTTTCCCCTGACTCCCAACTTTTGTCCCAAGTGCAATCATCATTGCTCTCGCAATATACTTATTGGGGTTTATAAAATGTGCAAGCCCTAACTCTTGAGTCAAGTGGTTCATAAGGAGTGACTCTGGTAGGAAAATATTTATCTTTCAGTCACAATTTTTTAGAAAGTCAATGTACCTAATTATAATTATTTTGGATTAGAAATATATGAGTGATTAAAAAATTAGCAATAATTATATATGTGTATATATATATATATGTATATATATATATATATATATATATATATATATATATATATATATATATTATGTGTTCCTATCCCTTTTCCTTATATCTGTTTCTGTATATATGAGTATATATATATATATATATATATATATATATATATATATATATATATATATATGTATATGGTTAATTACTGTGTTACAGATTACACATTTGTACAAGGTCTGTTCAAAAAGTATCACGAATTATTTATTTATTCATGAATATGTATTTTGTTCCCTCCAGAGTAATCCTTATTAGATATTTTACACTTCTGCCAATGTTTTTTCCAATCCTCGAAGAACTTTAAAAAATCATTTTTTGTGACCTTGTTTAGCTCCTACTTCGATGCAGTCTTTATCTTGTCAATCGTAGCGTAGCGTCATCCTTACATGGGCCTCTTTAGTTTCGGGAGCAAGAAAAAGTCACTGGGGGCCAGATCTGGAGAATACGGTGGCTGCAGCATCATTGGTGTGTTGTTTTTGGCCAAAAATTCGCGCACAAGTAACAACTTGTGAGCAGGGGCGTTGTCATGGTTCAAAAGCCAATTTTTGTTCTCCCACAAATCCGGGCGTTTGCGGTGAATATCTTTGCGCCAATTGCGCATTACTTGCAGATAATATTCTTTATTTACCGTTCTACCCTGTGGCAAGAACTCACGATGTGACACACTCCTAAAATCGAAGAAAACTCTGAACAAAACTTTCACATTCGACCGAACTTTGTGAGTTTTTTTTGGTCTTGGCTTGTGCTGCAGCTTCCATTGGGATGATGATGGGAGCTTTAGTTTCCACATCATGAACATAGACCCATGATTCTTCACCAGTTATGACCCTCTGGAGCAAATTTGGGTCGTCGCAGACAGAGTCCAACACCTCAGTAGCAATGTTAATGCATTGCTGTTTTTGGTTGAAAATGAGCAAATTTGGTACGAATTTTGCGGCGACCCATGCCATGCCCAAATCATTGGTAAAAATCAAATGGTACGAGCCAATCGATATGTGTAGGTCCTCAGCAACTTCTTTAACGGTGATTTGACGATTGGCCAATACTATTTTCTTCACTACATCAATGTTTTTGCTGGTCGTTGACCTGCTCCGGTATCCGGCACTCTCTTCACCCTTCACATCTTCTCGGCCCTCAGGGAACATTTTGTATTATCGGTAAATGTTGCTTCGGTTCAAGATAGCTTCTCCATATGCCACAGTCAACATTTGGAATGCACCCGTGCACTTAATTTAGTTTTTCACGCAGAATTTGATACAGGTTCTTTGATCTATTTATTGGAACAGGCAAAAATCGAAGAAAAGCCAAAGAGCTTTAGAGGCTAGCCATTAATACAAGATTTATTTAAATTCGGTTGACATAGTTTTTCTTGCAGTGTGGAGCAGTTGATTAAATAATTTAATTCCAAAATGATTCAAGTAATGGTATGATTTGGTTAATCTGCAGTTACACCTGGAGCGGCAATTTTTTATTCTTGTGCTAAATCATTTCCCTCTTGTCTTGTGGAAAGCAAATTTAAATGTGTTTTACATACATCATTGTTTATAGATGTACTGGTCTGCAGTGTTCTGTTGCAGAAGATTGAGAAGATTATACATACCTCCTGTCCCCATTTTTGACTTCATTACCCCTTTGATGTTATACCATTGTATTTATATTCCATTCTATCACAATTTTACATTGCCAAAATAATTTTGGGGGTCAACTAACCTATTTGGCTTTCATGAAATCGGATTTGATTTTTTGTTCAAGTGTTAGTGGATACATGTGTCAGTTGGAACACCTTGGATAAATTACACATTTATTTTTACTTGATGAAGGGGTATATGAGAGGTCTCTTCTATTTTTAATAGACATTATATATATTTTGGCCTGATCAGTATTATTTTTTCCTTTTTAATTCTAGGTTTCTATGTGTCTAGTGTCCAGAAAGAAAATATTTTGAAACTTTCTGTAGAAGAAATGGGCAGTTTAATTAGGAAGGAAATGTTAGAGGGATGTGCTGAGGATCCAAGTGTCAAATGTGGTTTTATTGGGGAAGTAGGGAGCTCCTGGCCCATTGATGGTGAGTGATGGCATTGCATATTCACCCTTAACAATGGACATTACAGCCACTGGTTGAGCTATGTATATGTGTAGTCTGTTAATTATTTATGTAATTAAGGGCACAATTATAGTAAAACTTGTCTTAGAGTGTTAGTGGAAAAATATTTTACCTTTTCTAGGGCAATGAAAACAGAAATTCGTCTTGTACTTAATCCCCAAAATGAATTGGCCTATTCAAAATTAATAAATTACAATACTGCTAGAGAAAACTTCAATATACCTATTCAATATCCCAGGTAGTTACTGATGATAATATATTTGCTGAAACTTTGAATAGTCAAGATGCATCTTTTTCTTTCTTTAAGTGTTGTCCAAATGGATAAAAATTTTGTTATAATGTATTTTTGGCTTGGAAATATAAATATAACTTACATCAGTGGCTACATCCATAGTAACAGAAGGTATAATGTGTGTCACTGTAATACTTATTGTCCAAAAAGGAAAACTCTGTGGAAAAGTGCATTTTCAGTTATAATGAGTATATACAACTCACATAGACTTAAGTCTGAAATCATAAAGTTTATCAATGAATATTTCCTAATGATTTAGTGAATCTTGTTTATACATAGCATTTGAAAAGAAGGCAATTTTAGCCACTGCTGCCATCCAGGAAGAACTCAATTGCCCTGTAAGTTTCCACCCTGGCCGTCATGCTGATGCTCCGTTTGAGATCATAAGAACCCACCTAGAAGCAGGTGGCCGAAAAGAGAAGACAGTCATGTCACATCTTGAGCGTGAGTAAACTTTGTTTTTCCGTGACACATTTTTGATTCACCAAACAAGAATTAAAATAAGGAACATATTGACCAGGTATTAGTAGCCTATATATTTATATTTATCCTATACAAATATTTCTGTAATACATGCATAAATAATTGTTTATATACATGAATGTAGGATTGTGTTCCGTTTTGATGGGTTAATTGTTAAAGGTTAATAATTTATATACACTGAATAAAATAAATATATAATTGTGCTGCAATGTGTAATGCCTCTTATATTTATTTTATATTAACATTGTGTGAACTAAAGTAGGGCCTCGCATTTTAAAATTTACTTCACAATTATACCAATTTCAAATCTATTTACATATTTACTTATCCATTTTTCCAAATTTACTCAGTATTTCTGATTACTGTAGTTCCTGGCCCATAAGATGCACTTCTTTTATTCCAAAATGTGCTCTAATATCAGCCTGCGTCTTATGGGCTTGGGATATATAGGTATAAATAACTTCAACCTGGAAGCGCAAATTGATTTGCCAGAAAAGTACTTGCTATTATGTTTTTTTTCCCACATCAGGCATAGAACATTACCTTGCCTTAATTAGAAATTTCGATAAAATCAATGTTTTGAGTCAGTAGAAAGCAACAGATTTGTAATGTTTTGTTGAAAGTACTTCCTAAAAAAATTCTCGAAGAATCATAAATTTATAGAATGTAGTGCATTTAGTTTCATCTCACATGTGGTGTTGAAGTGAAACTCAGTACGTGTTATGCTAATATGGATTTCCACGCTCTGTAAATACATACACTCATTGTATCTCCCTAATAAACTCAGAGTCTACAGTCATTCAGCCTTAAGTAATATGCGAATGTCATAAAGGCATAGAAAATAGTTTCTTTCAATACATATTTCGATAGTAACAAAATCTTAACAGAAGCTAAGCACCGTATAAAAAGATAAAGTGATAATAACCTCATGGGATCTCAGGAGAGGATATTGTCATAACAGTTTTCCATTTAAAGTTGAAGTCATGAATTTCCATTCAGAACATAGAAACAAGATAGGTATAATTTGGAGTCATATTTTTGGCTCTGCATTTTGTTAATTTCTGTTTTGAACCACCTAAACCTCTAGGATACACCCAGTTAGAATTAGCACTTTATGTCATGACCATGGTTCTTGGTGTCTAATAACTTCAGGTCTTCTGCACATAATACAATTTTTATTTATCATTACAGCTGAATTGTGATCCCATTGATACGACATAGTTGTCAAATGTAGTCTTCATACCTGTTTATAATTTGATTCCAATGCTTTATAAGATAATAATTTTTATAAAATGATCAAATTAGTTTTAAAATTTTCATAAATTGCCATGAAGCTGGTTTATGGCTCAAACAGCTGTATAAAATCAATAGGACCTTAATCAGTTACTTTTATTTTAATAGTCAACAAACCTTTGATGCTTTTATATATTTCTGGGTGATAAATGAATTAAAAAGTTTCGTGTAAATACATAATTTGATTAAATAATTTAATGAGGACTTGATAATTGTCTTAAAGAGTTGTAAGGTTCATGGTGTGTATAATACTAACTCTTTATCTCAACCAAATTTCAGCTTTGGCTGAGATTTACAGCCAAGTTTAGCTTTGGCTGAGACATTATTTTAATTAACCGGTTATTATTTCATTCTTATTTTTATAATTTAATAATTACTTACATAATATATGTATAAGTATACTTTTTATGGAACAAAGCATTCATTCCAGTTCATTATCTTAGGAACTCTTGAAACTGAAGCACTCCTGTCAGATTTTGCTGAGCTTGGAACATTTTGCCAGTTTGATCTTTTTGGAACAGAATGTTCTTTTTACCAGCTTAACACTGAAGTTGATATGCCGTCCGATGCTCAGAGGTTGGCAAAGGTGCAGCACTTGGTTAGCGAAGGATTATTTGACCGAGTCCTGTTGTCTCATGACATCCACACAAAACATCGATTGGTGAGGAATTTATTTACTTTTTTGATCATTTTCGACCATAATTAGTTTTACAACAACCATTTTAATGACACAAATGTGAGAGAACAAAAACAGATGAATCCGCAGTATGGTCATACAAATAAGTGATGCTTAGAAGCAGCTTTCTGAGGACTGGCCTATTGTCGGATGAGATACAGATTGGGACAAGTGGATCATGCCATTGTCATTGGTTGATAAGGGGCAGGAGATGGTACAATAGGGTATTTACTATTTTGCTGTCTCTCTCATCTCACTATTTGGAAAAACTGGCACAGGACTGTAATTTATCAGTTTCCTTAATTTTGTTTTCTTCTCCACAATCTGGATGGGCCTTCCCAAATGTCACATCTGTCCTTCATTTTAATAAGAATGCTAATTCTAGAGCTTGCTGCAAAAATGTTAATGTACATTGCTGATTGTATTGTGCCAGTGTATATCCAGTACATTTATGTTATCATATGTGTTGGAACCTTCCCCATGGACTGCTACCTTGACATAGTGGATGGACTTGTGCATTCAGATGATCTGTAGAGTTATGTTGACCGCAGCAACTGACTCCAATTGGATAGCCATTTGAGTATTGGTGTCATTTTAAAAACCTTATTGAGGAAGGCAATGGAAAACTAAGTTATTAATCCCAAGACTGTTATCATGGACACAGTAATGACTGAGAGTTCTGGTAACTTTAATACTCAACCCAACTGACCATATATTATATTTGGCAAAGGGGGAGGCTAGGCTTTGTGAAAAGTGAAGTCGATAGCAGCAACACAGAAGACCCAGAAGAGGACCAAACTAGTTAGTATAGGGATTTGGAATGTTAGACCGATGTTAAGGATAGGAAATTATTAACCAGGAGATGGAAAGAGGAAATATGTATAAGAATTGTAGGGCTTCGTGAGATAGGATTGAAAGGTAGCAGAGATGACAGGAGCAGTAGATATTAAGTAGTGTCCTGCAGAGAGGAAGAGAGCCTATGAGGGGTGGCAATAGTATTGGAAGACTAGGTAGGAAGAAGCATAGTAAACAAGAGCAAGCGAGTGATAGAATGTTATTAATGGCAATAAAAGCTGAGCGAGCGAGGAAGACAGGGATTACCATCAGTTGGATGACATAATTGAGGGTGTTCCTGGTGAGAAACATTTGATAGTGACAGGGGATTGGAACTTGATGTTTGGCAAAGGGAGAGATGGTTGTTAGGTTGGGGAACAAGGTATTATAGTAGGAAGAAAGGAATAGAGGAAGAGGAGTAGAGGAGAAATGGTTACCCATTACATACCCACGGTTTAGATACCACAAAAGGTGTAAGTATTAATGGAAAATGCCCAGGGATTCAGGAAGATATCAGTTATATTAAGTTTAGTATCAGTTATATCAGCTATATTAAGTTTAGGCACAGATATGGGAACAGTATGAATAATTCACAGTTTCCTGGAAGCAGATGCAGACTTGGGTGATGATTTAGTAGCATTGAAGTGTAATGTCCCCATTCAAATGGTAAATCAAGGAAGATGGCTTATGAATGAATATATTTCAGAAAATAGAAGTAGGTTGGAGGAATAGATGACTTGTCCCCAATGAATGGATCAGACTGCTCAGTTGTGGGAGGTGAATGGAAAACTGGGATGGGCAGTGCAAGGAAGAGGGGTGAGATGTTGGTGTCCATCACCACTCTTGTTTTCAACATATTTATGGAATAAATGGTAACTGTGGTATGGGAAGGACTGGAGGTAGGAATGAAAATTGGTGGGATATTAATGAAATCAGAATTGCTAATAATCAAGCTCTAGTTAGCTAGTCAGCCAAGGGGTTATATGCATTGGTGGGTGTATTAGAAAGTCAGTATGAAAGGTGTGAAGTGAGAATCAGTGTAAACAGAAGAAAGGTTTTGCTTATTTTGAGAAAGAGGAAAGCTAAGTTAAATGTGAAAATAGGAGTTCATAGGCTTGAGCAGATGGAACAGTTTACCTATCTCTTAAGTATTTTGGACCAAAGTGGTTAGAGGAATAGGAACATAAGAATAAAATTTTTGTTGGGCAAAGAAGCTTTCACAAGGACAATGGAGTTGAGGACAGGGACATTGGGTAAGAATGTTAAAACAAGGCTTGTTAAACTTTTATATGGAGCTTATCCCCTGAGAGGATTGATTTCAATGAGTGGTTAAGGGGGGTGGTTTGTGGATTTCGAAGCATAGGAGGGAGGACTAGGAAGGATACAATTGTTCCTAAATTGGAAGGGTCTCCTTGGAATATCCACCTGTGGTTATCTCAAGCTCTTCAAAGGCACCTAACTGTGGATCTTTTTTCTGAACATGTAGGATCTTTGGCTGAGTCTCTGTAATTTTTGTTAGTTAATAAGTTTTATCAAATTGTGTACCAAGCTAGGTGCTCTTTGGTTCTGATGTTCAATATTCTGTCCATCCGACCAATATGTATGGCTTTGCAGTCATCATAGTGCCATCATGTCAATCTTGCCTTAGTTAGAATTGGGGATGTCTGTTATGGAAGACAGTTTTGGGTTTTTCTTTGTGTACTGCCTTTCTCATTCATACTCTATAATTTTCCAAAGTTTGTGCTTCAAATTACAAGGTTTTTATCTACTTATGGTCAATGCAGAAGTAAAGCAAATACGTCTTACTGAAATAATAACAGTGATAATGAAAAAATGCAGTCAACTGAGATAGTATTTATGAATTCACTCATAGTCACTGCTCTACATAATAGATGTCTTTGATAACATTGCGTATTGAAAAGTTTATTATTATGATTTTTGAATGCTAAATCAACTCAGCAATGGAATTTTCTTTACACAGATTGAGTTTGGAGGACACGGTTACTGCCACATCAACAACAATGTGATACCAAAAATGAAGATAAAAGGGATGACCCAAGAGGAAATTGACCAAATAACAATAAAAAATCCAACCAGGTGGCTTTCATTCTAAATATATGTTGATATATACCCCTTGGTATTTGTTGAATATATATCAAATAGCAGGAAAAAGGATTACATGGCCTAATGTTAATGAATGGCCAAAATGAAATAAAACTGCAGCATTTGGCCACATGATATTTTTATGGTGTAAAGTAACATACAATTTTATTTTATTAACAATGTTTTTTAACATTTGATACTCATAAATACATATACATACACATATCTTCATTTTTGAATTCTTCATTTTGAATTGCTCCCTAGAGAGCGCATCAGGGTGAATACTATCAACGTTCATCACTCTTTATTAATAAATTATTAATAATTCATACTTTCATAGAGCATTCATAAGGCTCTATTACTAACTGAATGGTAATATTATGGTGGTGAACAGTACCTCAGCATTAGCCTGGTCAAATGCTTTCATCAGATTTTAAAAGCCATACTATCACCTTGTTTTTTGAATGTTTAACTTGATTTTAATTCATCATTTATAAGCAATGGAATTTGAAAAATGAAAATAATTTTTTAACCAACTCACATAATCATCATCATACACTTTTAAATGAAAAGTGAAAAAGGGTTAATTTAGAAAAAGTATAATAATTTTTTGGAGAGGGAGATGCTGACTGGAATTCACTCAATCCCATTTCTAATATCCCTGATTTTAACACTGCCCCCATGAAATAATTTTCCCTGAGCAATCTTATTGTATCACAACCACTTGTGAACTTAGTCCTCTGCATCAAAGTAATGGATTGATTAGTACTCATGGAATGAAATTTCAATGTTTTTTGAATGTCCTTACGCTAAATATTGTTTGCAATATAATTTCAAGCTAAGTGTGTGAGTCCTTGTTGATAAATATTATTATGAGCTTCATTTACTCAGTCACTTATATATTTTATTGTTGTCACATTAATCAAGCTTATTCCTTAAGCAGCTTGCATAGTTTCTTAGTTCTCACTCATTGTTGCATATAAATTTTAACCTGATGGCCACACAACACTCTCAATCCAAGGAATATAGGAAGACACCCGAGTGTATACACCTGGAGCATTGGGTGCTGCACACAACTTTCCAAAAGATGTCACTCCAATGATATGGTGTATGCACTTATTATTTTGACTTTGGATCTGCAGTGGTCCTCCAGAATCACCCTGAAAAAATACAAACACAGTATTTTAGATATGGAGCAGTATACAGTTTTTAGGGAAATGCAATCACAGTAGTGAAACTAAAGGTTGGGTTTATAAGTAAGGGTGGAAATCCATCAGATATTATGCATACTGAAAACTAAGGGTTATTTGGTCATAAAAATAATATATTCAGTAGAAAAAGGTTTATATTGACAATTTTAGTTTCCTACAAATGTCCTTCACTTTTCCACACAATCGCTGTTCACTTCCAAGCACCTTTTGTAATGCTGCACCAGCTTCTTTAACCCGTCAGCATAGAATTTTGCCACCTGGGAATTTAATTAGCTGACAATGGCTGTCTTTTCCTCATTGTCTTCAAAGTGTTGCTCACCCAGCCACTGTTTCAAGTTCAGGAGGAGGAAATTGTTGCTAGGTACAAGGTTGGGACTGGAGGTAGCAGTCCATAAATGTGTGTTCACACAATATTCTTTGCTCTTTGTTCTGGGATGTAAGCATATTCAGTACTCACTTTGCACACAATTTGTGATACCCAAGCTTTTCCACTACAATCATGTAAGTAGTGGTGTGTCGAGCAGAGGAAATCTATCAGCCAGAGCACTAATTGCCAATTGTCGGTCAGATTGCAGTTCTTGGTCCACTTGTTGAATGATTTCTTTGGTCTGGATACTGGGCCTTCCACTCCCCTCTTCATCATTCACATTTGTGCGGTCATTTTTGAAGTCTGGACACAATTGTCTAAACCTTTCCTCCACTATTACTGTAGATCCATAAACTAGGCGGAATTCCCAATGAATTTGGCTTGGCTGATGATCCTTTTGAACACAAAAATCAAATCACAGCAAGACTGGAGTAATCTTGGTAAGTATAGTTATCTGCATTCACCGACAGGCAAACAGCTACTGAATCCTAACAATACCTTATGTGGATTTGGTAACAATCAATAGATGGTGCGGCAGGCCTACAACTTTGTTCTGACCCACTAATATTTAAACTTAAGAAAGCGGCCCACCCTTTTCGTCTGTCTCAGTCTCAAGTTAAGCCATATACACAGCATGTAAAATTGACACATCAGGGTGCAGGGTAGTATTGGGTATAGACAACCTCTATTAGGGGAAGGCATTGTCATTTGCAAAAAAAAATTATTTTATAACATTTTGCCCCCCAGATAAATTTTAAAAGCATGTTTATTTTAATTGCACTAATATATTTACTGAAGCACAGCCTGAAGTAGATAATTTTTAGCCTTCAGGAACTCAAAAATTGTGTTATTTCATTGTATTAAAGACATAAATATTCCCCAAGTGGAGGGGGGTATGACTCCTTAGCCCTTCCCTTTAGATCTGCCCCTGGCAAGTGGAAGGGGACAGTTCCCTTCCTTGTATCAACTGTGGTTTCCACGAATATCTGGTTCCCAAAAAATCTCATAACTTGATTTAGTCAGTAGCCCAGTGATCAAAACATTGGACTATTGCAATTTACAAGTTGCCTTTACACTGGCCAGAAACATTTTAATTAATCCTGGAGAGAGACTTTCATGTGATGTGAACAATCTAGCCAGGAAGTGTTATTCCAGGCATTCCCTCCCGAGAGAGCCCAGTCAGAGTTGATGCCCTTTGATCCTTTACAGGGAACCTCTATATGTAATACAACTTTGCTTGAAGTTTATGTTCATTGTCAAATTCATCTGGAATACAACCAAAATGCTGGGGGTAAATTTTTGTTTTGCCCATATATTATGGGCAATAAAGTGCTCAGGCTTCATGATGGGAATTGAGCTGAGTTAAGGTTCACAGAACAAAAGGAAATGTATTTCATGTCTCCTGAAAAAATTGCAAAGAAAAACGTGCATAATAAGGGAAGTCAATTCATCAAAAAGGTGATGACAGCAGAGAAGGGTTCCAGAATTGGCATTGTGAAAGCATTTTGTAGTAAAAAGTTGCCATATTTTGAGATATTTTATATCAAGCAGTGAAAATTTGATGTGCAATTGGCTAATTTTAATAACAGTTATATTCATTTAATAGATTTAATGATGAATGCTTGTTTTTGGTCTTCAGTAAATACCAGACTTTTATTTAAGCCTTTATAGATTAAAAGTTTATTGGTTGTCATTTGTACATCATCGGTAATAACAAAAGTAATTTAACTATGTAATTCATTTTTCCTAGCTGATTACTTGATTTGCATCAACGAAGAACAAGCAGTTGGTTTAGCCCATATTAAAAAATGTATTACTAATAACTGAAGGCAACTGAGTTTAAGTTATTGCATATTATTCTTAAAAGTTAACCTATTCCTGTGATATTATGTCAAAAATTCCACTGAATAGCATTATTAAGTTGGTGAAATAATGGTGGATTAGTGGATCATTTGAGTTGGTTTATCCAGATTTATTTTTATTTCACCAAAAATAATGGCGTCTAAAAATTGTAATGCCCATGTTATGTACATGTGCATAATATATCTATATTTTTATTAATAATTAGATACTATAGGCTTTCTCTAACACCTCTGATTTGATTTTGTAGACCAAGCAGCAGTTCCTTACTACCTCTACATACCCTGTTGGCAATTATCCTGAATGTGTTTTTCAAATTCATTCCATTGAAAATACTAATTTTGGATAATCTTAGGATATAGCTGTCATCTGAAAGGATATGGCTTTAAAGGAATGATTTCAGAAGCATTGCAGCACCTCCAACAAAAGCATGATATTGGTGTCTCCTTACAGTAAGAGCATTTGGTGCGGAATTTTTTAACTGAAATTTCATTCCTAAGTAGAGTAACGGAGCTATTCACCGAAACTCCTAAATAAATTCTCCCATGTAGTATACATGAATAAACCTCTAGGATGCATCCACAAGTGTCAGAAGGACACTGCTACATCAATCATTATAATTTTACTTAGTAGAATCTAATATATTAGAGCCCAGAAATAACAGGTTTGCCAATGATCTTAATTGGGGGGAATTCCACCTTTCAATGCACACTTTCATAAGGTTGAGCACTCATTGGGAGTTTATGGAATTATATAAATTAAGGTAAATATTGATGCTGAAATTATTTTACAAATAATTATTAGTGTTTTATCAATGAATTGTGATATAAGCAAAAATCATTTATTGGGATATGTGCTTATGTCATTTACTTGCCTTTCTCAGTTTAGGCAAAAGAGTTGTTAATTAATTAAGTGATCCATTTAATTTTCCAAGATTTTATATTGTGACAACATGGGATGTTTAAAGGACTAACTATGTTCTTTTGAGTGAATTCATATATCCATTTTCTTGTCACAACCCACTTAGAACTTATGGCTGAACGTTCCCTGATTGGATTAAAATGAATGAAGATGGCAGCCCTCTTTCATTCATTTTTGACCCTCCAGCGTGAAAACCTCATCAAGCTCTGTAGCTTATAATTCTATCAAAGGCAGTGAAATTATGTAAGTGAATCGCAGACTATTTGCTGTGATATGCTCCCAAAAGGAAACCTATTCGGTACCTATTCCTTAGAACTATCTACTTTTCTTCTTTTTTGTAGAAAAACAATTGGAACATCTGCTGAAGAGAAAATGTTCATTTTGGCATTCCTAAATGATATGACATTTCTTGAGAATTTGGGAAAGGAAGGGAGAAGGAAACTTTTGCTTTTGTGACAATGTTTGCCTGTTGCTTTTATATACCCCAGCTCAGATGTAACTTTAGAAAACCATATAAAGTAGCTCACACAGAGGCATAATAAACTTATTAATAATTTTGAATGAACTAGCACTTGTCAAAATGTAGTCAGAAAATGGAAATGAAAAAGGAAAGATAACACGCTATGTATTCCTTACTTGGCAAGTATCCTTTCCCCCACGTAGTTCTCCAGCACACAACATTGATCTTGTGATTCCTTGAGGAAGCTTGTTACTCTTCCGGTCATCAAGATATAGATCATTGCAGGTATTTGCTTCAATAATCCTGAGAGACACCTTTAGCAATACATCACTTGGGTCCTCGGCTGGAAATGCATATAATGAAGAGAAGAAGAACAATTAGTCCCTTTTAACTTTCACCTTAGTAACATTAATAAAAATTATAGATCATTTGAGTGAATGCACGTAGCACACGAGTATTTTTAATATTCAAACTAGAAGTAAAGGTAATCATGCTGGGAGAGTTGACAGCAATGGCACCAATCAAATATGGTTACAGTCTCATCATGTAAATATGGTTTAACATTGTTTAGTTAGAGTTTTATTTTGTATACAAATTTTCAGAAATGGAAGCTTGCCTAGTGATGGAAATAAATATCTCAAGAGAAGTATCCAACTCTGATTTTGGGCACTTGAAAGGGAATCGACTTATTGGAGAGACTCTTGAATTAAATTAGATTTTGATAAGTGTGAATAAGTGCCGATTCTCTATTTGCTGAAGGGCTTTTGAACATTATAGCAGATGATTGATCATTTTCTATTATTTTTAACTGGTGCATTGCCAGAATAATAGTATTTCACCAACAAAAATGTTTTTAGCTTCATATTAAATGTAGTTAAAGAGTTGTATTAGTCTGATATGTTGTTGATGATGAATGGTAATGAATGTTTGAGGTACAGGTAAAGATTTAAAAGTGGTGAGGAATAAATAGTACATCCTGTGGATCAATTACATAAAGAATCTCTCAATGATAGGTACTATCTAGTCCATCTGAATGTTATGGGAAAAGTATTTGCACTTTTCCACAGATTTATAGTAACGTACAACACATTTCAGTTCATCCAACCACCTTCAGGTACAAGACAAGATTCCACATGTGGTACATCATATTTATATCTGTGTGAGGAAAGGGTGAGAGGGAAGAAAAGAGTGAGGAGTAAGGTAGGGAAACACTTAGTTCCTCCACATACGCCCCAGGCCTCGACTTACAAAGTCATCATCTTTGCCTGACGAAACCTAGGTCACAAATAACTAATTATATGTGGAAGAACAAAGCATCCTCCTTTCTGATATGAATCGCTTCCACAAAGTGATGCCTCAAACCATTCTATTGTGGTCATTATTTGAGAATTTTTCTCGTAATGACAAACTTCCACTACGTCTCGCCTGAATCTGTTGAATACATCTGAATTTTGTTAGCACTTTTGCTTATATTCAAGCAGTATTAAATCAGAGATGGTCACTGGGGTTGGAATGTTGTGTAGCAAAGAGTAAGTGTAGGCGGTGAGGAATAGAAGGTATTAAAGGAAGGATCAAAGAGAATTGGGAGTGAAAAAGGAAACTGATATCCATTTAATTGTCAATATCTTCTTTAATGGGCAAAGAGCGATTACCAATGGCTACCGTACAGATAATGGGGAATTAAGGTGGCAGGAGGAAGTAGTTGAGGTAGAAGAGGCTACACAGTGAGGTTGGATTATAGGCATGAGGAGTCTACATTCATTCAGAGGACAATGAGGCTCAGGTGTGTTGTTGGATTTTAAGATGTGGATTTTCAGATTTAAATGTACTTGATAATTATGTTCGGGAGGACCCTTTAAAGAATTGCAAGTCTGTGGGAGATACAGAGAGGTTGGTTTCTATGAAATGTTTGGGAATGCTGGATTTATTTAGTTCTATTCTATTTGAAGTGTGATAAATGTTCCTTAAATCTAATGAGGAGTGGGTGTTTTGTTTGTCCATCATATATTTTGTTGCAGAGTATTTGGCATTGAATTTGAAATATACCATATGTCTGAAGGATAGAGGTATCAACTTTAACATGGGATTGCAGATTTTCAATCTGAATTTGTTCAAGAGAGAAATTGATATGTCATGTTGTTTAAAATAGAGGCAAGGCCATAGGTTAAATGGGTAAAAAGGATGTTAAATGTATTTTTTATTAGAAATTAGAGGAAGGATAGTGGTGGGCTTTATAGTTTTTTAATTGATGTTTGCAGAGGATTCAGTATATCAAAATGGTGATGTAACCCCCGAGTGATGAAGATGGGTTCACAGGGAAATAAAAATACAAAGGATGGAATTCTGGTTTTGCAATGGTTTAAGGAAGAAGTATCGGAATAGGATGGTTTTCTAATTTCTTTGAAATACAACATATTGTAGTGGTTCTGTTTTATTATAATGTCTAGGAAGGCTTTTCTAGTTATTGGATTCTGTTTCTATGATCAAGGAAATGCATGAAGAAACATTATTGAGGTCAATAATGAAATCATGTATGTATGTTGGCT
Source organism: Hetaerina americana (assembly GCF_022747635.1). NCBI lineage: Eukaryota > Metazoa > Arthropoda > Insecta > Odonata > Calopterygidae > Hetaerina > Hetaerina americana. The sequence continues at coordinate 54,210,294 of NW_027287316.1, forward strand.
GCAGAAGGTAGTTGAGTTAAAAACATTTGATGTGGTTGAGTAGGATGTAAAATATTTTTGTAGCCATAGCTAGGGGACTGTGAAGTATATTATTTGGTGATAGTGTGCAGTTATGTTTTGATTAATTGTCTATTAAGAGGCTTGAATATCTTTCTTGAAGCTCAATATTTTCAAAATACTTACGTTTGTAGATGATCTAATGTTAATTAATAGTATTCTCACCAAAATCAATCCTTCCCCATCCAGTAGCAGTTGCTGAGTTTGCATTAAATGTTGGCTTGTTGTACAGGCAAGCAGGTCGCACTAGGCGAGTAAATTTCCTGATGGGCTTCTCCAGCTTCAAGAGGGCAATGTCATTGTATTTTGCTGGTGGGCGGTAGTTGGGATGCTTGATTACTCTTGAGATTTTGTAATCACCACTGCTCTCAGACTCCCTATTGCCTTAATGAATGAGATGAATCAAAGGTTATCTATCATAAATGGCAATGATATCGTTTGTAGGTACATCCTGTAAAAAGGAACAGCTTCACAAAAGGTGAACTATGAAATTACCTACATGGAGAGATTCATCCATGTTTAAATTCAATCTGTTCTCTTCCTAATGACTGAAAATAGTGAATACTGATCTTTAAATGAACTTGAGAAAGCAAAGCAATCAGTAATCTTTCACTATGAGATTAAACTGTAAAACTCTAAAAGGTGAAGAGTGTGTTACTTTTAAAAGTTTTCAGGTAGTTAATCCTCTAATGAAAACATATTTGATGCTAAACCAGAAAAAAACATTAAAATTATCATTTTGATAAAAATGAAATGATATTTTGATTAAAAAGCTATGTTATTGAAAAAACTAACAGATACAGGCAATACAAATTTCTAAAATATGTGGAATGGGAAAATGGAATATTCAAATAACATTTTGATCCTATCTAGACTCCCTGCTAGGGTTGAATGAAATGGACCAAAAGAGTGAATCTTAGAACTGATACTTAAATTAACTATTTTACTGTTATTTCAGTATAATCCATTATCATTGACAAATATCATTGGGACTGAGGTACTGAACCCAAATTATTTGTGCCTGTGAAAAAATTAGTACATGCCTTTGACAGAGCCAGCTAGGATGCAGTAATTACCTAGCCTCTCAAAAATTCACTCACTCCCAGACCAACGTTGTAAGCACATCATGAAGGTTTGTGCTTGCTTACCAAACTTCCATTGTCTTCATTTCATTTATTTCCCCCAGTGCTTTTCCTGTTTCATCCTTTTTCTTATTCTCTGTGTTTCCTCCTCATTCTTACCTGTGTGTTTCATTCTCCTTCCCTGATCTCTCTTCTTTGTTTTCCTATCCCCTTTCATCTTTTTTGTGTATCTGTCAACCTCCCTGCCATTATTCCTTCCTTCCTCTCACCTTGATAGTATTTTTTCAAGGGCTTGTCAAGGATCTTCAAATAATTTATTGAGAAACATTTGTGACTGGCAGCAGATCAGTGCACTACGTGGTATCAAATCAATCAGATTATCATGAGGAACATGATTGATATTTTTTTTACAATCACTGTTTAACGGAGGAAAGTTATAACCATAGTTTTGAAATGTCCTCTTGGGAATCATCGAGGCAACTCCTCCCTGGACGACCCTGTGCCCCAGAAGATCCAAGTTAATTGCTATGAACAGCCACCAATGTGAAAACCAACAAGCAACAAACCAAGGGCAACAACCCTTCCCATTTTTTCGCGACCATGGCTTGGTCTTGTGATTGAAGATGACTCTTCATATAGAGTACTCGTTCACTTCCTCATGAAACTTTCAATAAATATCACAAAGTACGTATTAAGCACTGATTGGCATATACATCTGAGAAAAGAGTACACAATGGCAACATTGGGTTTGACCTCACATTCTGAGAAAAACATCCCCACCTCCCTGCAGTGGAGCCCTACCGATTGGCTGTGAGGACACACAATGAGCCAATTCCAAAGATATTTGAAAATGATAATAGATACATATTTTGCTGGCTAAGCTCACCGACATATCCAGGTGGATGAAAAAGTGCTCCACTTTCACTGCCTCTTCTCAGATTCAATTCACCAAGCCTGACGACAGCAGGTTCACCCCTGAAATTATCATGCCAGGTTGTAGTTTATGCTGGATATCTAGTTAAACACAATACATGCAAACATACACTAGTAAAAGTAATTAGTGGGGTGGCTATCTACAATTGAGGTAATTTTCACCATTACGAATTGGTGGGTAATTAGGTAGTGGAAGCATTTTTTGGGAAGGGTGGATAGAAACCTAGTGTTGGCATTAGCCTACTCTCAAGAAAACAAACTGTAGGCATGCAGTAAACTTAAAATTTAAACAATGATGTGGAGAGAGTAAGTGTCTTATACAAGTAATAATAATATTCTAACAATATAGTTATTTTCAGCAGACTACACACAGGAAAAATGCAGGCATCAGATTCTTGAGAATAAAAAGAGTCGGGTTATTATCACTAAATTAAAATTATGAAAAATAAATGCAGAAGAATAATAGAAAGTAAAACGATTCCACATGCATGTGATAACTTTTTGTTGTTGTCAGTGAAAAATTGATCGAGGGCATGGCAACAATATTATTTAAAATAATCAATAAAAAATATTTAACTTTGAAATTTGGCATAGATTTTGTGACTGTAATGCATTCAGAAAGAGTAGCACAATTTAGTTTAGAATGTTGATCAATTAAGGAAAATTGATAGCATCTCCAAGTTATCTATATGGTATAAAGGAAATAACCTGATCATGAATTTAAGAATAAGAATTTATCATTTTCTTCTTTTTGGTAGGCTAAGGATAACAATAAGATAAAGGAAAGTAAATGTTATTCTTAGATGCTACTTGAGATAGCTGTTGAATCAGAAGCACTTTTCTTGAAAATATATTATACCTGTCAATTACATTGACACTGCGTCAGGAAGACAAATATGCAATGTGTTTTCACACTTCTCTGCAACCTTCACTTTTTTTATGAAAGTGGAGAATTTTTTGTTGTATTTTAATTGATAATAGATAAAGTATGTATGAAAGTGGTGCATTATATATCACCAATGGTACTGGACATCTTATGAAAACATGTGAGGCCATGGACTCCTCTCAGATGGCAAAAGGAGGAGAATGGATAGGTGATCAAAGGGTGATTAAAAGTAGAAAGAAATCATTCCAATGAGTGAAAATAGGGAAATGATAGAGAAGCCACTTGAGGTAGGAGGTGGAGGATGCTAATCACTCAATACGAAATATCCTATGGATGCAAAATGGGTATCCACAGTGTACACCACACTTCCAATCCTTGTATATGTTGAAAGAAGACACTTTGCTTTTCCACATAGGAGTATTTTTACTACGGCCTAGGTTTCGTCACAGTGTAACATCTTCAGGTAGGTCCTACCTGAAGATGTAATGCTGTGACAAAGCCTAGGTTGTAACAAAAATACTCTCTGTGAAAAAGCAGAGTGTCTTCTTTCATCATGGATTTCCACCATGTTACATCTGAAACTGTGATATTTATCCGTGTGTGTGATGGATAGGTATTCCCTGCCAGATTAATGATAAAATGTAGCCGAAACAAACTTTCATTATAACATTTTGATAACTGGAATTTACTCAGCATATTTTATTCCATTCATATTTCTGCTTAAATATGCTGATCTCATACATCTTCATATTTTGACAAGCTTGGCTATGTTGAGGATATTCACATTACAAATGACCTCTCCTTCACCAGAAGCACATAAATACTGATGTATAATGTGTATCAAATAGTTATTTTTCTAGCACCATGTTTTACTCTGTAGATCCATATGTTTATCTATGTACCAATAGATGGATTTTATGGAGATTACTTGAATAAGCTTTGTATAAAATCCATGCATGGTTGGTACAATGGGCATCCACGTCGGATTTATATCGTATGAATGTACTGAATATATATAATGGATGAACTTGGGCTGTATACCTAGCTCTACACTTCGAATAAATAATCACAACAAGGAAGTTCGAATAAATAATCACAACAAGGAAGTTGTGATTATTTATTCGAACTTCGTCTTGAAGATTTTTCATAAAATAGACTATTTTGAATTACAAACTAACTTCTTCTGGATGGTAAACATCAGGGTTTGGCAACGATTCATGGTGAAGTAATGGTAACTGGAGACCATTGATTTGCAATGCCTGATAATGAATTTAAAAAATTGAAAGATTTATGTGATTTTTTAATGTTTAATCAGTTACCTGAGAAACATTTCTTATGATTGTCTGATAAATGAAATTTATCAGTAACAAACTACCTAGCAACAAAAAAAGGCCTCAGTCTGATGTGTATGCATATATTTTAAATGATTTTTATTTAAATGATTCTGGAGGATGATTATATGCCATAAAATTAGTAAATTTTGATGTCTGGAGGAACTTTTAAAATTACATATGCATTTGAAGTTACTTTTGATTTTACGAGACTACTCAAATGAGGAAGGCAATATTACTTACTTACGTGTATGTGCACAATGAGCTGCCGTTAAAACGTATGAATCGCTAATGAGAGATCCACCGCAGTCCCAGTCATAACCTTTAGAATCCGGTCGCTGATAGCCAATGGCACTCTAAAAAGGAAGCAGTTTTCAACATTTAGTGAATCAACACATTAAGTAAATGAGATGTTATCATGAATCAATTTTAAAGTGTATCTTGATGCCATTCAGCATCTTCCATTTTAGTGCAGTGTCAGTTGCGGTTACATCAGGGAATGTTTCTTTGGAAAATATGTGATACATTAATGAGAGGGTGACCTGAATAGTTCTCAGCCTTCTATCCACTACATGGACTGTTGTTTTGATTGTGGGGTGTGATGGCAAATTCATGTTTCATCCATTATCACATATCAAGGCAGAAAGCACGTCATGTTTTCTATAAAGTACATCATGCATTGTTTGTAAGTATTGTCCGAATGCATTTTTGATCCACCGTGAGCACACACTGCACGCATCTTGCACTAAGCTTTGTCTAGTGAAATTCCTCATGCAAAATTTAATAGACACATTCTTTTCATATACAGTATTTGTAATTTCATGCTCCTTTGTGTGCTGATCTTTCAAAATTGTATCTTGCACTTTTTCTATGACTTTCGGTGTGGTTCCACTTTTCAGATATCCTTCACGTGGATCAACTTGGAGGCTTTCAAGGATACCTTGAAACTTGGTCGCCTACTTCTTCACTGTTAAAATTGAAGGGGAAGAGTCCCCATAAACATTTACAATCCTCAAAAGTATTTAAGTCAGCATTAAACTTCATTTTATGAACAATTTTGCTGCTGCACAATACTTGATTTTTTTCCATTTCTAACAATACGAGCACCACAACTCATTCTATCAACTGCCTACAGCAAAGTGCTGCATGAAATTACTTGCCAATGTACACAGCATCTACTTACAGTCATGCTAAAAATGAGAGAAAAAAATCACTCGAGTAGTGATGCAATCTATGGGCGAGGTCCAGAACTTTTCAGACCACCCTCTTGTATGATTGGACCCTTCTTAAATCTTTGACACTGTAATTAACTTGATTTTGTTGTTCTATTTTCATGTGACTTTAAAAAACCAAAGTTTTGATTATTACAAGTATTCATACATTTTGTAAGCCAAACAAAAATAGTTGAAGATAGTTTTTATAATATTTAACCCAGAGTTGTTATAGCCAAGATCATTTTGATGTAGTGTTTATGTCATGCCATGGCCATATTTTCACCAAATATCAAATTTATATTTTGTGTCCAAAATTTATGCATCAAATGATAGCTCAATTAAAGTATAAATGGGGTTTTTAAACTTTGGTAAACTGAACCAGAAAGGCTATGATTGAGCTTCATCGTAGTCATTCTTGGTTATTTTTATGATGAATGTTATGCAAAACATTCATGTGATGCACACAAGAGAAAAAAAGACTTCTGAAATTCTTTGGTGACCCCTGCAACTTTCATCAGTGTTATTGGAGAGATCCACCATAGTCTCCACTGTAACTCCTCTCTCACTGATGAAAGTGGGAGGGGCCACCAAAATATTTAGAATTTTTTCTTTTGTCTCCTTTTTTTTTGTACCACATTATTTGTGAAGATAAACTCATTATTAGAATCGAATGTATTACATACCATGTGAGGATATTCCCCAGGGTCAGTTTCCTCCCCTCCCACAATAAGATGCAGGCCTGCATCAGGGCAGTTCGCAACATTAAGTGATACAGGGTCTGGCTCTAGAACCAGTGGCAACCCTTCTATACGGTCTGTAACCAATTCACTGTACTCCTCACATTCTGAAAGTAAAACATGAAAATATCATAACATGTAAAACTATTGTAGATCTCATACACAAAAAAAAATATTTTGGCTAAAGAAAACTATTTTTACAATTCCATCCTCTTTGGTTTAAGGTCATTTATAGTTTTCCAATGCTTTAAAACCCCATGTACAACCTTATTATACTAGAATTTGACTACAAATAACCATGCAGTATATGGATGTTGTGGGTCATGGTAGTTTAGGGGTAGAGCATTAGACTATTCTCTGGAGGGCTCAGGTTAAATTCCCAGGCAAGCCTTACTGGGCACCTGCAGCTCCACCCAAGATATGTGATTTTTTGGGTGCCAGATCTTTCTAGGAAACCATTACTGGCAGAGGAAAAGGAACTGACCCCCATACGCTGATGTTTGAATTTCACATGCTGTCATGCTTAGTACTGGGTGAATTCCACCATCACCAATAATAATGACCAGTCTGTGGTACTTGAAAAAATCCAGGCCAGTATTTTGTATATTAACGTGGAGGTTCATTTTGTGAAGTGTTAAGAAGTAAATATGATCAGGAATAGGAAAGTGAGCAGAAATGGAGAAATATCATGAAAAGAAGAAACTTAATGGCAGATCCCAAAGAGAAGAAACTTGTAGGCAAGAAGAGGCATGTAATTCATTCGGAGAAGTAAACTGCATTGAGCCAATTTTAGGATTGTCGACCAATAATGGAGGTGATTTCAGGGGATTTCGCAGTGCATGGAAGTTATTCAAAAAATTATGCCTTCTTGTGATGTAATACAGGTAATGTAATTCATTTTTGTGGTAGGTATGGAGGAGTCCTCCACTTGATTGTAAACCATTACCAATACAGGTGGATAGAGATTGCTAAAAAGATCGTCTAGTGGGCTGCCTACTCTTTCACCATTTTAGTACCTGATAAATTTTACTGCATACACATTTACAATCTACTTCCATAACAAGGGGAAACCCTATTCCAATCATCATCTATTCACAGAATGATTCTTCTTTTCAATAGGCTTAGTGTAGACCATAGCAAATTTCAATGATCCTCTGTGATGTTTCAAATATTTCAGCATGTCCATTGAAACCCTTGACCATGAATGAATAGACATTATGTAATGTCTGGGCTGCTTTAACTATCTGATCCAAAGGAGTCAGCTGGCAGGAAAGTTGATTTGGGAGCTGGCTCAAACTAATCCTATGACTAATGACCTTCGATCATGATGATCCAGTAAATGGTATTAAACTGAGGAAAGTATCTTGTCTGCTTATAACTTGGAGAATATTCCTTATCCTGTACATTAAAATTTATCAGGGTAAAATGAAAAGTTACAATCCAATGCTTTCATGCCTGTGGTGGAAATCATAGGAGGACAAATCAACAAAGTCAGCATAATTACTAAATATTTTAAGAGTAGGCATGCTCACTCTAAAGTTCAATAAATTATTCATATTTCAATTAACATTATCTAGACCAGGAATATAAAATTAAAAATTATATGGTACCCTTGTAGGAAGTGAATCCCTTGAAACCTCTGCCCAATATCTATATCCTTTCCCTTGTGTAAACCTCCTCCTATATGATCTTATGTTGAGGAATCCAGCTACAGTGAGTCTTTTTACTATTTCCCTGTTGAACTGAAATGCAATGCTCCTTAGAAGGAGCCAAACAGCATATCTATATTGGCAAAGAAGTGATAATTAGCAGAAATGGAATGAGGAGCAACCATAGAATGAAGAAGATAAAGTAGACATGCTACTAAAAAGTGAAATACTCTAAAGGATGGTTATAGCCTCTCTGGGCACCTGGGAGGAAGAGGGAAACTAGTTGGGCCACATCCTGAGGCACAAATTTATATTTATAGTCAAAGATGTCAGGGTCTGGAATTCTGTCATTCTAGGAAATACAACTTGGTCTTCCATATCAAATTTTTCTCCATTCTCCTCCTCATAATTAATCAGGGTTTCAATTTCTGAATGTTTTACACAATGATTTTGCAATGCAGTGAGACCCAGGTCATAGCTAATACACTGCATGATGAGTACCTAGTTAGTTAATCTCCACACAACAGTTTACTGAACACTGCCATTGAGGGTAACATAGAAACAAAGAGGACTTGTGATAGAAAATTTCAGTACAAGGAGGTCTGAGGAGATGAAAATGGCAGGTAATGGGATAACATGGCGCTGTCACAAGGAAACCTCGGGTTTGATAACCCATGATGACACATCCCCTCTCCATTTTTGACAATACACAAGTATATGTTCCCAATTCAGTCTTTGACATGCGCAACATGCATGCCACTATACTCATTTGAATAGCACTTACTTCTCTCACTTATCCTTCTTTTGGGTCTTGATGTTCCACCAGTAAAATGGGTCAGTGGAGGCTTTGATGAACTACCTTGACCAGTGGGTCTCTTGTTGAAGTCAGGCCAATTGTAGGGGTTATTAGTTGCAAGGTTTTGACCACCAGGCTTGTTAGGATTTGGTCTCTGGAATAGAATTATAATCAAGATATTATTTTTGCCTCTGAATATTTACTCTGAATCACAATTTCTGCCCCTGTGAACCACTTTTGGTATTTGATACCAAACTGTATCCAATTCTCTATCTGAAAAACATTGATCTAGTCAGTGAATATAATTTTGTCAAATAAGTGATCAATATATTTCCTGTAAAATAGTTATCATTTCCTTCTGGTGCCTTGCAATAATTACTCCTATCACGATTTTAATGAATATATGCCAAAAGGTTTGGGCATAAAAAATATTACAGAATCCATGAATTATAAACTGGAGCATACTGTTGGGCGTACACCTTCCCTTCTGCAGCAAACAATGGGAGTATCTCGTATGAAACTGCATATTTTCGGCTGTAATCCCTGGGTCAGTAATGTCATCGCACTCTGGCATTGTCGAAATGGTTTGCAGATTCCAGGGTCACGTGATGGTAAGGTACAACGGTCACCCACTGAAAGTATCGAAAATGAACTCTTGTAGTTGAAATGAAATATATTAACGAGGCACATACAGTCATGAAATTCAACAAACACAAGCAGAACATGGATTGATAAGTGAACAAAATATTCTTTTTAGTACTTCAAATGGGCATCATAAAATTACATTTACGAGGGTCATCCGGAAAGTAGTACCCGTTCGTGAAATAAAGACACAAAAGTAAATATTAACAAACATAAAAAATTTTATTTGAAAGAGGATACTTTAAACTACTTCTCAACATAATCTCCAAGCAAATTAAGGCATTTGTCATAACGTGTGACAAGTTTCTGTATTCCTGCTGCATAGTCCTTCGCCGCCAGCTCATTGAGATACGCGAGGGACCCATCTTGCACAAATTTTTGCATAATGCAGATGGTGTTTAACAATTTCATGAACAATTGTTCGAGAAACATTGGGAAAATGCTCACAGATGTCATCAATTGTGACGCGCCGATCGTTCCTCACGAATTCGTCAACTGAGCTCACCAGTTGGTCTGTAATGACAGACGGTCTCTCCGAACGCTCATCGTCGTGTGTGTTCCCCCTCCCCATGTTGAAGTTGCGACACCACCGCCGAACAGACGACTCGTCCATTACATTGTCTCCATACACCTCCTTTAATTGGCGATGAATATCACATGGGCGAACGTTTCTTGCATTGAGGAATTTAATCACTGCCCTCACTTCACAACTGGCGGCGTTCTCAATTTTTTTAAACATTGTAAACAATCACAGAAACAACACAGGCAATGCTAGCGTCACGCAACTTGGCTCAGAGAAGGCAGACAAGCCACTGAAGCTATCTGACCTCGTCCAGCGGCTACTCGCGTCGTCAGCACTTCATGCGGCACGAACGGGTACTACTTTCCGGATGACCCTCGTACTTAAAATGTGTACTCTTAATGCCACCAAAGTGATCAACAGAAGCATTACCCCTGTCAACAGTCAACCTTAATTTATGATAAGGGCAAATATTCACACACAAACAATACCAGTCCATGAATTGAACTGGGTTATCAAATAACTTGAAAATATTTTTTCAGCAGGCCCTAAATTTATTCTTTTTGACAATTCTCCATGCAACGTAACATAATTTTCTTATATCACTTAGTAATAATGAATGAAGTTATTATTTAAGTAAACAAATTTTGAGGAGAGAGCAGAGTGTTTGAGTAACTCACCCATCACAGAACTATCATAAAGCGACTTCTATATACATACATACTTTCACCATCATAGTGACAGAGACTACTCTTCTCAGAGACTAATGGTGACAGAGACTAATTGGTGTTCACCAACCAACAGTGCCTGAGGTGTGACAGACACACCCAACCAACCAGTGAACACAGTATTGTCCAAAATGATACATACTACCAAAATTTGCTATCACTGTCCAAATTTGTGAAAAAATTAGCCTTTTTTTAAATTTTCTGCACAAAAAGACAAACATAGGAATGCAAATGTCAGGCACCATAAAATGCATATTTTCAGGGCCAATTATCTCTGTAATGTTTTTACATAGTTGTATATGCCATCGTCATCTCTGAAAAAAATAGGTTTATTACTAAATAACTATGGTGATTTTAGTAATAAGTTATCAGTAAGAATTCTATGAAAATTAATATCATTCTTTTTTTGCTTTTAGGGTTTGAACACAATTTTTCAGCAAGCAGCCTGAAGAAGAGTACCAAATCCTGAGATAACTATGGAATGAAAAAGTTAACTGCAAAATCTTCAAACACTTCTTCGGGAAGGGATACCAGTAGAAAGTGTTACTGCACTGAGGTGAGTGTCACAACCTAATTTTATGATTGAGAGATATTTTAGGATAATACTAGGAGGAAATCCATTATAAACAAAAGAAGAATCAAAAAGACTCTCACTGGAAAGAAATTAATTCTTTCCTGAGGAAATGCAGTCTTTTTGATTCTTCCTTCATTTACATTTCTGGTTAACGAATATAATTAACAAATACTCATTGTTTGATTAAATAGGATGAAAACTTGTTACATTCCAGTATGATGGTCCACCCATCAAACTCATTTTCTTGTCATGAAAAGTGCATAGACCCTTCAAATTATTCGCAATTTGACACTCACCCATTCTCACCCTACATGACTGAGGGAGACCTGGTTGTGGATGTATTAGGTAGATACTATTCAACAAATTGTGTCGCACTGGCTGTTAATTCATATAGAGTAACTTGCCATCCCATTGCTTGTGTAAGTTTTTAATGCCAGAGAGAGCAGTAGTGTAGCAGTCTAGATAGAAGTTTGATGATCATAGGAACAAACAATTAATACTACTTCACTTCTAAAACCAACCTATTACAGTATTAAATACAATGATACACCACACTACAGTAAAAAATGTGTTGCCTCTAAATTCTAGATCCTTCCTCTTTAATATTCACATTGTACTGTGTACACACACATATGGAGGTCAATCACCCAAAAGAAATAATTGTGCAGTAATTCAGTAATGCAGTAATTAATAATTGTGCAGATCATAAATTATGCTGTTATAGCAGGTTACAACTGCTATATATGCTGTTTATAATAAGTTGGTTATATATTCACATTTTTTAATGAATGGCAAGGAAAGGATGAGCACATTGATATTAGAAGTTCCAAATTTTAGCCGACCAAACCATATAATAAGTAGTGTTGAACATTTAAAAACTTTCAGTAACTATCTTATTTTTGATGATATGACAATATAAGCTATGTTTCAATATTCTAATGCACGCTAATGAGGGAAGAATAAATTAGTGAAAGAATGCATCTCCATTATTATTTCAATTTTAAAAATAGGATGCTATTGAGTGTACCTCTTCTTTATGCACTGTCAGTGAGGGACACACTTGCGAGTTCATAATTGATTCCCATTGCCATTGAAATATTTCTCATGAGGAAATATTCAAAATTATATAATGATGATAATGTGGATTTCTCTAAATGAGTAGCTTATAGTAGCTTGTATGTGAGAAACTCAATTAGAATATTGGAAATCAACGATCCATTAAGGAATGTATCCAGTATTTACTTAGTCAAGTTATAATCAAAGTAAATTTTGCCTTTTCATACTCTTTCATGGATAAATTGCTCATGCAGTGTTCAAGCTTGTGTCAAGTGTTGCAGCTACCTTATTTTCCAGGGTAGGAAAATGCATGTATGAATGTATAACCCTTCTAAGTTGTTTTTCATGAAATTACACAAGTATTTGGTGTCAATTCAAAGTTAATGCATATCATCAAAAACTAGCATAAAATGTAGGATGTAAAAATTTAGGTATCCTAAAAGTGAATTAAGACAAGGTAAAATTTAATATTATTGCTACTAGTTCTCACCTGACTGCTGGGCGTTGGCGCAAACAATGAGGGTCGGTAGAAATAAAAAACCAAGAGGCCACATGTGACGACTGATCAGCCATGGGGTTCTTTCTGGTCATGAAATTGAGAAAAAGAATTGATCAGTTCAAACATTCCAATTGACATATCACTGCTCCTGACTCAAATGCAAGAGTGCATTGGGCTTTGATAAGTTTACGAGACAAGAAAAACTCTGATCAAAGTCATGATATGTTTCATTGATTCAATTTCGATGATGATTTAATAGAAGTTGAATCAATGACCATGATATCCATGTCTTAAGCAGGCTTGCATCACTTGCATAAAAATAGTCAAAATTTAATTCATTAACAGGTAGATAATAAATTCAGTGACATGAGTAAACTGAAAATTTAGGAGATTTGAAGTGGTGTTCTTGTAATTCACTCTAAAAAAGTGAATGATTGAGGCATATCACTACTTTTATTTCAAATTTTCTCATCTCAAAAACATTATGTACAATGCATTAATGCATTTCAATCAGAGAGAGAGAGAGAGAAAACAGAGAGAGTAAAAAGGAAGCAAATTGACAACTTTTGATTATTGCAAATATTATGTCTTTGAATCATACTTTAGAATTATGCATGTGAAAGAGAAGCATTCATTTATTTGCAGTTGTATTTGTGCTTATACTCTTTGGACAAAGAAAATAAACCATAGAAGTTGCACAAAATTCTTTGATACACTGACACACATTTGGACCAGTTATGCATTAATTTTCATGGTGAGCTTGAAAAATATCAAAACACAATGTTGTGTGTATTCTTCTAACTTTTTTTTAACCTTGCGTGAAGATGACAAAATTCCACCAAGTGACACATGAAAACATTGACTATTTTTTGTATAGTAAATTTCCCTTAGTATTTTTATCTTTTATTAATTTTCAATTAAGTTTTAATTTTCAAGATAAACCATTACAGTATAAATAATAATGTTTTCAGAATACCAGATCAATTGTCGCACACACACACATATATATATATATATATATATATATATATATATATATATATATATATATATATATATATATATATATATTATGTGCTCATATGTGTACACATTTATATGTATGTAAAAATATGAGTATATAAACTTCTAAAGTATATAAAATAGAATGTTAGTAAATAGATGTGGGAATACATATGGGGATTGTGGGAGTCCAGAGAGTAGAGCATTGGACTACTGACCAGAGGGCCTCGGTTTGATTCCTGGATTCAGCTCTGGGCACCCTCAGTTTAACCGAAATGGCTGAATTTTACCAGATATTCCTGTGAAACCATAGTCGGCACAGTGAAAGGAACTGGCCCCCCTACCCTCATGTGCAGCTTTGTCAGATGACCTTAATGTTATACAATGCTGGTGCAACACTTGGCAATTAGAATGAAACTTTAAAAAGTAAATCGTGATAAATTTTTGGAAAAAGAGCAATTCCCTTCCGTACGCTTGCTGCATAGGGAACACCAAAATGGAATTCACTCAATTAACACTCAATTAAATGCCTAGGCATTACCCTTACTCACGATCTCTCCTGGGTGAAATACACATGGGAGATATGTGGACAAGCTAACAAGAAATTAGGATTTATTTGAAGAGTACTGTGATGAAAAAGTAAAAAAAATGTTATCTGTCCCTGGTTAGGCCTCATTTTGAATATGCTGCTAGTATATAGGATCCTTAATAAGTTGGATTATTGGATCGCGTGCGGCATAGAGGAGCTAGATATGTAAAACGTTGTTATGATAAACTAAGGAGCGTATTCAATATATTAGAGCAGCTAGGCTGGGAACCACTTAGGGAGCAAAGGTCAACTTATGGATTGAAGCTCTTGCATAAATTGGAAGGAAGTCTCTTGAGCAGTGATGTTAAAAATGTATTATTATTCCCATCGTACTGCAGTAGGAAAGGTCATGCCAATAAAATTAGAGAGATTAAGTGTAGAACAGATGGATAAATATGTCATTTTTTTCACGAATGATAAGGGATCATAATAACAATGACAGGCCATGGTAGTGTGATATGATGGGTAAAATTAGCCTGGTGTGTATTCATCCTCTACCACACAACATGGTGATGACTGGCTGGGTACATAAATAAAAGTGTGAATTGAATGAAAAAGCAACCCTCACTTATCAAACAAAAGAGAGAAACTAACTCAATTGAGAATATTTGGTGGCACAGCCACCTATAATGGAAGGACGGATAGTCTTCTCTCTTTCCATGGGAGAGAAGCCTGTTCAGAGAAATTCAAGGAAGGCAGAAAAAATGATTGTCAGGACATCTATGAATAATATTTTGATAGCAAAGGGCAAGCAGTAAAGGCATTAATGGACGACTTACATTGTAAAATAAAAACTTTCAGTTGGAAGGGAATATTAGCAGACACTCTAAGATAGTTGTAAATAAAGGGTTGGCCAGGAATTGAAAATGAGGTGTGACTTTGAATAGTATTTAAAATTGGATTCTTGAAAAGGGATAATTAAGTGTAGGTGTTTAATAATTGGTTTGGAGTAGGAATGAAAAAAAATTGAATTCAGGAAGAAATGAGGAGAGGTATTAAAAGAAGAGATTAGTTTGATAGTGAATTCGGCGAAGATTTCAAAAGTGGATGACCATGATTTTGAATAGTGGTGTTGAAGAATATTTAATAGCAGCGCGAACATTATGCTAGTAGGTTAGGGAGTGAAATAAAAATATAAATTTTGTTTGATCTGACAAAACAATGAGAGACTTAAGGAATGGAGCAGCTACAATGAATCGTTTTCAAAAAGGAAAGGGATAAATAACGTAGTCCGTTACCAGGAGTAAGTATAAATACATTGAAGGATAAAAATAATGGGGTTTGAGCTTGAAATATAAATTCTGTGCTTATAAAGACGTGTGGAGAGGAAAAAATAATGAAATTTTTAATGGAAAATGGGCAAAGTTGATAGGAGACATTAACAGGTGGAGTGGTTACATAACAGAATAATAGGCAAGTAAGAAAGGGTGTGGACTGAAGCCTAGACTTTTTTACGGAACGAAAAAGAACAAAAATTACGAGGAACTGAATTGGTAATTGCTTGGGGAAAAGGCTGTTAGTTCTTCAAAATAATGTCATAAATCGTTAAGGTAGTACATTAATTTTCAAAGACCCAGTCGTTAAGCTACCTATACAGCCTATACAGTTTAAAAAAAGAATTAATTGTCCTACTTTTTCAGTATATTATTAGTAGTTAATGCTGCAAAATGAGTTTAGCCGCATCAAGTTACGTTGTGACTTGGTTTTCGCAAACTCGCTCAGCAAAGAACACAAAATATTATCTTGTTGCGATTTGATTAGTTGAATAAAGACAATTTTTCCAGGTTTGCCAATTATCGTAAAATTTAGTCAGTCTATGCAACATTGTTGATCTGGTGGTTAGCGCAACCATCGTCTCATGCTGTGGTCGCTTTTCCTTTAGTGGGCTTGTTTGTTGCTTTTATTTGAAATAAAACGATTTGTCTCTCCAGAAAGACGTCAAGCCACATCTAAACCTAGAAGTTAATTGACTAGGCAATGCCACCGCATTTATGTTATTTCAAATGGCAGGTTGACTTAATGCGACAGAATCGATGAGATTACAACAGTAAGAAGTAAATGTACGCAGGTGATTAAAATACATTCGTAGAGTGAAGGCATTACGACGTTACCGTGTCTTCGGCCTTGAATGAGATTCAGCGCCCGCGCTGTTGACGTCATAGCCTTCGCAGGACCCGAGCATAATACCTACACGGATCAGCTGAAACCCCACCCTCTAAGATAAAACATCGATGGATAATTATTATACTCGGTGGGCAATCTATTCATGCTTCGCATCAAAAGCCTCGTTGGGCTCGAGCCAACCAGTATCTCTGATTCACGTGAACGAAGTGATGTTATGATGCCGGATTAATTAGCAACATCATCAGTGCTATCATGAAATGGGAGGTTGATACGTTAACGCTAGGTTAACAATCGACGGTGGTCATTTTAAGAAATCGAGATTTGGCGATAGCCACGCCCAAAACTGATTTAGGACTAAGGTGACTTCCAATTACATACACAACAACACAACACGCGAGGATTTTCGTTGCTCGACTGTCGCGTGTTCCCTTCCTCCTTGACGACAACACATCGAGGGAAGATCGACATTCCGAGGAAACCCGACAAACCGGTAAAATTTATGATGAGCTTTCAGCGCCGGCTTTGACTTCCCAATATGAGGGGATGAATTTGATGGAGGAAGCACCAACCTGTACTCTCCCTTGTTCGGGACGGCAACTGAACCCTTCCGAGTCTCGCCTCGCCCCCTCGCGGCGTTCCGTCCACTCTTTCCCGCATCGTCGCTCTGGAACCAGTCGATTGGGCACCTCGTGGAGCTCCCTACTGACTTGACTCGTCTGGCCGAATCCTTGGCGTGGAGTGTGCGACCGTACCTTTCCCCCATACCTGCTAGAACACTCCGTCCTTCCCGCCTCAACCTCCCTACACCCCCCTTCTCCACACTCCCTTCTCTCTCCCCCTTCCAGACTCACCTCCTCCTTCCCTTTCCAAACCTACCTCTCGCTCTCCCCGTTCACTCATGCCCTCTCAACGCCTCATTCATACACCCCCTCTCTCCCCGGACATGTTTGAGCCATACAGGTAACCTTCTCCTCCCCCCTCCTCTTTTGTGACCATTCGCTACTCCCTACCGTCCTCAGTTCACTATGGGGATATTTCCTTTTGCCGCGTTGACCGATGTCCTTGCCGCGGGTGTTATTGTGGCGGTGGGACCAGGTGGCGCCGTGTGGAAGAAGAAGCCTCAAGCTCCCTCCATGGTGGCGCTATCAAGCTGAGCAGAACCGTCCGGGAGCGAAACGTTTAGGGTTGCCGTATTTCGATCCGACGAAATGATGACGTGAGGCGCTGCAGATCGAAATTTCCATCAAGTGGTACGTAGAAGTTACATAACCTGGCTTCATATCATTTGTATGCACTTTTCGCATGTAACTTTTTGAATGGGAAATAATAGCAAAATAATATTGAAAATTTTGTTATTGAACGAAAAAAATAAAAACAGTAAAATAAATAAAAGGAAAAGAGGAAGAAGAGAAAAAGTAAAGAATAGAGGACCTAGAATTAAGCAACTCAGACCTGGTCAAATACTTGGGTGTAATTTACATAAAACGTTTCATGGGGCACACGCTTAGGAAGAACAGGTGGGTCGGCCTTAAAGAAACTAGGTTTCATTAGACAGGATATAGGAAAATGAAATAAAAGAGTGAACGAGAGTTGCTAATTTGCTGTTGTTCGGTCTCATTTGGAATATGGCTAGTATTTAGGATATACGATTATGGGAGTAAACATTAATTAAGTAGTTGGGAAATGTCCGTAAAAAATACTTTAGATCCATAAACAATTGCTAAGAGAAAAGAGTTGACGTGACGGGTATGCTGAAGGAACTACGATGGAAGCCCCTCGGAGAAAAGAAAGACTATTAAAGACCTCCCTGAGAACAACTGAGTTTACTAGTCACATCAAGGGGTCCGCATCACCTCGGCAGATATGATCGCCGAGATAGAATTGAAGAGAACTAGTCCACCAATGAAAGATTCAAATACTTTTTTCCCTCGCAAAATCAAAGCAAAAATCAGACGTAACCACTACTAATTTCTACATTAAAAATAAAAATTTTAAACCATTCGAAAACTCGCATAATTGCATGATGTAGATATGCGTGTACGCGTTTTTGTGTGTACGCAAGTTTATTTTTATGTACATATATGTGAGTATTTATTCGTGAAACCCTTGTGCCCTAACCCCTCACCACATGACCTTGCGGGGTACTGTGTAGATGCAGAAAGGTACCACAACTGGCCAACAGATCATTTATCATTTTCAGTTAGAATTTTTTGAACGAAAAATAATCACAAAATAATATAATTTTACGGAAAAATAGAAAAACGAATCGCGCAGTTTAAGTGTCTACTAATTGCTACTGCCACTATTTAGATGAAAGTGAACATATCAACAGAATCACGAGGAATATAATAATTTTACATCGAATCGACTAATTGCGCACAATTATATGAATTTTCAAAATATTTCCCCGGCGATAGTTTTTCATCGGAAAATGGGGGCGAGTCCTCAAATATGAGGATCTATGGCAACCCTTAGTGCTGTAGAGCAGCCCTACAGCTTGTGATGCCCGAGGTCGTCTCCAATTTTACTGTCCCATTTAATGTGGATCAAGTCATCCCTTCCTATGCCAACAGACAAAAGTGCCACTTTGTGATTGAGGGAAATTCATTGTGCAATGGAAGTATGGATGGAAAAAGGTATGAGGATGCACTCGAGGTGGTATAGTATTGGACTGACGTATTCAATACGTGCAGTAAAGATTATTTTTAGAAAAATTATTTGCGAAGGATATTGTCTTCGCGTCGGAAAGTACATTTGCTCCTGGGAAAAATGATGGAATATGGAATTTGGCCTGCATTAATTGTGTTTACATATCATATTTTAACTGTTTATTGAGCTTTCATAACCATCTTAATTTTCAATGTTAATCGCATTTGTACATGTACCCCCTAGGCTTCGCTAGTAAGTGAGTATATACGCACACATCTTAAGTAGTTGTTAAAATATATTGGTCAGCATAGAACTCTCAACACGTTGACAATAAAGGGCCATGAAGATCTTTATGGTATTCCGTGTGATGGTGTCTAAATCCAAGATGCGGTTCTTCTGAGTAGCAGAAATCCATCTTCGTTTGCAAGTGCGTGGTTGAACTGTATAATATATCATAACAATGAATACAACTCGTTCTGTCCACTCATTTTTCATACATCACTCATTGCTACGCGTGGGTGTCACCTTCAAATGCGTCCTGAACTCAGTTATGACTCAGTTACTAGAGAAAACGGCTGGGCTTTGAAACGCGCCTTGTAATCTAAATGAACCTGTGGGCATCACTTTATGTTTCTCGGAAATCACAGGAGGTTCAAATAGAAAGGAACTGGCCCTGAATGTGTCAATTTCAAGCGCTGAACGAGTTCATCCCCAAGCGTTGCCTATCAAAGCGACCTTCGGGTTGAAGACCATGGTGTGTTCGAATCGACCTTACGTTCTCAACACCACAGGGACACCATCGACTGCGTTTTCTACCACTTATGTGTCTTATTTAATCTGCGTAGATTATAATAGCATTTATGCACATCTACGCAGAACCATACCCTACGCTAAGTGGAAGAAGGGACTATGAAGTCTCAATCTCGCCTCAATTAAGTCGTTAAATATAAAAATAAAACACGCTGTACCCTAGCCAGGAGGCGTGTGGCTGGGTGCCATAGAGTAGCAGCTTTCAGTAACTAAATGCATTTTTATGGTTAGTGATTCATTGATAGGTTCATAGGTTCGTTCATTGTTTAGCTTTGTTTTTGTTATGATCGCGAATCTTATGGATATCGAGAGTACTGAATCTATTGGTGCTCTGCAGTCTGTCTCCCTTGACTTATCCGAATGGTGCAATTTGCCGACATAAGGAGAGGCCTTAGTGATTTATTTGATATCATGATAAAAACATCATGATTTGATCAAAAATCAAATGTCCTTTACCTTTTTGATAGCCTTACTTCTCACCTTATCGCTTCGTGCTTGCAGGGTCTACCATCCTAGCTCCTCTATTTACCGCGTTACGCTCGCTTTCTTGTCGTTACACTTATTCACTTACCTAGCGGCCCTCCTTTGCATTTTCCCATACTCTTTGGGTCAACAACTCCCATTCCGATTGGTCCTAAATATTTACCATGTATTCCAAGTGCGGCTTCATCAGTGAAAAGTAACACCTCTCCCAAAGTAATAACTGGTTTGGCAAGGCAATGATAATGTTTTCAGATCGTCAGAGTTACCTTTGAAATATTTTCACTGAATTCTCGAATTCATGCATTTTAAACAAACGCGATTATTTCTTTGTGCAAGCACTGAGAGTTAAATTGAAATTAATGGAAGAGAAGAGTTGTTAATTTTAGTAGATCACCGGACAAGTTAGATATTTGATGCATGCATGTACTAGGGACTTGCACACCTAAGTGTTTCGCTATGCTCAAGTCCCGCTCAGCTCAAAAGTAAATGCCCTGAAACCATACAATACAGTGCATATTGCTCATCCTCAAATCAACTTTCATACCTCACTTCCTATTTCTCATCATTTCGTCCAACATGCCCAATCTTAAACATAACAGTTTCTGATTTAACTTTGTAGAATTCCTTCATAATGAGGGTAAAAAAGAAACTTTACACTTCCACGATAAAGATTTAATATTTTTACGATGGTTTCTATGCTGCGCATCATCATCAAGTGTAAAGTTTATTTTTTACCCTCATCATGCCCAATCTTTTCTCTCCTCTACCTCGCTTAATCTTCGGCATTCCAATACCACTCATAATGCCCTTCTTCCACTTTTCCTGGCTTATTTGAATTCCACCCTAAGACTTTCTCTTTTCTCCCGTCATGATCAGATATTCGTTGTTTGTTTTCTTTTCCATTCATTTCATTTTATTCCATTCTCATCTACATCTTCATAACACCCCGCAAGCCTCCGCAAGGGCGTGTGGCGGGGGTTGTTAGGCCACCAACAATGCCTGCACAGTCCCAATCATAACTCCTTTACACAAATATTAGTTGATAATGCACTGGAGCCACTCAAGCTGTATGCGGAATTAATTTTATTGTTCTGCAGTCCTCACAATATGGAGCCTTTACCCCTTTTGGAATAGGAACTAATAATGTTCTTACAAAGTCTTCCTTTCTCATAGATGTCCATATAGACTCTTCCTCCCACATTTTCCTAAACCTTTAAGTAGTTCCGCAGGTACTATATGTTGTCCATCCGCACGGCCTTATTTGATTAAAATTTACTTAATTCCCTTTCTATCTCACCGCCGAATATGCCTGGACCCAAGCTTACTCCATCTACGTCATATTTTCTTTCTATTTTTAACCTTGCTGGCCAAAGTTCTTCATCATACATATTCCATATACTACCTTATTATTATTAGCGGATATTAAAACTAATTGTACGGCGACCCTGAAGAGGATCCCTAAGGCGGCTTACCAGGCAGGGTTCGAGAGCTGGAAGAAACGTTGGCAAAGGTGTGTGGTCAAGGCATTTACTTTGAGGGCGACAAGTTCGATTAAGCTGTATCCGTCGAAATGAACAAGTTATAAAATCATTCCTGTCTTTTTTTATCACGCCTAGTATTTTGAAATGTCATAACGCCTATGGAAGAATGCGTAGCCTTTATTGGATGCAAATATGAGCATAGATATATACGAGTATTTAGTTGTGGGATACTAGAATATTCCTTTTTACTGCCTAACAGTAGTTGGCAATATTTGTTTATATGTGGACGTTTCAAACACGTTCTCTCAAACATATGGGAGATCATTAAAAGGTGGATATGTGGTAGCTTAGCTAAAAAAAACTTAAGCTTCAAAATTCAAGAAAGAGAAGCGTTAAATGAGTGGGAGGATAACCTTTCAGATTCCACCTAATGTCCATCCCAGTCAAGGCGAATGATTTTTACACTCTGAAATTTGTTGCATTGAAATGCACATTGGCGGATGACTCCATTAAAAGTTACTATTGCGGCATCTCCCGCAGTTTCTTTGGAATCCACCTAATGTCTTCACATAAAATGCTAAAATCCATTTTTGGACATTAATATTGCATTGGAAAGTCGTTTTATTATGCTCCAATTGAAAAACAACGACGCAATCACTTTTAACACATTCAGCGGAGACATAATCAGTTCTAACAATTGGTATCAATTGGGCTGAGAATAATAAAGTTAGAATAGTTTGCTGAAAACGGTAGTGGAAGTAACCATTGGTTAGAAAGAAAAAGACTGCATGGCTGATGAAGTAGGAAAAGCAATTAATGTCTAGCCCCAGCGCAAGGACATAAAAATGAACTAAGAAATAGAGGTATTGAATATTCCCCGATTTAAGAATTGTTACCTTTAACTTGTTGGCCTCCCGCAATCTAGTCCTCGAATTTGAAAACTAAGATGATTATATGAATCTAATGTACAGACGATATGGTTTATCTTCTTTGACATACATTAATGAGGTTCTTTATATTGAATGCAGACATTTTCTTCATTTTTGATTAATCAGGGGTATTTTCTGTGCTATGACCACATCTTCGTTAAAAACGTCTCTTTTCATCTTCAAAAGCATTTGTTTAGAGTGTGAACCAGATAAACTCAGTCTATTCGATTATCTCCGATCTCTTAGTTTCCGTTCTGCGGTCATAGTTCCACATTCCGTTAATTCTTACGTAATCTTCAAAAACACAAAGGCAGGAAATTAGATTGTGGATTTCGATAGTAAATAAGGAAGTTCATGCGTGGTGAAATCAGTAAATACCGGGATTTTGAGTTTTTATGGAACGATTTTTATTTATTCGTCTCTATCAATGTTATCCCCTTCGAATTAGTTTACATTAGATATTTTACACTCATGCCAGCGATTTTTCCATTCCTCGGGACACTTCTAGAACTCGAGCTTTGGCATAGCTTTTAGCTCTCTCAGCGATACGTTTTCAATCTCATCTATGCTCCTAAAACGACGGGCCTTTAAGCTTCTCTTTATTTTGGGAGAACATAAAAATGTCACGCGGGGCCATGTCTGGCGAATATGGAGGTTACGACATCATTACAGTATTGTTTTTGACCAAAAATTCACGAACCAGCAGTAAGCCATGTGAGTTGGTGCATTATAATCATGGTGCAAAAGCCACGAATTGTTCCGCCACAAATTTCTTATTGCTTAACGCAAACGGCGTTGAACTCGTAAGTATTGCTCTTTACAGATCGTTTGACCTTGTAGCGAGAACTCATGGTGCCCTATCTGCTATGCGAAATTTGAAAATTCCTGTTACTCTTTGAACTCACCTCATAAATTGCCCATAGGTCTTTGTTTTTAAGTTTGTATGGTAACATTCCGTGTAATTTAGGGAGGATGAACCGGAAACGATTGGCATTGAGAGAAATATTGGCCAAGTCTTAAAACACTTGGAAAAATAGCAACTCTCTTTCAACCTGTCAGGTACAACATACACATTTGTTCCCCTCTGCAGGAATTCCCTTTAGGCTATACAACGAAATCGCTAGGGTCACACTGTTCGCTTTAATTGGTTGCCTTTCCTGAGAATTGTTTTTGAAACAGAAAAGTCCTCTCCAATATGTGTAGTCTCCTCAGTGCATTTCTTATTTATCTAATCCTCCGCTCCCCAATGGACATTTTTCTCTTTATATTCTTGATAATGTGTCACTGAAGTGTCCTCGGGAAGACGCAAGAGTCGTCCTAATGTTGGATGCTGCCTGAAACCACAGAGAACAACACTACATGAATCCTCTTATGCTCTTGCCTATGCATTGACTCTATCCGCTGGCTTGAGGTGCTGCCTGCTGAAAATATCCGTGCATTTATGTATTATAAACATTGACTCAGGATGAGTAGATAAACATATGCAATAATCAACCAACCATCATCAGCGTAATGCTAATTTAACTGGTAACTTCCGGGTTCCCTCGGTATTTGTTATGCGTAATTACGCCTGTGATTGTTTTTGGACTGAGTGTTTGTCATTATTAATCTATTTCTTTTGTAAAAATCATTTTGCTTTCATTCCTTATCCCTTCACCCGTAGTGTCCTACCTTCCTCATCTATCACGTGACCTACTGCTGAATTCCAAACCTCCCTTCCATATTCGTTTTCATTCTTGACTATTTCTCCTGTTTACACAGAGAATCTTCTTCCTCCTGATGACTACTCACCGCAAGGTGCACCTGGATTATTGATAGATTGGTGCGTTTGCCTTCATCTCAACCCGAACAGTTTTATCAATCACCAGCTCGATATTCATTACCCTTCCTCCAGTTTTCTATTCGGTACCATAACTATTCTGAGTTTACTCTCACGCCCCCCTTCTATAATTTACTCTGAACATGGTTGTCGAGTGGGTAGAGCGCTGGCTAAATGACCCGAGTTCGATTTCAGGTAACACCTTTGGGTACTCTGAGCTTCACCCGAACTGTGTGATTTTTCGTGTTCCAGATCTTATTTGGAAACCATAGATGTCACATGGAAAGGGGCTACCTCCCTGCCTTCCTGATACGTGGAATTAATATGTTGTCTGGGCTTATTACTAGGTGATCCTCACCTATCAACCCAACCTTCTGGTTGATTACTGTGCTGCATTGATTAACGCTATTTTGTGATGGGCCACAAGATATCCTTGTATATTCGGAAACTGTTCGTAGCGAATATTAATTCATTACCTTGCCGACCTTGGGTGGGGAAGGTTCCTTAGCCTTAAGCGTCCTCGACTTCGGTTGCACCCCGTTTCATTGACGTAGCACTGATGTTTTATTACACGAAGACGTAACTTATACTATATTCCTTCAATATCTCTTGGATCTTTTCTGATTCAACTATTATTTTATCCGACTCATGCCCAACTGTAAACACAGATTTGCCCTTCTTTCTCACCGACAGTGTTTTAACCTTCTTGTATAGCGAACCGATTACACCCTTCCTCTGCAAACTCTCCATATCCTCGCATTGCATCTACCCCCATACTTCTTTAGATCTATTTGTTGCCCGTCTCAATTTATTATTTAACTCTATGATAACACTCTAATGACCGCACTCTCACCAAATGCCTTCAACTTTATCCCCTCCACCACCGCCTTTCTACGGATCACGGGGTGCCTAGTGTTTATGGAAGTATTGGAGTAGATGCAGTAGAGTTGGTGACCAAGCAACCCCTACCACACTTCCTTGCGACGGCTTGCGAGTTAGTGTTTATTGTAGTCCATGATACCCTGCAAACCACCGCAGCGATGTGTGGCTGGGGATTGCAGGGTAATAAATTAAATAATGCACTCTTTGAAGATCTTTCAATGTTGAAAATGAGCTTCTGACACAGGAAATAACATATAATATATTTCCCAGACACCCTTCGCCATATATTTTCCGTCTAAATTCAGTCTTTTGACTATTCAACATCAGGAGTTAGTGGGAAAATACAACGGCTTATGAAAGCAAACATCTTTCCTCATCGAATGCTCAAAGTTATATTGCTAAATCTTCAGTATATAGCATTAACACACACTCAAGCATCTTCGGTGGACGTACTCATAGGAAATACAATTTTAATAATATATCAATCACACATGTGTTAATGTACCTCGCGCGAATTTTTCTCAATTTTTAATGTCGACATAATCAACGTAAAAGCAATAAAACAGTCGACATCTATTATTCCTTTTCTAATATAGTTGCGTTTTTACATGTTAATGTTGTTATTTATTTACAATTTTTCTTAAGTATAAATAGTGACGACACAAAGACACGAGTTGCATCGACTCAGTGGTTTTCCCACGGTGGATGTTTAAGATTCCTGGAAGATGTCTGCGTGATGGGAGGCCCTGATTGTAGGGAGAATGTTAGGTAAGTGGGATAAAGGAAGGAAGAGAATAGGCTTACTTGATGTTATGAAGACAGCTTACGTAGAAGGTACGAAGAGAGAGAGTCGGAGGAGGAATATAATATGGTACGAACAAGAGGAAGTTATCTTGATACATTGTCGATATTAAGAACCAACCGTCCAGAATCTTCCTTTGATAGCTAAACCACCATCCCTAATAGATTGCGTGTTCGCGTTCCAGTTAGCAGGTGAACTTAAAGCATGCAAAGTTTCGTGCTGATACTCAAACTTCCTCAATACGGTAGACGGTAAACAAATTACTTAATGTGACGTCGGGAAGTCATTTGATTGGCCAATAAAGGTGTAATAGTAGTTATTAGGTGGGCGTACCGACAACCAATATTAATTGCGTCATTGGGGATAGATGGGTAGTTTGGCAGGGGTAGGATATTCAGAGAATGGAGGACGAGTCACCATGAACTCTATGAAATCTCAATGAACTTTATGAGTTGCGTTGCCATGAATAATAGTTAACTTCCCCTTCTTACTTTCCAGTTCTGCATGACCTGTCCTGTTATGGTAAAGGTCTAACATATGAATGGTTGTGATTCATTTTTTGTTCCCTCCTTTTTCGTATAACAAAGTACTATTTTATTAGGCGACATTAACACTTGATTTGAACTAAGTCTTTCGCGGGCATGTATATAAATTTGCGCGTTATTTGACATTTTTTGAGTGAATATTTTTTCCCTTTTCCCTTCCTCTCCCTTACCCTCCCTTGTCTATCCCACCTGGTGCTTGCAATCCCTGCCACAAGCCTTTTTGGTGGATTACGGGGTATTTATGTAGATGCAGATGAATTGGGGGAGAGAAACCAGGCGCCGGCATTAGCTTTAACTCTTAACGAAAAACTCCAAGTGTTCACACACATTTTAAAGTTCCTTCCGACTGAGGATGTGCTCTACTTGAAGTGCTCTTCACCTGGCAATTTCATTGTCTTAATGATTTATATGTAGTCTAAGTAGATTAGCAACAAGTTAAATAATATTAATGGATATCCTTCGCGATTTGCGAAATTCTTTTGAAACATATCTGAAATAACACAGGCAAACCTTGCACCTAAAGTATTATAACTGCAACGCCTTATAATTGTTAGCCTTTTTCATGCAATCCAAAAATGTCTTGTCTCCAATCCTCTTTTTTCCTTACTTGCTTCTTATTCTGACTCTAAAATCCCTCCACCGCTCATTATCTCTTATCAACGTCTGATATTCCTCGATTCATATTTCATTCTCTATCATCTCCCTTCACTATTATTATGGACTCCGAATCCACATCTCAAAAACTTACTATTTATATTATTCCCTCATAACCCAATCTTTTGGTTCATCACTTTATTTACGGCCGGCAAAAAACCTTAGTACAGTTTACTAAAACTTTACTTAATCTTACAGTTTACTTTACTCGGTATACTTTATTATAAAGTTACTTTCGTGCTGCCACGTCGCGCAGCATTTATTTTTCTATTTCATCCTCTAAGGTCCTAGAATAATTTTATCCCTGCTACAAAAGCGGTCAAAATCTCTCCACTAATACCCAGAATCTTGGACATCCACTGTTATAACTCTTCTTTGAATCCACTGCCCAAATCATCTCCACTTGAAGTACTATCCACGTGGTACTCCGAGTAGGGATCGAGATACCGCTGATAAAATTCTCCCACGCTCTGGATTTCAACCAGGACCAACGGGGTGGGAAGCCAATGCACTAGCCGCCGCTCTAATCCGATCCTCGTTTTAACTATTTCTCCCTTGTAATTCTTACTGAAGTTCTGGTAACTTACACGACTTCGAGAGTAGGTGACGAAGCAGTATTTATAGCATCTCAAACAAGATATATGAACGTTTATATTGCCTTAATCTTAGATCTCTTTCTTTCTGGGTACCTGAGAGAGTCTGCTTGGAGACGATGATGCCGACAGTATAGTAAATCGAAATCAATTGGCGATTTCAGGCATGCGTGTAACCGGAGATGTTGACGGGCGGTCTGCGGACGATAAACAGTTAAGAACTGCCTATTACGTATTAAATTTCTGCCGGTTCCGGTCATTAGATTAGATAGGCAGTCAATCAATAATACTGTAAATTACTTTCCCACTGAGGCAGATCAAAAACCTGGGTTCGCAAATTGCTCATTTGTTTCAATTTTCCACGAAAATGGGGGAAAAGTTTGCTACCCAAACATTCATACAGCTATATAAAGATACGCTTAAATATGGAACTATAGCATTTAATATATAATTTTGAAATGAAGTACAGTTACTTTAAGTTTTTCCGTTTACATGATAAACTCTGATCTCTTAGGAAAATGTCAACATTTGGTGCTGGTACCTTACATTCATGGCATTGACAAAAAGTGATGACTTCCATTAGGTATGCCGAAATATATAGCAGCATTAACCTAATGTGAAGCATTCCTGTCTGCATTGGCGATTATGAAAAAAGACGAGTTTAAATAAATATACTCGTACGAAGCGTGTATTCAATTCAAATTTTGCGCTCATATGTTAGATTCAGGTTCCTCCAAATAAATTACGTTATTTCAACCGTAAAAACCTCTATATTTAAGTTGAATATCGTAGAGCTAGCTGTACTCAGTGGGCCGATATGTAAATTATTGCGTGGCTCTTGTTTACTCTAAGCTGATTTGAGTCTCCTCGGACGAGAATTGAATCATTGACCGGTCGCTCTTCGATGTAAACTATTAGGTACATTGATAGGTAATCATATCCAATGCTATGGTATCCTTAAGGAGATCTCTGGACCCAATAGCCATCGCCGTGAGGATTATATATTTCATGGAAGTGGACTCTCTTTTTAGTTTCGCTTGGTTCCACGCGAAAACCTGTTTCATCCGTGACGCACCTAATGAATCCGGGACGGGAGAAGTTACGTCAAGGCTGCGTCGTGACGTCTTTTCCCAACTTTCACGCAGAAGTGATGACGACGCCGTCAAAGTTTTAGGTTCCCACGTCTTTATCCACCTACCTCTCCATTTATACGCGGAATGAGGCTATCCAGAAAATAATTATCTGCGGTGCGTATTTCGTTTGCCTCCATGCGCCGTATTAACTTTTTTATTTTTTCATGTCATGCCTTGTTAGCTACCGGAACTGAGAATGGTAGGGGTGATGTCACAGCTTAGAATGCAACATTATATTTATTTTTTCTTGTTTTTTAGTTTCCTATAAATTTGTAAAATAAGGAGTTAATTCAAATAATGGAGATAGTTTTAACATAACATAACTGCGCTCCATTTCAAAGTTTTAACGAGCTTTTTTCATAACATTCTTGCTCAACTGTCCCTGTTATCAATTTTCTCCTCCTTATGAAAACCTATTTCCCTAATTCAATTCTTCTCCTTATGTTACTTACTACTCCTACTATGTTGACCATTTGACCATTTTAGTCCAAACCACTTCCGAGATACCTAAACTGTTCCACCTGTTCTAGTTTTTGCCCTCCTATTTTAACGTTTAACTTAGCCTTTCTCTTTCTTGAAAACTGCATAACCTTTGTTTTATTTACATTTATTCTCATCTCATATCTATTGCACTGAATTTCCAATATACTCAGCAATGTTTGTAATTTCTTGGCTGACTGATAAACTATAGCTTGATCATCAGCAAACCTAAGTGATTTTATGACTTGTCCACCGACTTTCATTCCTACCTCCAGTCCTTCCCATGCCCCTTTAATCATTTCCCTCCATACATACGTTGAACACCACGGTTGATAATGGAAAACCCTACCTTACTCCTCTTCCAACACTGCCCATCCTGACAATCCATCCACCACTCGCACTGAGCAGTCTGAGGCATGTTCAGGTTGTGGATCGACCTCATATCCCTCCAATCTATTCCAATTTTTTGCAGAATATTCATTAGTTTTCCCAATTCACTCAGTCAAACTCCTTTTCTAAATCTATGGAACAGGAAAATACGTCCTGACAAGCTGATCATTTCCTAAGTAATCATTTTCCCTTCTCTTCATCATCTAGTTGATCCTGAGAAATACTTTAGCTACGAACGAAATCAAACTTATTGTTTTATGTTCCTCAAATGAAGTAGCTTTTACCCCTTTTGGAATAGGAACTAACACAGATCTCACAAAGTCTTCCAGCCAGATTCCTTCCTCATAGATACTACGAGTTAGTTCATAGAGACATTTCCTCCCACATTTTCCTAAACCTTAAAGTAATTCCGCAGGAATGTTGTCTATCTACCCGGCCTTATTTGATTCCATCTCCCTTAATGCCCTTTCCATCTCATCGTCCAGTATGCTTAGACCTAAGCTATCTTCATCGACATCATGTTTTCTTTCTATCTCTATGCTTCTTGGCCTACGTTCTTTACTATACAGTTATTTTATATATTCCTTCCATATCTCTTGGATCTTTTCGGTTTCAACTATTATTTTATCCGACTTATCTCTAACTGTTACCACAGATATTCCCTTCTTACTTCCTGATGGTGTTTTAACCTTCTTGTATAGCTCACCAATTTCACCCTTCCTCTGCAAACTTGCCATATATTCGCCCTCTTTTTCGCCTCGGTTCTTTTTCTCTATTTTTTACCCATCTCAATTAAGTATTTAACTCTTTGTACTTCCTTTTGCCTATCTCTATGTTTGCATTCTTCCATTTCCTTCTCTCATTTATCTTTGTAATCATCTCATCCGTGATCCATGGTTTCCTTGCCCTTTTCCCATTCGGCCCCAACGGTTTCTGTAGTTTCTTTTGCGGCTTACGACAAACCTTTCTTGATACATTCCCATTTTTCTTCGATAGTACTCAGCTCTTTACCATCCTCCATGATTTTCTCTACAGCCTTCTGGTACTCCTTCCTTGTCTATCCATTTAATACTTGTGCATTCCATTTCCTAATCCACCTCCCTTGCCTAATCTTTTTGAATCGGAGGCTACACTTCATAATTATTAAATTGTGGTCAGAGTTCATGTCCGCTCCCGGAAAGCTGTGCGAATTGATCACACTGTTCCAAAACCTGTGCCAAACCATTTTATAACCTAACTGATACCTGTCTGAGGCACCTGGCTTTTTCCATATATATACCTGCGCCCTTTGTGTTGTATAAACCAAGTGTTGGTGATGGCTAGCCCCTGTCCCCTCTTGCTTTCTCCCCGAGGTCATTCCTGGTGCATAAACCGTAGTCCCCCACCTAATCACCATCTCTTCCTTCGCCTACCGTCGCATTCCTATCCCCCATCACTATCAAATGTTTCCCTGCAGGAACACGCGATTATGTCTTTTGACTGATCGTATATTCTATCGACCTCTTCTTCCTTATGGTTGCTCGGTGGCATGAATACCTGAATAATAACAAGTTCCTTGGTTCTGCTTTTTTCTCTATTGGTAATATTTTATCCGTTGCTTGTTCTATGTTGACTGCGCCTTTTCCTATGTTGTTCAATATTATGGCAACCCCTCTGGACTCGTTGGCTCTTGTCCCCTCCGCTGCGTATATACAGGGTTCGTCCGGAAAATAAGTGTACTGAGCTCAGGAAAAAAAATGTATTACACTTTTACATATCTTAAGCTAATATTCCTCAAAATAGGACCCTTGTGAGTCGATACACTTGTTCCAGCGGCGTTCCCATTCCTGGAACGCTCCCGCGAAGGCATCATCGGGAACCTCTCGAAGACTCGTCGTCGACCTCTTCTCTGCCCTCCACGAACATCTTGTGCCACCGAAAGATCATGTTTCTGGACATGGCTGACTCCCCGTAAGCCTGGTTAATCATACCGACAGTTTCGGTAGACGATTTCCCAAGCTTTACCGCAAATTTGATGGAATAACGCTGCTCCAAAAACTT
Source organism: Hetaerina americana (assembly GCF_022747635.1). Taxonomy (NCBI): domain Eukaryota; kingdom Metazoa; phylum Arthropoda; class Insecta; order Odonata; family Calopterygidae; genus Hetaerina; species Hetaerina americana. The sequence continues at coordinate 54,242,403 of NW_027287316.1, forward strand.
CGGCATCGCGTTCCGTGACGTGGGTCGAGCGTGGTGGTTCGCGTTAACAGAGCTCCTCACTACACCACAGCTCAGAGCCGACTGCCTTTTTCAGCGTCGCTTTCCAACATACCCCCCTCCAATCGGAGCGGCGCGCCCAGCCCAGGAGTCAGTACACTTATTTTCCGGACGAACCCTGTACTCTAGTACTACCTCTCTAGTAATCCCCGCTATTCTTCCATCTCACCTCGCATAGACCTTTAATATCTATTGTTTCCTCTTTCCATCAGTTACTCATATTGAACTTACAATTTAGACATAATATGAAGGTAGGAACTCTGACTGACAGAAAAAAATCCAATGACAAGTTAAAATAATGTGGATTACAAACAAAGAAGGTAATGCGTGAATCCCGTGTAATACCAAATAAAATTTGTCTGATGAATATTTAGATAAAAGCCAGAAATCGTTTTGGTCCGACGTTAAAGACGCTCAGGGGAGGTGGTCTAGTGTTTATTCTCTGAAGGGATGGGCTAGAAAAATAGTAGCAGTGTAAATAAAGACAGTAATCGAATTTAATGAGAACATCTGAACGGACAATAATAATGAAACAATACGTAGCAACATCTGTAGCACCTGGTGACTGTATCTTGGACATAATAATTTCTCAGAAAGGCTCAGCCAAACATCTTCGAAGCTCAAAGGAAAAAAAAACATTTTCCGGAGAAAATACCAGCTAGGATCCTGAAGGATATTGCTGATGAAGTCGCACCTTACCCAACATGTGTGTTTATTCTCTGTACTCTGCACTTACTGTCATATATATTAATTCTTATTACAAGTATGGGGCCGAAGGATAAAATTCCGGGGCCTGGAAGATGGTAGGTTAGTAACAAGTGTTGCACCAAATAATTACCACCAAAAGACAGAATGCGCACATTACAAGGACTTGCTAACTGACTTGCAGCATTAAGGGACGGGTACCAGATCTTCCAGCGGAACGGAACTGGCGCCAAGGGTAGGAACTGTTCCATCTACCTTGATGTGTGAATTCCATACGCTGTATTAGGGTTGGTGCGTAACATTAAGGTGTCCTACGCCGATCAAATGGACCTTTGTGTTCTTTGTTGGTTTCTCCTTGTCAATCTTTCAGCGTCCTCTCGTTCTAACACCAATGAAATGGGTTACGTAGATACACGGTAGCCTTCAAGCCATCTCATGGGTGTGTGGCGGTGTGAATCTACACCAGGCGTGCAACATCGAATTTAAATGTTGTTTGATTGTTAGTTGCCATTAAATATGTAAAATAATGGTAAAAATGTTAGCAACAGCTACATGAGCAACATGGCACATATTTCAAATGATTATATAAACATGCGAGACTAGCTGCCGGTTACAAAGAGAATAATATAATTAGGTAATATAAATTAACTGCAGCGTGCAAGTCTACTTAATATAGGATTGTTGGTAATGAGATGTCATGTAACTCGTTGGCCTAACGCCCCACTAAAATCAAAATGTCATCGTATTTAAATGACGTATTTACTCGGCGGAAGGGACATACAATACATACATGTTAGTAAGTGATTTACTTAGTTCGAGTGAATGATCGAGCTGATAGTCGTGTAGTGGTGTAGTAATTGTGGTTGTTCAAGCATGGCTGACCTAACATCACCCGCCACACGCCCTTGCGGCAGATTGTGGAGTATTTTGTAGATGTATGAGTGCGCAATTTTAAGTCCTGAATTGATGTCCTTGCTGATTTGTATATTCCTTTTATTTTGATGTGTCGCTTATTCATTTTAGAATAAAATTTTTTTCTTAGCTGTCTCATAATAATAAGAGCCCCAGCCACCGTATGTGCGAATTCGTGAATTGTGAAAGTGAATTTGTGAATTGTGAAAGTGAATTTGTGATATACCCATATCCCTTAGTTTATTGCTAATAATTGTCGATTTTAGTTCCGTGGATATCTCAGGATTCGCTCGTTGAAAATCATTTTCGTATAATTTTTGGTAACTAGAGAGTCTATTGCGTAACTTTTCCTTCTAATGCTATCGAGTGAAATGGCGTCAATTGTTGCCTCACCACTTCGTCAACTCAAATGAGCTCCCTGAACCTAATGCTCTGAGGTAGGAAAGTTGTCCACAGTAACGCCTTTCCACTCTAAAGATTCATTCGGAAGTTACCTATATTTTGATGGAGGGTATTAGACAATGTGTGGCAGTTATTTTGGGCTATCGTGTGGACTTCACCATGTTTTTCTCGTATTATTTCCGTCTTTAGTTCTTCGGACTCTCCACTTGCCTTCATGCTGTCCAGAATGCTGAATTCCCTTCCTCTATCCTGCTTACCCAATAGTCTACCTTCCATGCGCCTTTTGACATTCCTTTTTCTTCCACCCACTTTCTCTTACTTTTTTGGATTGCTCCCACCAATTCCCTCTCTTCTCTTACAAAATTTAACAGTCCATCCCTCAACCCACCACTTTAAAAACTTTAAAACAGTTTTACCATTTCTGTCGAACATCTTGTCTCAGATTTTCACATCCATACTCGTTCAAAATCCTCCAATCTGCCCTAATTCTTCTACACGTTGCAAAGGTATTCAAATAATGTAGACCATGATAATTAAAGGTGCATGGGCTAAGGTATCAAGTGAGGTATTTTCAATTCTATTTCTACATGGCATCCTTCATTCCACCGATACATCTGTATAAATACCCCGCGATCCACCAAAAACGTTTGTGGTAGGAGGTGCAAGCAACAGGTGGGATGAATAAGGGGTAAGGGAGGGTATGGGAGAGGAAGGAAAGAGGGGAAAATATTCACTAAAAAAACTCAGCGTGCATATTTATATGCATGCTGATGGAATGACTTAATTCAAAATAAGCGTTAATTTCGTTATTACCGTTACTACCGCTAGGGTGTGTCAGGAGGTGATTCAGCAGCAGGCATGCAATATCAAAAATTAAGTTGTTCTTAATTTTAAATGCAGTATGTACATGTAAAAGTATTCAAATAATGCGAATCATGATGAAGACAGGTACGGGTACTCTGGTATCTAAAAAAGATATACTTCTCTATGTATGTGGGAGTAGCTGATGTTGACGAAAAGGATAGTAATTATGGTTAGATAAGATGCTGACAACATGCTGGGCTAATTAAAATGAAATAGTATCTATGCTGCTTAAAACGAATGACTATTCCCCTTAGTTAACGTTATTCTGATGCCTTATTATACGGGGAAAAGGGCATCTTAAATCTATCTTACCCTTGACCTCACTAATTTAATTGACACGAACTGTCCTACTGCAGTATTTTCCGATTTCTTTTGTCCCAGTGATTAGTTTCTTAATCCTTACAGTGCGTATTACCTTACCGGTCTATCCTCATGTTTACTGCACGTTTTTACTTGCTGGTGTAACTGTCATCAATTCTCATATTTTAAATGCGTCATTCACTAACGCTGTTGTTCTTGTAACTTCCCCATTAATAAGCCTACTTACTTATGGAATAATACTCGAATACGTAAACTGTAGGGAATCGGGATTATGTTTTGTCAAATGCAATGGCTTCCCACCTCAGGTGGCAGTATTTTTCAGTGTTATTCAGAAGACTACTCGTGGTGTCATGAGGAGAGGACTTCAAGCGGAATATGCCGTTCGTCGAATGGGACGTTAAATTGTTATTTTCTCTTGGTGCCTTCAGTTAAGAGTAGGCTAATGGCAACGCCGAGTTTCTCTCCACCGTTCCTCCGTTCCCTGGAAATCCTACCGCCGCCAACACTATTCACCTATCCCTTATGGCACGAATAACCTGTGACAAACGCATGAGCTGTTACGAAAATACGTTGGGAACGTTTGGAGCATCTACCGCACTTAGCCCCCAGTGATTTTCATCTGTTCGGGCCCCTAAGAAATCATTTCGGTTGTCAACGTTTTGAAAATGATAATGTCGTCGTCCAGATGTTACTTCTTGGCTGCGACAGCACACAAAATACTTCTTTGCTGCCGGTTATCAAGGACATGTAAAGAGATAAGGATGAATGTCTAAATGTGCAGGGTGAGTATGCAGAAAAGGGAAATAAATACCCGGAAGTTGGTTTGATTATCATTGCCTCTATCCAGTTTGCTAGTTATTTATTGGCTTACCTTAATATTTGTACCTCTTTAGCTGCTCAAGGTGCTGAAATTTATTTCCTCCTCACTTAATGATAATATTATTTATCTGCCAAATTGCCCGACCATTCGAGGACATCTTTTTTTGGGGGGTTAGATAGGAATTCCCGAGGTTTTATTTGCGAATCGGGAATTGAGAAGTAGAGCAGCTAGGTTTGTGAAAAGCTGTTATGAACATGGAAGCAGCGTCACGACACTATTGGAAGAATTAGAATGGGAGCCACAAGTTGACCGTAGGCTTAAATAAAGGTTAAATTTACTACGCAAGTATGAGGCAGGTTACTTATCTGAGGATTTTAAGGTTATATTACGGGCTTCCACTTACTACGGTAGATTAGATTACGTACGTAAAATGAGGGAGATATATAGTAGAACGGAATGATTTAAAATTTAATTTTTATGGTATCAGTAGAGATCAGAATAGATGTGACAGAAATCGCGTAGGAAATAATAAGCATTGGAAGTGTTTATAGTTTGTCGATATCCTGCATGTTTTTAAGAATATACTTGACCAATCTTTTTAACGGTTCTCCGGTATGATTTGAGTATACGTATCCTGTTATTGAATATTGTTGCATGTAAGTACCTTCTTTCGTGCGAATAACTTTGTTTCAGAGAATGATCCAACTAATATTTGTTTGGAGATGTCATGATTGGGATTGTGCATGCATGGCTGGTGACCTAACACCCCCGCCACACACCCCTGCGGCGGCTTACGGGGTATAATGCAGATTAGTCCCGAAGAGAATGGTAATCATTAAGTCGTGAGATAAAATCGTGTTAGTCGAAAGCCATTGCGCGTGAAGACTTGGACAAAAAACGAATCTATAGTCTTGTCTTAATCCACAGGGATTGATTTATTCACATTTGTGATATGCGAAGCGAATATACAGGTATGTTGATATTCCCAAATAATATACGTAATCAGATCCCAAACACTGGGGAAAAAATCGGGGAAAAGGACAATACATTTGTCGGGAAAAAGCTGGGAATGGGGTTCCATAATATGAGTGGTCAACTTGACTGTAATAAACCTATGTATCGCGTGAGAGATTGAAAAGTCAAAGCAAACTCCGCGGAAGGTCAATTTCCTCGAAACAGTTGATGATCCTCTCCTTAGATACGAGTGAGCCTGTGACTTCATGAGGATAGAACACGATGGGAAACACATTATTGCGAAACGTGCAGGTTCTTCAGCGAAAATATACGAACAAGTAAGTTCTCTATGAATTATTCATCTTGATAGGCAGCGGTGTCAGCAGTTAGCAATTCGAAAGTGAATTTGCTCGCAGTTCCCAACTTTGTACTCTTCTGTCGTGGTTTCCCGTTCCCCGTGAATATTTAATTTCCCCTTTTAGTTCCAGTACCTATGTACGTATTCCATTCTAGATCTTTCTCCGCAGTAATCGCAGTGACTAAGATAGGTCCTTACATTTAATAGTACGAATTGCTATTTTGAATCGAATTCTACTAATTTTTCGTAGTTTTTTGTGAAGGGATCTTCGGCTTCGGATGGAGCTAATGCACATCCTTATGGACTTCTGGCACAATACCATAATTATCTTAATTACCTTGACGTCATCTCTTGTTAATATCAGCCCTATTTCATCACTCTTCTTTGCTCATCTGCCATCTATTATTATTTCTGTCGTTGCAACAGTGTAATTTCCATTCCTTCTATCGTGGGAATCGAGATGGTGCGGGGGCTAATGTACTGGCTTCCCACCCAGAGAGCGTTGGTTCAAATCCCAGCGGTGTTGAATATTTTTCAGAGGTATCTCGATCCCTACTTGAGGTGCTTTGTGGAGGGCACTTTGAGTGAGTACGCCGTCCGTCGGATGGGACGTTAAACTGCGGACCCCTTGGCGCCTTTCGTAAAGAGTAGGCTAATGCCGACGCCGGGTTTCTCTCCACCCTTCATCCTTTCCTGCACATCATCCCCTATGGCGCAAATGATCTCAGCAGTCGGTCGCCTCCCCTAAAAAACCAATACTACTCCTTCTATCGTATGTTGTCAATATCTATACTCTATATACATACAGGGTTCGTCCGGAAAATAAGTGTACTGGGCTCAGGAAAAAAAATGTATTACACTTTTACATATCTTAAGCTAATATTCCCCAAAATAGGACCCTTGTGAGTCGATACACTTGTTCCAGCGGCGTTCCCATTCCTGGAACGCTCCCGCGAAGGCATCATCGGGAACCTCTCGAAGACACGTCGTCACGTCCTCTTTGACGGCGTCCAAAGTCCCGTATCGCGTTCCTTTCAAACTCCTCTTTATCTTCGGGAACAGAAGGAAGTCCGGTGGTGCCAAGTCCGGGCTGTAGGGCGGGTGCGGCAGCGTTGCCACGCCGTGCTTGGCCAAGAAGTCCGACACGACAAGCGCGGTGTGAGACGGCGCATTGTCGTGATGCAGCCGCCAGATGTTTTTGATCGCTGGCCGGACGCGGGCGACTCGTTTTCGAAGCCTGTCGAGCACTTGGATGTAAAATGCAGCATTTACAGTTTGTCGCCCAGGTACAAATTCGTAGTGGACGACTCCCCTTTTGTCAAAAAAGACAATGAGCATCGCCTTGATCCGAGATTTGCTCATGCGAGCTTTCTTTTGACGGGGTGATGATGGGGTGTGCCACTCCGCACTTGTCTCTTCGACTCCGGGTCGTACTCAAAGATCCACGTCTCGTCACCCTAAACAACGTTCTCTAATAAATGTGGATCATTTTTGCAGTGATCCGCAAGTTGTGTCGCGATTTCCAAACGATTGAGTCTTTGATCATCACTGAGCACTTTCGGCACCAACTTTGCACAAATTTTTCGCATCTGTAATTGCTCCCTAATAATCTCGTGCACTATTGTTTTTGGCACATTACACTGCTCTGCTATCATCCGAACACTAAGACGACGACCAGAGTTCAGTACATCGCGAACGTTTCGCACATATTCGTCGGTGAGTGTCGTTGATGGGCGTCCAGGCCGTGGTTCGTCGTCGACCTCTTCTCTGCCCTCCACGAACATCTTGTGCCACCGAAAGATCATGTTTCTGGACATGGCTGACTCCCCGTAAGCCTGGTTAATCATACCGACAGTTTCGGTAGACGATTTCCCAAGCTTTACCGCAAATTTGATGGAATAACGCTGCTCCAAAAACTTCGGCATCGCGTTCCGTGACGTGGGTCGAGCGTGGAGGTTCGCGTTAACAGAGCTCCTCACTACACCACAGCTCAGAGCCGACTGCCTTTTTCAGCGTCGCTTGCCAACATACCCCCCTCCAATCGCAGCCCGTCAGAGCGGTGCTGGGCGCGCCTGGAGCGGCGGGAGAAAATCAGTACACTTATTTTCCGGACGAACCCTGTATATATAATTAAATATATATGTATGGGTATTTTTATGCGCTATACATGTATATATATATATATATATATATATATATATATATATATATATATATACACCTATACGTATACATATATATAATTATAATTACATGTATTCGTATATATATGCGCTATATATATTTATATATATACACCTTCCCCACTTCTACTGTGTTCGTCCTTTATATGTGTTCCTATCCCCTTTCGTTATATCTATTTCTATGTGATTGAGTACATATATATAATTATATTCATTACTTGTATATAGTATGTATGACTTTAACCTGTATATCAACCTATGGTCAACTAGTGGCTCTCATCCTAATTTTTCCGATATTGTCGTGACACTTCTACCTTGTTCATAACAACGTTTCACAAGCCTATCTCGCGAGGATCCCACATTCACCCGCAACATACTCTTAAGTGTGGCCTAACTTAAGGAAAATAACAAAACTCTCAATACATGTCCCAAGGATGCTTTTTATAAATCCTAACTTTTTATTTGCTATTTCACAAATGTGTTTACCCTAGGACATATCCTTAGTTATCGTTGCTTCCAAGTATTTTACCGATTCTATGTTTGTTTTGCTGATTCCCTCTATGGCGTAAATGTTTTCGCATGAAATTGTGTTCCTCCAAAAATTTATCGAATTATTTCTTAAAATTTAATTCTACCTTCCATATCTCGCACCACTTTTGGATCGCATTTAGTTCATTAGCTACATTAGTAATAGTTTTAATCTTGCTCTGAGTATTTGTAAATCGACAGGCTTCCATCCTATAAGTATCTTGTAACAAATGTGTGACGCTTTGTTCTCTTCAATTCTGTAATCAGTGTTTTTTTAAGATGTATCCACTATGCTTGCCGCATACTCTATGTGGGGTCTTACTAAAGAAAAACAGCATATCTTCTTAACTTTTCCTACATTTTCCTTCTAAGCGTTTGATGAATACTAGCTTCTCTAGGGCCCCTCTCACAATTATTGGATAAATGTTCCTATATGTAATAATATCTTATGCAATGGTGCCACCCAAGTGTTTTACGTGGACTGCAACGTTCATCCGAATGTGTAAGTTGGAAAACTCTGCTCATGTATTTTTTTAAAGAATACATTACCGTAAATTTGTAGTATTTAAATTCAAACCCCATACCGCACGTCATTCTAAAATTTTGCTTAGATCGTTGCTTAGCATATGACGATTTGTATCAGCCACTATTTCCCTGCAGATAACAGTATCATCGGTAAACATTCGTATTGTGCTTTTTATTTTTGGGGTGATGCCATTAATCTAAATAGGAAAGACGCAGCCCTGAGGGGCCCCGGATGTTAACTTGGGGATAATTAGAACTCGAATCAGCTATTATTAGTGTTTGCGGTTAGTAAGACGTTCCTTAATCCATCTTATTACATTATCGTTTATTCCGTATCCTCGCAACTTGTATATCAATTTGTAGCGTGGGAGTTTATCAATAGCCTTTATAAAATCCAAAAAAATCGCATCTATTAGTTCGTTCTTTTCATCCGATTGCAGGATAATATGAATAAAAATCCCCAACTTCGTTCGACACGATCACTATTTTCTAAATCCGTATTGTTTGCTGAATATGAGGTTGTGAGTGTCGAGAAATGCCATGATGTTGCTGGCAAAGATATGCTCTAGGATTTTACAGGAGGGGAGGAAAAGGACATTGGTTGGTAATCACTGGTGCTTTGAGTATTTACACTTTTAAAGATAGTTGTGACGTTAGCTTTTTTCAAGTTTTGAGCTATTGCGTCTTTCAAAATCGATTCGTTTAATATTCATTCTAATAGGAGCGCAATTTTGTGCGTGAGTTCCTTCTTATTCTTACGGGAATATCCTCTGGTCCGGAGGATTTGTTCATTGTAATGTGGTGGAATTGCTGCGTTATCTCATTGCGGATATTTATAATGTCTTCCGTCTTTCTTTTGGGTATTATTGAGCCTTCACAGAATATTTTTGTGTCGTACGTATAGGTGCTTTGAAAAAAAATTATTTAGAACATTCGCTTTATGGGTGCTGCCGGTAATTATACTATCATTGTATGCTTTAATGGGCTTCATGCTTGGATATTTTCCCTGCAATTCCCTAACGTTGGATCAGAAAGCCTTGGGTAATCCTCCAAATAATCGCAGAGAATTTATCTTTTAAAATTTTTTAAGGGCAATTTGAATAATTCTTTATATTTCGTAACTAAATGTTGAATATTTATTCCTGTGTCTTTTCAGAAGTTCCTTCGCCGGTTTTTAATGTATTTATTTGCACCAAATGCGTTGTGTTTTAGCTCTTAAAATCTCACCGTCCTAACATCATGGTACAACAGTAAGTGTTTTGTTTTTCTATGCGTATGTCTCTATACTGTGCTTAATTAAATCGGAGAAATCAGCAATTTGCTTTTCCTTAAAAATTAGGGTTTTAAAATAGGTTTTTCTTCTGAGTCCTGGCAAATTCCTTGAAATTTTCTTTCTCGAAAAAATATATCTTTCTCCTGGATTTCACGATCATATTTATCGACGCATGTAATTCGGCAACAATGGCTGTGTGGTCACTTATTATTACGGTTACTTCTAAATATATGATAATTTTGGCGTAGTTTATCAAAAACAGATCTGGACTCTAGAACTTGTTTCCCCTGGTTGGTGTTATCATTTGGTATTCTTGAGTGTGCGGTGAGCATACGAAGTGTTTCCTCGCGTGAATTGCGGTTTCTCGCTGCGGTGTCATTGCAGTGGTTATCCTAGTCTATTGAAGGAGGATCGAAATCACCTCCAACTATCATAACGCATTTTGTGTTCTTCCTTCTGCAAATGCAATACTCGTATTTTTAAGGTTTGGAATGCGTCTGAAATGGAATGGGGTTCCCTGTGAAATGAGCATACGTGTATGCTTTCCTGGTCATTTCTCTCTATTGTGCTCAAAACGTTCCCAGTCTCGTCGTCAAATTTGTGTGCATAGCTCTGAAAGTGTTTTTGGACTCAGTAATTGCTCCTCCGTTCCTTTTACCCCTGTATTGTCTATAAGTGCTGTGAGTTAAAGGGAAAATTTCACTTGTCCTTAACATCCTCTATCAGCCAGCTCTCCGTTCGAAAAACTCCGTCAGCAGCTTAACTTCGGAATACATTTTCGTCTTCTCCTCTTTTATTTTTAATATAACCACAATTTAGTATTATTATGTGAATCCTTTCGACCTGTGTTTTATTTATGTTTGCATTAACTTGTTCACCAGGTTTGCAGAGAGCCTGGCTTTGGCTTCCATTTCATTTTCTAATGGAAGTTCTTGATGTTCCTTATTATTTATTTACCGAAAGGAAGTCCTATGCTCTGAACTACCAACTAAGGTAAAATCTCGTCGTGTGTGCATGTGTTTCACACCCATTACTACATGTTACTTCATTCTCTAGCTCTGCATACGTATTTCCGTACTTGCTTGTCATCTAATTTATTTGAAAATTCCTCTTTTCTGCCGTTTACCTCGCTTTCCCAGCATTATTATTGTTAGGTAATCTACCGGTTAAGGTAGGCTTTTGGATGGACATAATTACTAATTTAATAATTTGTGACCCCTAGCAAAACACAACATCCTACTTTACATCAGGTCCCTCTTCAGCTCTGAGTACTATCTTCCTCCCTTCATCCCGTCCAACATCCCTATCCTGTTCCTTTCCCAGCATGTTCCCACTAATTACCGCTTTCAGCATCCCATCATACTGCCTCTCAGCATACCCTGCATCCACTCGTATTTCCTCGAATTTCTCCCAAAAACCTTCTCTTTTTTTCGCACCATGCCTGGAAATTCTTCGTTTGTTTCCTTTTCCGTCCAATTTATTTGTCGGTTCTTCTCCACACGCACAGCTCCAAAGCCTCTCAATCTACACTTATCCTCTTACTTCAACGACCAGTTTCGTAAATTACCGTCTTAATTTCGAAATGTATGTGGGCATCCTGACCGTAATTTTCGGGCGATATTTTCAAAGCATCTACGTCATACCTTTCGAGCCGCAACTGAGGCGTGTTGAAGAGCATCAGTATTTTCAGTATAATTGTGGGTAACGCGATGTAGCAGATATATCTTTCGGCGAATATGTAAATTGTTTCTACAGAAGTAGGAAGTTGTTTTTTTTCTCAACGGGCTCATTTATATGTATCGAGCGGTGTGAATCGAACTAAAGTTGGATCCAAATTTTTCATTTTTGACAAAAGTAGGCTGAATTGCGTTTATTTGTTTGCTCTGAATTTTTTTGACGGTTTTCGTGTTTTTTTTCAAGATTTTAATTTTCAACATGCTGAACTTGTCGATTTTAAAAATATTATCTTTTTTCTTGTTAACGGTGTCATTTTTTGCACATTATTTAGAATTTAATGACTGGCGTATGATATTTTTCCAAAATGACAGCAGCTTATGAAGATACGAGTTTACTTCAAATAGGAATTATTCTAATTTTCATTGCGATAATTTTACTGCCTTTTGGAATTTTCATAGAGCTCACTCAGTGACTTGACTTCAACCGCCAAAGTACCGGAAGCCAATCAATATACATTCTCATGACGGCGTGTGACTTTCCGGAATGGAGTTTTCCACGCACACATGCCATCCCATTTGATTTAATGCTTAACTTTGGGCCAGAAAACAACATTGCGTAACCCAAAGGTCGGTTGAATAGATAAGTGTATTTTAACTTTAAATTATCAGGATTAAATTGACTCAATTATTCCCCTAGAATAATAGAAAAAATCACATCTTAATAAAATTAACGTTCTAGGTTACGGTGGTTGTTTATATAAGGTTATAAGGTCAGTGTTATAATAATTATTTGTTTCATCACTCAGTGGATTTTCCCAACGAGCCTGAATGAGAAATGATAGAGCATTTCCGGTTTCGAATATCAGTAGTCAAGTAAGATATACTCGAGTCCGCCATAGAATCTTGTAGTACTATTCAAAGAACTGCGGGATATGCCGCGGCAGCAACTTTTAATGGATTCATCCGCTAATATGCATAAAATACAAAACTTTAAGCGTAAAAATAATTCGACTTGACCGGGATACGAACCCGGATACCTCAACATCCGGGCGTTCTCTTACACTCCGAAATTCTCAGACTTCGAGGGATCTGGGTTCGAATCTTGGTCAAGGCGAATGTTAAGGAAGACTGAACCAAGGGAAGGGGGGAGAGAGTATGGATGAAGGGTATAGCGGCAGTAATATTAAGTAAGTAAGCGGAGGATTGAGCTCACCGTCCATAGGGGGGAGGTAGGTGATAGGAAGGAAGGTGAATAGGGGATAATAGGGTCACAATATCCGGGGGTTAATGGGTGTAATGGACATCAACGAGAGGGGAATATAAGACGATGATAAATAGCCTAATTAGCATCCCACTCTCTGCGATTAATTTCAATAAGGGACTTGAAACCATTAATGGAGTTGCTTCCAACAACGTCTAAAAAACAGAAATTATTGAATTTATTCTTCGTAAATAGCGCGCAGCATATGCACCATCAGTTATTTATACCGGTGGTGGAGACAGATAAAAGAAGAAAACTAAATGGTTTAATTGCTCTTTTTGGGGAGGGTTTCTCATGGAGTGGCCAGCGTTTTTCCCAAATAAGTGGCTATTTATTACAAAAACTATCTGAAGAATTTATTAAAAAAAACAAAAGACGCCATTTTAAGTTCCAAAAATCCTTCAAAATTTAGCAGCAGCTGTACAAATCCTATGCAGCTTAAGAAACAGCTATCTAAGCCCCCCAGCCAGGAAGAATGCCTTCGTATTTTAACATCATTATCTTCTTTCTATATACCTTTAGTGCTCAAGAAGTATTTCGAATTCCTTAGAACTTGATCACACCTCGTATGCTAAATTCCAGTGATAGGATTGAATGATGGAACAATTTCTAAAAACAATTTCTACATCTATCTAAAGATTAGCAGAAAATTTTAAAGAGAATCCGAAAGCATTTTGATGGTACGTCAGAGAGGTTCAGGAAATTCACGAATGGCGAACGGTTAATTCTCTCAAAAATGATAAATGCGAAAGAGTAACCAGCAGTTTGGAAAAGGTTAACTTATTGAATTCCTTCTTTCAAAGTGTCTTCACCAATATCACACCGAATGTATCATATATCTTACCAAATCGTGCCGGCAAAGCGATGTCCAAAATGGAAATCTCGTGTAATTGAATAGAATGTTTGCTGAAAAATGTAAATCCTAATAAATCCTCCGGGTCCGATGAAATATCCGCTCGTATAATTAAGGATCTAGCTTCGGAAATTGGGTCGTATCTAGAAATCATATTTAAGAAGTCGCTGGTAGACCAAAAGGTTCCCAGAGATTGGGAAACGACTAACGTAATACCAATATTTAAAAACGGGGGCAAGTAGGAACGGAGCAATAACAGACCTTTTTCCCTTACATCCATTTCATGAAAGTTATGGAACATAATTTGCTAGTTCGATCGTGAGACACCTCGATAGTCTGAAGTTATTAATGAAAAATCAGCACGGTTTCCGAAAAGGTAGATCCTGGGAGACATAACTTGCGCTTTTTGTTCATAATATTCTTATTTCGGGAGAGAGCAATGTTACAGTGGACGCGAGTTTTCTAGATTTTAAGAAAGCCTTCGACAAATTACCTCATAGTAAACTACTTACAAAGCTAGAAGCAGATGGAATAGATAAATATATCCACGGTTGGATTCCAGGCTTTTTGAATGATCGGGTACACAGAGTAGTGATTGATGGAGTTAGCTCAAATGCAGTAGAAGTTACCTCAGGTGTTCCCCAGGGAAGTGTCTTCGGACCTCTTTTATTCCTACTTTACGTTAACGACATTGACTCCTTAGTCACTATTAAGATACGTTTCTTTGCCGATGATGCAGTGGTTTACCGTGATATCCGTGATCCTGAGCACACAGCAGCTTTGTCAGATGACCTTAATGCTATGCAACGCTGGTGTGACACTTGGCAATTAGATTCAAACTTAAAAAAGTGTGTAGTGATGAATTTTTGGAAAAAGAGCAATTGCCACCCTAAGGCCTACTAGATTGGGAACACCGAAATGGAATGTATAGACTCAATTGAATACCTAGGCGTTACCCTCACTCACGATCTCTCCTGGATGAAACACATACGGGGAACATGTGGAAAAGATAACAAAAATTAGGATTTATTAGAAGAGTACTTGGTAAATGTGATGAAAAGGTCAAAGAGGAATGTTATCTTTCGTCCCTTAGGCCTAATTTAGAATGTGCTGCATGTCTTTCATGCATACGTCCTAACAAAACATAGCCTGACATCCGGTGATACAATAAACCCCTATTCTAGTCCGAAAACTTCCTTCTTCCTTTTATACCGTCCCACATGCCTATCCTATTTCTGCCTCTTCCTCATTTGTCCCTCTCTCTCTTTTCTCAATCACAATCTTCAACATCCCATTGCCTATCAGAATGCTCTGCATCAATCTGCATTTCCTGCCTTCTCTAAATTTCTTCCAACAATCCCCTTGCCCTAGAACTCCCTCGTTTGTAATTCCTTCTGTCCATTTCAACTTTACAATCCTTCTCCAAACCCACAGATTAAAATCCTGCAATATGCACCTATCATCCTGCTTCAATGGCCATGTTTTCACGCCGAAAATTACATCGCTCCATATTAACGAGCCTTTTCATAACACCCTTACTCATAGGTTCTGGCATCAATTTTCTCTCCTTGTGAAAGCTTAGGGAGAAACTTTAGGATATATTCGTAGTTTGAAGAGTGCTGTAGGCAGAAATGGCTCAATGTGAAGTCGCTACCGGTGGCTGTGTCACGCAGCTCAATCTACTACGACATGGGTATTTGACACCCTACCGGACAGTCCCCTTTCGTAGCGGTCGCTCTTTGTTCGGAATATCATTGTCGCCACGGTGACGATTCCCCCGAGCCTTACAATGAATATTCAAGCGATGTCCGCTTGACACGAAACACGAAATGATGTTTTTATCGCCGTGGAATGCAGAAACAGTTTGTTTCGCTCAAGGCACGAAGGAGCCATGTCTTAGATGGGTGCTCGGTCCTACTGTTTGCTCTCCGCGAGGTTGCCATTTTGAAGACTTTGCGCATTGACGTGAGCGGGGCCAGTTCGCGGAAACTGGTAGCCGATTTTAGAATATTCATTGAGGCCGCTTCATGAATTTTGATCAAGTGCTTCAGGCGTCCTACCGTATTAAGTTTGAGGCTACATTTTTACAGGTGGTCTTGCATGTCTTTTATTTTAAAAAAAAGTTGGGTCGTTACATGTGTTTTTCCCCGAGAGGAGGATTAAATTCATGTTATTGAATAATTTATATGTTGACGGGTGACCACGTTGTATTCGCTGGCTTGCGTCTATTCTGCAACGAGCCAATTTTTTCGTCTACTTATTATGAATGGGCTGCTCAAGTAATAAATTAAATTTTCAAGCAAGTAAACACAAGGGAAGCAAGAAAGAATGGAACTGGAGAAGATATATCAATGACGGGGATTTTTGGACGCAATTAGATCACATTTGGGCTTGAGAAAATGCAATGACGACTAACCGCGGCCGTTAGAATTTATTGCGCGCAGAAACTTAGGAATTTAAAACATAATTCCATTCTGATATAGACTATTAACCTGAAATGAAAACTTCAAAATATTTTAATTGGATCGAAGATATACTTCAAATTTTAGTTTTGAAAAGTAAAAGAGAAGCCTAAATAGTATTTAAAAGCAAAAAAGTGAACATATTCATGAAATTCATTTCTTTTCTACTTGAGCTGTGATTAGAAATCTTCGAGACCAAAATTCCATTGATTTGCATAGTATGCATTTTTGGACAATTCCTATTTATGTATTTTTATCAGAGTAGGCATTGTAGTACAGGTTTATAGAGCGAGGATAAAGGTACTGATGGATTGGAATTGTGAGGTGGCTAATGTACGGGCTTCCCACTTCGATGCGCCCGGGTTCGAATCCTGGAGGTGGCAAGATTTTACAATGGTATCCCGATCCCTACTTAGGATACACTTTCCTATGTGGAGAGCACTTCAAGTAGAATACTTAGTCCATCGGACGGGAGGTTACATTGCGGACCTCTTGGCGCCTAACCTTAAGAGTACAGGCTGATACCGACGGCCGCGTCTCTCTCTTCTCTTCTCCATTCCCTGATCATCCAACCCATACCATATTACCCACCCATCCCAAATGGCGCAAATGACCTTAGCTATTGGTCGCCTCATTAAGTAAGTACTGCCCCGAAGGTAAAACAACTTGCTGGTGCTAAACAGAAGTACTGCAAGTGTAGGCCTTCAGGTCAAAATTCAGCAGTTAATGTTGACTCGAAATGTTTTAAAAAGTTTTAGAAGAGAATTTTCATTCACATCTACACAGCATTCCGCTAGCGACCTCAAATGTGGATCAGGAAAATAGCGCATAATTATGAGTTTTTGCAGGCATATTTTTATATATTTGCGAAAATATAAAAACGCTGGTAAACATATATGCCACCATACATCCTGCAATAATTGGTGTGCCTGGCTAAATAATTCAAATTTGGAATTTAAGTATCTACAATTGGATGCTTGAATTTGTTATGACTGCGCTCCTTAAAAGGAAACGATAAATATTCGGATCTGTCGGTGACGATGTCTATCTCTCTTATATTGTCTATCTCTTATGCTCTGGTTGCAATTTCAGAGGAAAGTGAAACATGAAGTGCTTATTAAATCAAATCCTATCAGAAACAGTAAAGGAGTGGTCCGAATGATAATCAAACGAGTTCTTTTCTACCGAAAAACTCGTGTTTCTTTAGATTAGAAATATTTATTGATATAGTACGTATGCTTGCATGAAAGAGAATCCTTTATTATCCTCCTCAGAGTATTAGAAAAAATTGATGATTTAGCTTTCATGGATCTATGAATGAAAGTTACTGGTTAAGAAATTAATAGTTACCTTACGGACATAAAATTAACAAGTATTAATCTTCTTGTGACTATTAAATAAGATAAAATAAGACATTACATAACTAGATTTGATGCCGATTCTGCACAAACTGTAAATTATGCAAGTAATGATAACATATACGGTTTAATTTATTTAAATCAGTAGACCCTCTTACAATTTTAATTGTGTAATTCTTTACTTGGCTAATATCAAGAAGAAGGCTAATGGAACATCTATTACGGTGGTTTGGGATTTGCAGGTCATGAATATACCCTCTTGTCTTTCAATTGGGTGTAATTTCATAAATATAATCCGAGAGTATGTATACGCCGTCTTTTGAGCTTTTATATCATTTTGAAAAAAACCAAGGAAACGGAAATTTTTAACGGAATGTAAGCATTTTAATATATGGTTCTTTTGGAGTGGCTGTCTTATGGGCCAATCAAATAGTCTCATGTTTGCTACCTGTTAAGGGTCTCATTTGCATTAGTAAATGCGATCCGTAAATTTTCAGTATTGGAGGTTATATTGTTTATCTCCTCATTGATTCGGATATTTGCGAAAGACAAACGCATTGAAATCAATCAGATCATTAATTTCGTGGAAAAAATCGGGATTATTGGTTTTTCAAAAATATCAATAACTCAGTGCGACGCGAAGTTTCAATCTTTCCAGAAAATTTTATTTCTTGTCTCTTACCTTTTCCGTTCCGCTGATTACACAGAGAGACCATATGGTGAACCGGAATCAATGTGTACATCGTGCGGTGTTAGCAAATGCCTAAAAACTATCCAATTAAGATCTAAGACTGTAATGGTGGGCTTTGCATATTCACCCAAGTCGTGCATTGCCATCACGCTAATTCGTGTAAGCAATCCGTGTGAAACCATTCGTGAGTTACGGTCACGCTCCAAGATATTCATCATTAATTGTTTTGTTGCTACCTGGGGTCATGCTTGAGGAGGTAATAATCCGTTGTTGAATATAATCACTCCTATTGTGGTAATTTTATAGCCGGATGCAGGGAACTCCGAGGTGCACAAGGAATTTATTATTTCCTAGCAAAAGGCACTCTTATGTATTTATTCCAAAGGCTTCATATATTGGGATTACCTCTTTATTTGCAATTTTTTAATGTGCCGACGTTGTCTGATTTTCGCGTTGCCCAATGGCAAAACATAAGCACATTGGTTTACGGGAGATTTCAATAAATGTACTTCGCATTAATGGTATCGCGATGACTACGTCGAATAAAATCCAAATATTCCCACTTGTATGCGGAGGGTATGCTAATGAACTTTTCTCTGAGGATCTGGAGGACCTTTTGGAGATGTAATGAGGCAGGGCTGGCCTCCCTTGATATCCTAGTGCGTGAATTTCACGCGCCGTTGGGCTTAGTACTAGGTGATACCCTAACATCAACTATCGGGTCTATCAAAACCTCGGTTTGATAACTGTGGTTTGATTTATATAGTTATAAATTTACACACACTTTATATACGCCTGATTTAAACTAATTATCGGTTTTATCCGCATTTTTGCGAAAATATGAATCCAATCCTTGTTTTTTATTAATTTGAAATTCCACCGTATGGTGTAATGGATTTTAATTTAGTCACCTCCTTGATCAGCTTTGCAGCCGACTCCTAACCTTGAATGCGGTTGATGCAGCCAAGGTTGACTCAGCTTCCGATGTCTTCGCCCTTAGATTTTCCGTCATTCTTCCCTTCATTCCATCTTTTTTACTCCTCAAAATATGTTTCTCGTCCTCCTTGATCAGTAAACATTGCTGTAATTACAGAACATTTTGGTGATATGAACCCTCATGATTAGTTATGCCTATAACATATACCTTAAGTACTTTTCTCTTAATCACAGGAGTGTTACGAAAACGTTTGAACGCAGGCGAGGGAAATTTTAATTCCAGCTGAAAACAATTTTCAATCTTTCTTCTATAAAATCTGTCGCAACGCAAGCATTGCTCAGATATTTGCTGAAAAACTATTTTCGCATGAACCGAGTGAAAATAATTTGAACTCCATGCTTTTTGTTCAAACAAAATCTTTCGATCAAATAGTTCATTAAATCATTCCCCTTCCACTTTCACTGCCATTCCAATCTCCTGTCTTTACTGTATTTACCCACCCCTTTAACTGTTTCTTCCGCTTATGCGTTAAAATGCATGGGTGGTAATGAGCAGCCATATCTTATTCCCCAACCTATCGGACATGGGAATATCTAAGCAGTATATATAAATAATCGATCATAAAATTTAAAATAGAGGGGTTATAAGAGAGAAAACTCCTTCTTATACGCACGTCTTTCAGAAGTGAACCAAAATCTCCAAATGAGAACCCATTCATTTTCTGATATTCTCAGTTATGAACTAAAAAAAGGGCATAATTGTTGAAATCTGAAATTTTATATGCAATATTCGCCCAAGTTATTGATTTTTCGCCAGGAAATGATTTTTGTAATGTGCAATTTTATGAGAGGAACAATAACCGAAATAAAAATAGTTAGAATGTCGAAATAAGGCCCTCATGTCCCAATTTCCAATAATGTTGCGCTCCTAATTCCGAAACCGCTTGAGGCACCTGGTTGGAAATAAAAAAGGCGGGACTGCGTAGAAATCAAGTGCCTTATATAGAAGGAGAGATCAAGGTCAAAAAGTTATCATCCAATTCAGGGTCGGCTACAAAACTTGTTTGACTCGCCTTGAGTATTCAAATAATTCATTTATCGATGCATTCAAGAGAATGAAACTGTGAACTTTTCCACCTCGCCTGCGCATTTTATAACAGCCTATTTCAACAGATTCCTTCCAATCTTTAGGTTCCATAAATACGATAAATAATTGCTTTTACTATTCTAATTTCGTCATATGCCAGAACCAACGACCACATGCTCTTTGACGCCGAGCGATTTTATTCATAGTTTGACTTAATTAGCTCTCAGAATTGTAGTTAAAGCATTAAGGAGCTAGAAAAGATATTTCAAGCGATACAAAGTGTATCTCCGAAATGTTTATACAAAATTTCTTAAACTTTGTTTTGAAGTTTTGCAAAATTTTGACATAAAGTAATCGTCAAAATATTTCTAGCGTCGGGATCAATATCTACCGTGCTGAAATGCAAAATTTCACTAGGTCAGCTACACTGCTGACAACCATCAAAATGGCTGTTTTTATGTTAACAGAGAATAGAACGTTAAAGTAATAATTTGACGATGGTGTTGATAACAATTTAACTCCTGAAGAATGCTCTTTTAAATCAGTACGGTAACATCATTAAACTATGCAAGTAGGGTGTCAGACGTGACAGACTTTGACTCACTATCGATAACTCCTAGATTACATCACAAAAGGGCTGCGATTAATTCGAGATGGGAAGGTCGGCTGGGGAAATCAAGTGGGCAAGGTACACACAGCAGGCTCGCCATAGATTCGAGTCCCACAAATAAAGTAACTGGTCCCCCTACCATGAATGGGCGGATTTCACTTGGGCTGTTGACATTTTCAAGGTGATCTCCATTTTGATGTATGGTCTTTTCAAGACTCACTCTCACATTGGTGACCACTTCGATACATACGCCGTTCAATCAATTGGATTAACTTCAGATAATTTGCGACTGAACTGCAAGATTTAGCGTTGGATTTGCATTAGGCTATGGTGTTTTCTGGCGCAGCTTTTCTTTTCGGAAAACTTAAGAGAAGAAATCGCACTGATTGGTCTCTGAGATTTAGGATGGCGACGTTCTCTTGCCTTAATGATGTTCGGGAAACCCGACTCGATATTGAAAGAAATCTTAATGTTTCATGAAAAGTTTTTTGACGCTCCGGTAGTCCTGAACGACATTTGATGTAGAAAGTACAAATTGTTTAATTTACTTCAAACTGTCAAAAATACTGGGTAATTGGTTGTTTCCATGACTTAACAAATTGTCAATATTACCAAAAAGATAGTTGGAAAAAGTAAATACGCGTTAAATTGTGACGAACGACGCAATATCTAATTATGAAGACGAAGACTTCGTTCACAACTTAAAGCGTAGTAATGAGGTACATATTAAATAGATTGAATAAGGTAGATTTTTATTTAATTAGCCTTTTGAGCCAAAGCTATCCAATTTTCGACGTGGGCTTTCGTATATTTTGCATCATCCGAGCGAGATTACAAGATTGAAAGGGTTAGCACAACTAAGGTTAAGCAACATGCCACAAATTTGGTGGCTGTGGTGCGGGCGCCTCGAGGACATGTATTTTGTGACATGTAAGCATTTTTATCTCGTCCATTATCTCAGAAGAGAAGAATTTCTAAATCCCTGGATGCTAGATGGAAATTCATATTTGTCCGCACATAGATTCAATGACCTTTGTATTCTTATTTTATTGAAGTGATCGTTGACTTGGCTGCGTAGGTTTAGTCAACAAGGGTTTCGCCAATGTCCCAACTAGCATCCTGTGGTTGAGGGCGTCTTCGACGTGAACATGGCGGTTGGAACATAGTCGTAACTTATTTCCCGTAAGGGGGTTGACTTTGCTCGTTTTTTTGAGCAGGTAACACGTTTCGGTCACGCCTCAATCACCATGTTCGGGTCGAAGACGCCTGCGACCTGGAGAAGCTGGTCGGAAGTGTGGCGAAACCATTTTCAGCACAAGCCAACGAACGCGGGGAAAATCCGAGAAGAATAAATGGATCATTGGGCATTTATTAGTTTTCGCCGGCAACCCTCACCGCATAACAGTTAGACCTACCTAAAAGTTGTTCCTTTTTCACATTATTACGAAGCAATGAAATGCTAAGATATAAATTAGTAGCATATGACTTGTTCCACTTTCCAGCCATTTTCCTGGCGCTTCTGGCCGACCCTGTCTTTTCCTGTGGGGTTATCCCCCACCTCCTATTTCTAGTGCCCATATCTTGCAATAATAATAGGTCGCCGCATCTCGTCCTCGGGCACCGGATGATAGGTCGCATTTTCCTCAGAGTGGCGATTGTCTTTTGCCGAAAATTGCTGCCTTTATTTAACTTCTCAAACGTTGAGAATTTAGATCGTCAGAGGATGACAGAACACAGTTCAACGGCTGAATTAATTATAAACAGCCGAACCGGTCTCACCTGGTGTTTAATGTAAATTATTGACTTAGCGTTTTTTTTCTGGAAAACTTCATGAATATGTAAAATGTAGAAAGTATAATAGAAATAACCTTGAAAGAAGAAAGAAACTGTTAGTAATTGGTTACTCGTATAGCACGCGAATGTGAAGCGCCCTGTCAATTATAACCTACATTTAAGATCAACGTGACTTACAGAGTCTATTAACTTATGAAGAGAAATGATCTGCTGTTAATTCCTTGTCATTACACATTAAAAAATTTGTTTATTGCTATCACAAGCGCAACAATGTCTAGATGTTCTCTGGCACGTTAAATTAAATGCGGTTGATTATAAGACGAATTCCAGTTTTTTTTATATTCCAGGTTTTCTCTATAAGCCAGGGGAAGGCATTGTCGAGCGATGCAGTAGAAATAGGCATTTATGAGTTCTTTAGTTTGAAAGTTAAATATGCAAAAATAGGTTTTGCAAAAACTATGCCTAGAATGATTTTTAGTTACTTTTAAACTCCTACTGAATGAATGAACGAGTTGTTTATGCCAGCAATTCTAACAAAGTGTCAAAGTGATTGGAAATTTTCTATGAAAGAGATAAATTATACAAGGTGTGATCAAACAAAGACCGGACTGAATTTATTCTGGGCAAACCGTTCAACAAATCGAAACGAGACACAGTGCACCATCTATCGACGCATCTGACAACCAAAACGAGAGGTGTTGAGTTTGTTTACGTCGAGTCGTTACGCAGCAGCCACGGTACGTGTCTTGACCTGTTCATCGCCGCGTGCAACGACAGCAATGAAGGAGCTAGAGGAACAGCATGTGTGCGTGAAATTTGGTTTCAAACTTGGCAAAAGTGCTACGGAGACGTTTGGAATGATTCAGCAAGCCTTTGTTAATGACGCTATTAGTCGAAGCCAGTGTTTTGAGTGGTACAGTCGTATTAAATCGGGCAGAACCTCCACAGATGAAGATTCGCGAACGGGGCGGCCTTTCACTTCGACAGACCCCAACCATGCCAAATTGGTGAACGATATGGTGCGGGAAAATCGCCATTTAACTATTAGGGAAATAGCCGAGGAAGTGAACATTAGTTTTGGATCCCGTCAGACAATTTTGACAGGCATTTTGGGCATGACGCGCGCCGCATCAAAATTCGTCCCGTGGGTGCTGACTGATGAACACAGACAAAAACGTGTGGGAATTTTTCAGGAACTCTTGGATCGAGCCAATGCCGACCTAACGTTTATTAAAACCATCGTAACCGGTGACGAAACCTGGGTTTACGATTATGATATTGAGACAAAGGCCCAGTCTTCTCAGTGGAAAGGTCCTTATTCCCCGCAACTAAAGGAAGCTCGCATGTCCCGGTCCAATGTGAAGGTCATGCTGAAGTGTTTCTTCGATTGGCAAGGGCCGATTCATTACGAATACGTCCTCAAGATCAAACCGTCAACAAATATTTCTCCTTAAAGACTATGTAGAGGCTGAGGGTCGCAGTGAGCCGAAAGAGGCCGGACATGTGGAGGAACAATGCATGGCCACGATAACGCGCCGGTTCACACGGCGCTGATTGTGACAGTTTTTCGCCAGAACCGGAACTTCCGTGATCCCACAGCCACCCTTCTCTCCAGACGTGGCTCCATCAGAGGTTTTCTTGTTTCCTAGGTTAAAATCAATCTTGAAAGGGCGCCGATTCGACTCGATTGCGGATATTAAAACTAATTGTACGGCGACCCTGAAGAGGATCCCTAAGGCGGCTTACCAGGCAGGGTTCGAGAGCTGGAAGAAACGTTGGCAAAGGTGTGTGGTCAAGGCATTTACTTTGAGGGCGACAAGTTCGATTAAGCTGTATCCGTCGAAATGAACAAGTTATAAAATCATTCCTGTCTTTTTTTATCACGCCTAGTATTTTGAAATGTCATAACGCCTATGGAAGAATGCGTAGCCTTTATTGGATGCAAATATGAGCATAGATATATACGAGTATTTAGTTGTGGGATACTAGAATATTCCTTTTTACTGCCTAACAGTAGTTGGCAATATTTGTTTATATGTGGACGTTTCAAACACGTTCTCTCAAACATATGGGAGATCATTAAAAGGTGGATATGTGGTAGCTTAGCTAAAAAAAACTTAAGCTTCAAAATTCAAGAAAGAGAAGCGTTAAATGAGTGGGAGGATAACCTTTCAGATTCCACCTAATGTCCATCCCAGTCAAGGCGAATGATTTTTACACTCTGAAATTTGTTGCATTGAAATGCACATTGGCGGATGACTCCATTAAAAGTTACTATTGCGGCATCTCCCGCAGTTTCTTTGGAATCCACCTAATGTCTTCACATAAAATGCTAAAATCCATTTTTGGACATTAATATTGCATTGGAAAGTCGTTTTATTATGCTCCAATTGAAAAACAACGACGCAATCACTTTTAACACATTCAGCGGAGACATAATCAGTTCTAACAATTGGTATCAATTGGGCTGAGAATAATAAAGTTAGAATAGTTTGCTGAAAACGGTAGTGGAAGTAACCATTGGTTAGAAAGAAAAAGACTGCATGGCTGATGAAGTAGGAAAAGCAATTAATGTCTAGCCCCAGCGCAAGGACATAAAAATGAACTAAGAAATAGAGGTATTGAATATTCCCCGATTTAAGAATTGTTACCTTTAACTTGTTGGCCTCCCGCAATCTAGTCCTCGAATTTGAAAACTAAGATGATTATATGAATCTAATGTACAGACGATATGGTTTATCTTCTTTGACATACATTAATGAGGTTCTTTATATTGAATGCAGACATTTTCTTCATTTTTGATTAATCAGGGGTATTTTCTGTGCTATGACCACATCTTCGTTAAAAACGTCTCTTTTCATCTTCAAAAGCATTTGTTTAGAGTGTGAACCAGATAAACTCAGTCTATTCGATTATCTCCGATCTCTTAGTTTCCGTTCTGCGGTCATAGTTCCACATTCCGTTAATTCTTACGTAATCTTCAAAAACACAAAGGCAGGAAATTAGATTGTGGATTTCGATAGTAAATAAGGAAGTTCATGCGTGGTGAAATCAGTAAATACCGGGATTTTGAGTTTTTATGGAACGATTTTTATTTATTCGTCTCTATCAATGTTATCCCCTTCGAATTAGTTTACATTAGATATTATACACTCATGCCAGCGATTTTTCCATTCCTCGGGACACTTCTAGAACTCGAGCTTTGGCATAGCTTTTAGCTCTCTCAGCGATACGTTTTCAATCTCATCTATGCTCCTAAAACGACGGGCCTTTAAGCTTCTCTTTATTTTGGGAGAACATAAAAATGTCACGCGGGGCCATGTCTGGCGAATATGGAGGTTACGACATCATTACAGTATTGTTTTTGACCAAAAATTCACGAACCAGCAGTAAGCCATGTGAGTTGGTGCATTATAATCATGGTGCAAAAGCCACGAATTGTTCCGCCACAAATTTCTTATTGCTTAACGCAAACGGCGTTGAACTCGTAAGTATTGCTCTTTACAGATCGTTTGACCTTGTAGCGAGAACTCATGGTGCCCTATCTGCTATGCGAAATTTGAAAATTCCTGTTACTCTTTGAACTCACCTCATAAATTGCCCATAGGTCTTTGTTTTTAAGTTTGTATGGTAACATTCCGTGTAATTTAGGGAGGATGAACCGGAAACGATTGGCATTGAGAGAAATATTGGCCAAGTCTTAAAACACTTGGAAAAATAGCAACTCTCTTTCAACCTGTCAGGTACAACATACACATTTGTTCCCCTCTGCAGGAATTCCCTTTAGGCTATACAACGAAATCGCTAGGGTCACACTGTTCGCTTTAATTGGTTGCCTTTCCTGAGAATTGTTTTTGAAACAGAAAAGTCCTCTCCAATATGTGTAGTCTCCTCAGTGCATTTCTTATTTATCTAATCCTCCGCTCCCCAATGGACATTTTTCTCTTTATATTCTTGATAATGTGTCACTGAAGTGTCCTCGGGAAGACGCAAGAGTCGTCCTAATGTTGGATGCTGCCTGAAACCACAGAGAACAACACTACATGAATCCTCTTATGCTCTTGCCTATGCATTGACTCTATCCGCTGGCTTGAGGTGCTGCCTGCTGAAAATATCCGTGCATTTATGTATTATAAACATTGACTCAGGATGAGTAGATAAACATATGCAATAATCAACCAACCATCATCAGCGTAATGCTAATTTAACTGGTAACTTCCGGGTTCCCTCGGTATTTGTTATGCGTAATTACGCCTGTGATTGTTTTTGGACTGAGTGTTTGTCATTATTAATCTATTTCTTTTGTAAAAATCATTTTGCTTTCATTCCTTATCCCTTCACCCGTAGTGTCCTACCTTCCTCATCTATCACGTGGCCTACTGCTGAATTCCAAACCTCCCTTCCATATTCGTTTTCATTCTTGACTATTTCTCCTGTTTACACAGAGAATCTTCTTCCTCCTGATGACTACTCACCGCAAGGTGCACCTGGATTATTGATAGATTGGTGCGTTTGCCTTCATCTCAACCCGAACAGTTTTATCAATCACCAGCTCGATATTCATTACCCTTCCTCCAGTTTTCTATTCGGTACCATAACTATTCTGAGTTTACTCTCACGCCCCCCTTCTATAATTTACTCTGAACATGGTTGTCGAGTGGGTAGAGCGCTGGCTAAATGACCCGAGTACGATTTCAGGTAACACCTTTGGGTACTCTGAGCTTCACCCGAACTGTGTGATTTTTCGTGTTCCAGATCTTATTTGGAAACCATAGATGTCACAGGGAAAGGGGCTACCTCCCTGCCTTCCTGATACGTGGAATTAATATGTTGTCTGGGCTTATTACTAGGTGATCCTCACCTATCAACCCAACCTTCTGGTTGATTACTGTGCTGCATTGATTAACGCTATTTTGTGATGGGCCACAAGATATCCTTGTATATTCGGAAACTGTTCGTAGCGAATATTAATTCATTACCTTGCCGACCTTGGGTGGGGAAGGTTCCTTAGCCTTAAGCGTCCTCGACTTCGGTTGCACCCCGTTTCATTGACGTAGCACTGATGTTTTATTACACGAAGACGTAACTTATACTATATTCCTTCAATATCTCTTGGATCTTTTCTGATTCAACTATTATTTTATCCGACTCATGCCCAACTGTAAACACAGATTTGCCCTTCTTTCTCACCGACAGTGTTTTAACCTTCTTGTATAGCGAACCGATTACACCCTTCCTCTGCAAACTCTCCATATCCTCGCATTGCATCTACCCCCATACTTCTTTAGATCTATTTGTTGCCCGTCTCAATTTATTATTTAACTCTATGATAACACTCTAATGACCGCACTCTCACCAAATGCCTTCAACTTTATCCCCTCCACCACCGCCTTTCTACGGATCACGGGGTGCCTAGTGTTTATGGAAGTATTGGAGTAGATGCAGTAGAGTTGGTGACCAAGCAACCCCTACCACACTTCCTTGCGACGGCTTGCGAGTTAGTGTTTATTGTAGTCCATGATACCCTGCAAACCACCGCAGCGATGTGTGGCTGGGGATTGCAGGGTAATAAATTAAATAATGCACTCTTTGAAGATCTTTCAATGTTGAAAATGAGCTTCTGACACAGGAAATAACATATAATATATTTCCCAGACACCCTTCGCCATATATTTTCCGTCTAAATTCAGTCTTTTGACTATTCAACATCAGGAGTTAGTGGGAAAATACAACGGCTTATGAAAGCAAACATCTTTCCTCATCGAATGCTCAAAGTTATATTGCTAAATCTTCAGTATATAGCATTAACACACACTCAAGCATCTTCGGTGGACGTACTCATAGGAAATACACGTAGCACTGATGTTTTATTACACGAAGACGTAACTTATACTACCTTGATCAAAAATTTCCCGGAATTTATTCAGAAAATTAAAAATACAAGTTTATTCATCTAAATCTATATTGTCCCCTTCAAAGTAATCCCCATCGACTGCAACACACTTATGCCAGCGCTTGATCCAATCCTCGAAACATTTTTTATATTCGGTTTTCGGTATGTCCATCAGTGCTTCCTGCGATTTTTCCATTACTTCCTCTCGGCTGCTAAAACGCGTTCCCCGTAATGGTTTTTTAACTCGATTGAACAGAAAGAAGTCACAGGGAGCCAAATCAGGTGAATTCGGTGGCTGTTGGATGGTATTTGTTGCATTTTTCGTCAAAAAATTACGAATAATGATAGCACTGTGCGACGGTGCGTTATCACGGTGCAAAATCCACGAGTTTTCTGCCCACATTTCTGGTCTCTTTCGGCGAATTGCTTCACGCAAACGTCTCATAACGCCCAAATAATACTCTTTGTTTACTGTCTGGCCTTCTGGCAAAAATTCATGATGCACTACACCGTTGTAATCCATGAAAACCGTCAGCATTGCCTTCTTTTTTGACTGAAAACGACGTGGTTTTTTTGGTCTCGGCTCATTTGGTGAACGCCATTCACTTGCCTGATGTCTGGATTGCGTGTCGTACTCATAAACCCACGTCTCGTCTCCAGTAATGATCCTTTTGATGAATGTGGGATCGGATTCAGCCTCGCAAATCATGTCTTTTGCGACGTCAACACGGTCTCTTTTTTGCATGAAATTGAGGTCTCTTGGCACCAACTTTGCTGCTACACGACGGAAACCCAAATCATTAACCACAATGTCTTGGGCGGATCCATAGGCAATGTTCAAGTCCTCCGCTATTTCTCTGATGGTTAATTTGCGGTTATTGACCAACATTTCTTTTACTTTATCAATTTTTTCACCGACTTTCGATGTCGATGGTCTGCCACTGCGTTCATCATCTTCGATTGACTCACGACCACTTCTGAACCGCTCGTGCCACTGGTAAACGACCGTTTTTTTTAGAGAATCGTTGCCGAAACACTTTTCCAACATTTCCAACGTCCGTTATCTTCTTTTTTTTTGCCAAAACGTTCCCTCTTGACGCTTGGCTTGCAGCTGCCCGATGATTTAATCATTCAGCTGCTGTGTTTGCGGCTTCTTAGCCCGTCGATGAAGGAAGGTCCAATCAACTCCTTTTCCTTTTCAATGGTGGTTGGTCGTCGTCCCGTCCCGTTGCTGCTCTTGGGCGTTTGTGCCTTTCCCAGGAGACAGGTTTTAAGCCGCCGATCGACCGCAAGTGCTCTTCTTTTTTGCCTTCAAGCTCCTCGTAAAAGGCCGTCGCGCGAGTCTTGATGACATCTCCAATGGGCGCAGTTTCAGTTAAGGCGTGGAGAATTTCTGCGGCATAGTTCCAGCCAAGCCCAAGTACACTGTTGAGTGCCCCTCTTTCCGTTACCTCCAAGTGGTGGAAGGCCGTCTGAGTCATTCTGCCACTCCATGCCTGTGAAGCGTACATCAAGATTGGGCGAATTGCCGCCACGTACAGATACGTCTTTGTCTTGATAGAGAGGGACGGTGAACGCAGCAGCGGCGAGAGTTGTAGTCGTCTTCCTCTTGCCTTCCTGGTGGCAGCGAGGGCGTGACTTTTGAATGTCAGTCTTTTATCCAGTATCACGCCTAGATAGGTCACCTCTTCCTTCCATGGCGCCTCCTCGGTGCCCACGAGGATTTCTCCTGGTTCTCGCAGTCCTCCAGGTGAAAAAAGAATCGTCTGTGTCTTTGCGCTGTTGACGCTGATTCGCCACAGGGCGTACCACTCCAGCAGTTTGTCTACTGCTCGCTGTAGGTATGTTGCCGCCATGTGTGCTCTCCGCGAAGTGGTCACTATTGCTGCGTCATCCGCATACAGGGCAACCATGGTATGTCGTCCAAGGTCTACCGGGAGGTCCGCCGTATATAGATTAAAAAGTATCGGTCCGAGCACCGATCCTTGCGGCACGCCTGCGTGGACCTGTTTCGGCTGTGACAGCGCGCGTCCCCAGGCGACACGGAAAGTCCTTCCTGTCAGGTATGATGTTAGCAAGCGGCGCTGCCAATTTGGAAACCGCTGTATTGCAAGTTTTCGCCTGAGACCAGCGTGCCATACCCGGTCGAAGGCTTTCCTGATGTCAAAGAACGCCGCCGTTGAGCAGCATCGCCGATTGAATCCGGCCGTCACCTGTTCCACGAGACGGACGAGCTGGTGTGTGGTGGAGTGTTCCTCTCGAAAACCGTACTGTGATGCCGGCAAGATTGAGTAGGCCGCGATGTGCTTCAGGAGATGTGGCAGCAGTACCCTCTCAAGCAGCTTTCCCAGGGTCGCTAGCAGGGCGATCGGGCGGTAGTTCTCTACGTTCCTAGCGGACTTCGGCGGCTTCGGCAATAGGATGACTTTTGCCGATTTCCAGATGGCCGGAAAATGTCCCATGGAGAAGCAGGCCGTAAAGAGCGTAATCAGGTGAGTTGCGAGCGAGACAGGCATCTGTCGAAGGGCCTCGTTCGGGATGTTGTCCTCTCCTGGTGCTTTCTTGCAGCGTAGTCGTCCAAGGGCTGCTCTCAGGTCGTTTTCGGTAACCTTCGTTACCGTCATGGTGCCCTCCTCCGTTGTTTCATCCTCTTCAGGAAAGTCGCTAGGATCATCCGGTACCAGTGGATCCGGAGTCGACGTGAAAGTGGCCTCCAGCGTAGTTGCTGCAAATTCAGCCTTTTCGTCTTCCGTGATAAGAGGGCCACCAGGTGAGTCGATCGGTGGGTCGATCCGAATGCTGTGGCGAAGAGAAGCTGCCATTCTCCAGATGCTCCCATCTTCGGTTCGGAGGGAAGCAACCTTCCTTTCCCACGTCGTCTGCCTGTGGTCCTGGATGAGCTGCCTCACTTCGGCTCGTTTTCTTCTAAACCGTGCCCCATCCGCGGGACATTTGGTTCTTTGAAATCGTCGTCGAAGCCGATTTCTTTCGCGGATGCGGCGAAGGATGGAATGAGGCAGCGTCAGATGTCCAGAAGGGCGGATCAGTTTTATTGGCACGGTGTTCTGTAATGCTTGGTCCACGCCAGCTGTTATGACAGAAGCATATTCGTCCAGCATAGCTTGTGACGTCAGTGATGGCGGCTGTTCCGGTAAAATGTCGGACAGGATCTGCCTGTACCCTGTCCAGTCTGTTTTGTCCAGGCATCGCACCGGCCGTGGAGGAAGTAACGTTGGGCAGCATCCCAGATAGGCGCAGACTGGGTAGTGGTTGCTGTCCAACGTCGGTGTCGCCACGAGAGAAAGCGAACTCGTGAGCCTACGGTGCAGCGCAATATCTAAGACGTCTTCGCTCCTGCCGTGATGCTGATGCGTTGGCCCATGTGGACCCGCGACGCGTACTCCGTTGTCCTGAGCCCATGTGAGCAGCGCTTCACCCCGAGGGTTCGGTGTAATTGAATGCCATGCAGCATTCTTTGCATTTAGATCCCCGAGAAAAAGCGACGGCCGTGACCCGGAGAAGATGACTTCGAAATCCTGTGTGGCTAGAGGTCGTTTTGGGGGGAGATAGAGTGACCCCACTGTGAGAGAGCCGATCGAAGTATCTACTTCAATGGCTGTCGCCTCTAGATGCAGTCGAGCTGGTAGGTCAATTTTTCTCGCAGCCAGGTCAAGCGAAACGAGGACCGCCGTGCCCCCTCCTCTTGTTTGCCGGTCATCCCGGTAAACTGCATAGCCTGGAACGCCGTATGAAGTTCCAGGACGGAGATGAGTCTCTTGCAGACAGACGATTGAGATTCTTGCCTTCCGTAGAAAGGCAAGCAATTCAGGGGTCTTTCGCTTCAATGCGCCGCCGACATTCCATGTGGCTAGGATGATAGATTTATTTAATTCTCGCCTATGGTCCATTTTGGTTTGGGAAAATAGTGGTAAGGGCGACAGTTAAAGCTTGCAGCTGTTGTTGCAATAGCGCAGCAGAGGACGTCAATGCTTCCAGGATGGAAGAGAGGGATGTAGCCAAAGTTGGAGTCGGCATCTGCGAGTCTGCAGCCCGCCTCTTCTGGAGAAGAGGAATTTTTATTTCTTCTGCTGTCTCCCTGGCGACCGGAGCCGGCGTCGAGAGTGGAGGAAAGTCAAGATGCTTGCACATGGTCAGACGTTGGGTTGCGTTGGTTGGGTCTCCCGGCTTCGACGCGTTGAAGGTACCAAGCGTCTTCTGTTGAGGAGAAGGCAGCTCTGTTTCAGCGGCGGTGTTCTTCGCCCCCTGGGTTGGTGCGCCTTTCCTCCGGAGGCTAGCCATCTTCATCTCCTTCTGTTTGGCGTAGACAGGGCAGGTCCTGAAAAATGCAGGATGGTTTCCTCCGCAGTTACAGCAACAAGTCTTCTTCCTTTCCGTATCCGGACATTGGATGCCTTCATGTGCACCAGCACACTTGTAGCATCGCGGGGCTGCCGTGCAGTTGGAAGATGCGTGTCCGAATCGGGTGCACCGGTAACACATTTGTGGCTCCCTGTGCTGATATTTTGCCACCCTGACACGGGAATTGCCGATGTATCTTATGGCAAGCATTTCTTTTGTTTGCCATTCAGGGTTTTCCTTGACAACGACAAGGAAGAAGGTTCCCTGCCGCACCAGATGCACTCGTTCCACCGGAATCCCCATGGCGTCCATATCTTCTTTCAGTAGCTCAACTGGGTAGGTGCACGGAAGTCCACGAACCGCGTAGAAATTGGCTCGTAGGGATTTCGGGCCCCAGGTCGAGAATTGTGCATTTGACTGCACCAACAGCTGCTTTATGGCCGCATAATCAGCCGCAGTCTTTAGTTGAAGTCTCGTCGAGTCGGTTGTATGGATTGCAGTAAAGGACTTGTCCGTTGCCTTGGATCGGACAAGTTTCAGCAAGGCCGCGTGGTCTACTACATCGTATATGATGAGTGCCGGGGGGCGTGGTTCCTTTTTTCGGCTTGCCGGGGATCCAGATGGTGCAGATGAATTTTCAGCCTCCATCGCCACGGGAGCAGAAGAGTTGTCCGTGTCCGGATCCGTGACGAGCGGTGAGAATTTATTACTCGTACTTACCGGGCGCTTATTAGTTGCTTCTTCAATGGAAAGGAATGGTGCGCTACGCTTCCCGGCTCCTCTGGGATCCTTGACGTGTCGCCAGTCGTCGTTGAATTTCGCGGCAGGGGCAGACGGCCCGTTCTGATGCATGGAAACGTCCATATTTAGAGCGCCGGCAGTATGAACAGGGTTTGAAGAAGTATTTTCCAGCTGCTGGTCGAGAGGAGTCCTTATAGTGTCCGCTGGCAGCGGCACGATGTCCATATTGGGCGCCACCGGCGCCTTGCTTCGCTGTCCCTCGATTATTTAATGATGTCAGCAACCAGGGTTAGAAGTATCCAGTAGAATATTCCAAGGGAGGCGTACGTCGAAATTTCTGTAGGTATATCCAGGTCTGATGGTCTATCCTCCGTCTCCAACGTTCCGAATCCAGGTGATGTCAGGTCCATTACCTCCAACGTCCGTGCGCCACTAAATCCGTTTTTTACGCAAAATTTAATACAAGTTCGTTGTTGCAAATTTAAATCCATTTCTGAAATTGTAAAAAATCGCCAACACACACAGAGATAGATGTACTCTTGGCTACGTAACTATGGCAAATGTCAAGTTATGACACTAAGATTTAAAGGGAATATCAACAACAGATGTACCAATTTAACAAAAAAAACAGAACTCAAATCGGAACGATGGGAGCGCCACACGGTGGTTATTCCGGGAACTTTTTGATCAAGGTAGTACCTGCGGAACTACTTAAAGGTTTAGGAAAATGTGGGAGGAAGAGTCTATATGGACATCTATGAGAAAGGAAGACTTTGTAAGAACATTATTAGTTCCTATTCCAAAAGGGGTAAAGGCTCCATGCGTCCAAAGTACTAGCGCGAATAAGTAGCCAAAGAATAAGAGAGGAACACTGATGACATCCTGCTGGCAAACCATTGCGTATTTAAGAAGGAAAGAGGAACAGGGATAGCCATACTCCGTGATAGGATACTGGTGGAGAAAAATGAAGCATGCCAACGTGTACTCGTAAACGTCACTTCATAAATGCCATATGTCAACAGTACACCATTAATGTCACATTTAGAGGCAGGCCTATGACGGCGTTGGGTAGGGTAATGTCGAATTGCTAGAAACATTTGACTTAGATTATATCGTCAAAAGAATTATTGTCGATAGTCTAACAGAGTAGGGTAGATTTTTTATGTGTCCTATCCCTACGCAATACTGTACTAACCTAACTAGGCCCTAAATAACATAGCGCAACATAATCCTTAACCCATACTGCATATTGAAGTAACTCGTTATTCAGTTCTGCATACTTTCTGCCTCCCTTAATTCCATCCCAAATGCCAATTCTTTTTCTCCCCTTACCTCGCCTATCCCAGCATTCTCCCCTCTGTTCCCGCTTTCAGCAACCCATTGCCTCTCATTATCTCTTGCATACACTTGTCTCCCTCCAAATTTCTCCCAACAGCCGTCTCTTCCTTTTCCATGCCTAGAAATCCATCGCCGGTTTCTTTCCGTTCATTTTATTATTTCCACATCCTGCAATCTTCCAGTCTACGCTCATCCTCCTGGTTCAACAATCAAGTTCTCCGAGCCAGTTCAAAAGAATATGTATCAAAAATATTAGAACCACAGAGTCACCAAAATAGGAATGGAAGACAGAAGAAAAATAATAGTAAAAGTAAATAGAGAAGCTATGTTGGGCTCTCACCAGCACCATTGCTGGTTAGGGGAACATATACCTGGATACAGGAGCAGGGGAACGCACAAGTATATTTGAAGGAAACAATATAAGAAGCACAGGGAATGGGCGCGGTCAACGCGGAGTCAGTGCGAATCGGAACGAAATTAGCGTGATATGTTTCGAAGAAGACATCACAGGAAAAGCAGAGAACACAGACTGGCAGGGAGTACAATTGAATAGCGGAATCTAAGAGGCATAACACGACAATATACATCAAGTAAACTGAAGTCCTAGATTGCGGAAGAAAGAGGATGCTGGCAGGTGTTGCA
This sequence comes from Hetaerina americana, assembly GCF_022747635.1. Classification (NCBI taxonomy): domain Eukaryota; kingdom Metazoa; phylum Arthropoda; class Insecta; order Odonata; family Calopterygidae; genus Hetaerina; species Hetaerina americana. The sequence goes on from NW_027287316.1 coordinate 54,278,006, forward strand.
CCCAGAGTAGAGTACTAGAGCAAGTGAAATTTTCCTCTCACTTCGGAAGTATCGTAAATTGGGATGATGAAGGTACACCGTGTTTTTAATAACGTTTCCGAATATACCTAGCCAGTTTCAGGCTCCGCAACAAAACCAACATTAACATGATAGCATAGTGTAATATCAATAACAAAGTATGACAGCATTTAATATAATAACATGGCGGTAACATACATTTTTTTCTACTTGTACCGGGTCATTATTTTCTACTGTAATCCATTCCCTTAAATTTATATCTTAACTAGCTGACCCGGCGAACTTCGTACCGCCCGACAATCGATGAACAGTTTAGTCAAATCATTTATAAATCAAGAACGGCTGTACCGAGTGTAATTAAACTTGAATTGTTATAATAATATAAGGAAAAAATTGAATATTATAACAGAAATAAGTATTACAATGGCTTGTCAGAAAGACATTTTCTTTATTCAATTTATGCATATATAAATTCGGGTTCATTCTCTTGAGTCGAGCACCTTCTATGTAGAACATTTTTTGTTTTGTTATCAGGCGTAAGAAGAAATAAAGTGGATGGTTTACCAACACGTGAACATACCAAATATAATTGACCATGAGAAAAATATGGGTTTTATATATTCAGACCCCAAACATTTAATGATTGGCATTGTGATTTGTTGATCGTCATTGCGAATACCACAGTAATTTGAAATTGAATTCGTTTGAACTCAAAATGCATATCGGTTGGGATGATGGAAATCCTCGGAATGAGAACTTCCTCATGTTTGAATTTTCTTGTGAGTATAGTCGCGTGAATCACATTGGTCATCAGTTTTTTAAATCACAAAACGCGTTCCATTCCATAGTTTGGTTGGTTTAGGTTTCTAAGCATCATGACCTCCGAGCCAACTTTCAGCTTAAATTGTGCGGTGGTTAGCCAGACACATCCAAGGAGTTTAAAAATTCAAACGGATAGTTAGTGACTTCGTCTACGTTTGTTACACAGTCAATAGATTCGATTGAATGCAGAATACCAACGATAAGTCATCCACATCTTTGTTCTTAGCCACCAAAATTGCTCGTTCACTCAATCATTTGTGATTTTTGTAGTTATCAATGATGTTCGGGAACACTTTGTTGATGAGCTAATTTTTTGATGAATCGTAATTGCAAAAATTCCGAGGAAATGAAATAAATCCGCTCGATTCGTCGGCAGGAACACGGCCATTGCCGATCGTCATCAATTGCTAGGAGAAATCTTTAGCAGATGGATCGTTCAGCACTGAAACCCTCTTGTTTGTCGTCATTTGAAGTTTCTTATCATAGCGCCACAGATTTGATGTTTTGAGGCAAGCGTTTATTTCATCGGCAGCAGTCGATCTTGGAATGACTGGTAGTGCTTGGCGGAAATCGCCAAACATAAAATCATTGCGCCATCAAAGCATCTCGAGTCATTGCTCAAAACTTTCAATGTCCGGTCAAGTGCTTCCAATGCGCGTTTGTGCGCCATCGAGCATTCGTCCCATATAATTTTAGATGCTACTAAAATGTTGGCCATTGCGGACTGATTCGGTATGTTACATGTCACTTGTTCGGAATTTTGAAGGTTTAACGGCAAAGTGAACGTTGAATGAGCCGTACGGCATCCTTCCAACAATGTGGCCGCTATGCCAGAAGAAGCAACTGCTACCATTATGTCCGATCTCACACTAACAGTGTTTTAAATCAATGATTTGAGGGATGTCTTACCAGTTCCACCAGGGGTATCCAGGAAGAATAAACCACCATTTCCATCATCAATTGCCTTCATTAATGTATCATATACTTCCTTCTTGGGAGTTCAGCAGGGGTACATTCGTTTGAACTGATTGGTCTGATTCATGTCGATCATATTCACGTTCACGTTCCAATTCTCGATTAAACCAGTCGTTCATTCCAAGATCTGGCGCTGGCATTCCTAACTTCACTAATAAACTACCGTGCATGAGGTAACACATGTCTTCAATCAATAGCAAAGCCTGGTTATGCATCTTCTCATTCACTTCAGTATTGAAATGTCTTGAACCTACACGAATTTGATGTAAAATGTCTTCTGACATGTTATCCTTCTATTTGTTCCACAGGTCAAGTGGATTGGATGGGAAGCATGTCGAAAGGGTGATAGCAAATAATGTGCGTATCTGACTTGGAGATGCAGAAATAGTTGCTTCAGCCATTGTCGTGTCCCAAATGATCGTCGTTTTCAAGCAAATTGAGCTCTTGACATACTGCAGCACAGAATGTTTGGCACGCTATACCATTAACAGTTCGTAGTGATTCGAACGATGTTGGCCCTCGAACATTCAGCTGTAACAACCGCAAATAGAAGCTCATCCTTCTTCGGATGAACTGTGTATATGTGGCCAAGAGCATCAGTAGAATGCACATCCGGATGACCAGGAACCGCGTAGCCTGGCTTGCTCTTCGATGAAGCGATACTATGCGATATTTTACGATACGAAATTACGATACGAAATTACTACACGATACTTTTACGATATTTTAATGGCTATTCTGCTATCCTGGAATGATTCGTATCGAAAAAACTAAACATAATGAAAATCGGTTCAGCCGTTCTCGTGTTATAAATGGTGTAACTAACACGATTTACGACTTTCTTTTATATAATATATAGATGACACAGAATGTTTTGACTTGCTGTTGAATCTCCATTGCCATAAAAATATAATATTAAATGAGCAGGACATACTATATTAATGATAAATTGATAAATGTAATGGAAAAGAGTGACAATGCCTTCATTAATTAATTAAAGATAATTATACCTTCATTTCCGTTAAGAATATACATAACCATATAATGCCATCATACTTAACCGATTATTACAGGCACAAATGGTAAATATCTGTTAATGTCATCTGATAGATATGCAGGCACAATGTAGAATAATTATATTTACTGAAAGCAGAATGCACTGAACATAATTGTTCCACGAAGAAAGATTGTTTGGTATACGAGGAACCATGACAGTACTGCAAGAACGAGTTTCTGTGTTAATTTTGGTGTTAATATGATTCGCTCGGATTTTGCGTGAGACATGTTACCAGTTGTAAATAGAGTCCCGTGTTTTTAATAATCTTCTGAATGTGCAGTTCAAAGTTATATGGCAGCAGCAGAGAGGCAAATTGTATTCAGCGAAGTGAATGTGAAATGACCGATAGTCGTTCGATTCGTTCATTCGTCAAGCTAAATGACAGGCATTGTCATTTAGCATGCTAAATGACAATGCCCGTTTATGACAAACATTTACGATTTGAATAGAGAAAATTAATTATTACAATCATAAAGCGCCAATTTGGTAAATTACGTAGGTAGATTGAATTTTAACACGTATACAGCATGAAGTGGGTCGCGGTAGTCCAGTGGGTTGAGCGTTGGACTGCTGACCGGAGGGTTCCGGGTTCGATCCCCGGGCTAGGCACTCTGGGCACCTGCAGCTCCACCCAAGCTAATGTTTCGGGATTTTTCGGGTACCAGGTCTTCCTGGGAAACCATAACCGGCACAGGGAAAGGAACTGGCCCCCCTACCCTGATGTGTGAATTTCACACGCCGTAAAGGGCTTAGTACTGGGTGATCTCTCTACCATCACCTACTAAACCGACCTTCGGGTTGATTACTGAGATTATGGTTATGATATAGCATGAAATGTTTTTAAGTGGGACGTAGCCATATTGATTGAAAAACTTTCTGTTTAGTTCTAATTAAAGGCTTCATCCTTATACTAAATAAACTTGTTGTTTGCCAGTATCTAAGGTCAAAGCAGGGTCATTGTACATCTTTTTATGCTTCCAAGGCAGTTAAAGTTCAACTATTACTCTAACAGTGAGTCATTATACTTACGATAGAGATATCCTTTAAGATAGAGAAACCTTATTTTTTTTGTAGTTCTTACATTTCCCCGTGTTTAATGGTAATGACCTTAACGAAACTAGCCACTTCTTCGTGGTGCCATACTATATAATATTTCAATATCTGAAATTCATTTAATATCAATATCAAAGTGCCACTATTATATCCACATTTCGATAATTTTCGCTTGATTCGGGTTGGCCGAGAAGAATTGATCATATAATCGTGTCGACGATATTGTCACACCCGCAATGTCATCGTATCTACATTATCTTCCATGTTTATCATATCGTTAATATAATCGATAATTATTGATCCGCGATATACCGGTTCATTTATTATCACAGTTGACCTGCTCGACATGAAATAAATATCGATCAATAGGCTATCATTGTGCAGAGTGACTTCAGAATCTTTCGATGGTCCATTCCCGTCTCGATGGGCCCACACAAATGATCTCCCCGTGATTTATTTTCGATTTCGTTCCGTCGGCGAGTGCACTCGAAGATTTTCTGTTCTATGGTACGAATGCGTTTTTGTTTCACGATAAAAAAATGTGTCCGTTCGACTCGGTGTGTGTCTTGCCGTAAACGGTGCTCTAAGTATGTACGATACTTCTCGCGGGCGCTGAAGTGAAATATCCATTTGAGAGCTCACCTAAATTGGAGGGGAATGAGTTATGAGTAAGAACATCTCAAGTGAGAAAGAATGTATCAAGGAGATGAGGACGTGTCCAAATTCATAGGAAATCACCTGAAAAAAAACTCACGTAATGAGTCTGTAACGAATTCGTCATAATAATGCCGAAATTTCAAGTGACGCAATGTCATTGACCTCCCCTTTTAGTTAGATCAGTCTCTCCGTGACGCCATCGATTTCCAGTTACCTCTGCCCTAAATTGCTCCCCTATACCCCCATCACTGACAGGTTTATGCAGTATCAACACAATTATATTTTTATTTAATCAATTTATTGGCGGGAACATGTATTGGCAATGAGGATATGGTATGTCATCAGTGCATTTCAAGACAACACTCATCTATAAAATACCAATGATAAAATGAATTAAAGTAAACAATATCTTGCGTTTGTATTTAGTACAGAATTTGTACTAGAGATATCATCAGAAGCATAGAAAATTAAAAAAGAGTACCATGAGATGTATTAAAACCAATTGGCACCTGTGTTTAGTCCTTGCAAATGATGTTGCGCTAACTGGTTTTTTTCATAGGTTATTACCCTTCTATACATACTTTAAGCGTTGGAAAAGTCACTTTTTTCGATGTACGAGTGCATTGAATTTTTTATATTGTGTTATTCGATTTATAGAAACGTGCTCTTTTATTCCCTATTGGTAGATGCGTGATGTTTTAGCAATTATGTAAATTCAAATCTCCACTTTTGACGTTATGTACACGGGTTACTGTACCCTTTAATTGCACGAAAACTTAATGTAACTTGTGAAGAGAATAAAACTCAAACTTATCATGAATAGCGACTATTTTAAAATTTTCAAATGATATAATGCTGGATGAAACGTTGAATAAGAATTGGTGGGTGATACGCTCGTACAATACAGCTCCATGATGTTAAATTACAAAGTTAGAGCCTGATATGACAAATGGTGCCAAATCTAATATTTCAAAAGGTGAATTTTCCCAATTGATTTTGTACCTTTTGCAATGGAAATGGAAATGTAGCGGCTCTTTATGCGAAGGCTGTGGTGAATTTTACTAGGAACAAAATTCCTGTTGAATTAACTTCTTTACAAGCTCTAAAATAATGGCTTCAAGGAATCAATTAATGAAAAATTTTGGATTTTGACCCTTTTGAGGAATATTCCCCGTCAGTGATATTAAACTTCAATGCTTTGCAATAATTGGGACCAAAAAAACGAATTAGGTGTTTTTATGTGTTTCTCAGAGCCAATAGTCGGAGATAATCTAAATATATTTTTCCTATTGACAAGGAACTGGAATAATTTTACAACATTGATAAACGCCTATGCATTCATTTATTCTCTTTTTGTTGGCATTGCCTCTCATTTATTTGCTGCGTTCCGTTGATTTTCCTTGAAATAGTGCAGGGCTCTGCGACACTTAAAAGTGCTTTCACATAATTTCTCTTTTATTCCTGAAATATTCCTAATACAGAAACACCACTCGGCCTTTTGAACGCTCTTGCTTGTACCGGTTTAATCTACCTTTCTCCTGAATCCCTATTTAAATACACGCAATTTAAAATGAATTTGATATTAAATATTCAGCACTTTGAGCTCAGTCATTAAGCTCAATATAGTAGCTCAGGTTTTATAGCGTTCGTGGTGATATTAGTGTGTCTCTTGAGTGTTTAATTTGACAGATGATACATCAATTAAACTAAATTCGTGGTCATTTGGGGGCGGAGACACTTGCAAAAGGTCATATATATATATATATCGATTATACGGAAACACTCACACGAGCAGTATAATATTTGGACGGCACAATAGAACACAAGATGAACACAGCCTTGGAGAAGGCCGAAAGCTTAAACAATTTACCGTGTGAGTGTCCTTTTAAGTGTTGCTATTTTATTTGTGTTCTATTGTGCCGTCCAAATATTATATATATATATATATATTTATATAGATTAATTTATAATTTCCTGCCTTTATGAGAGAGTGTCACTAGTGCATTTGGGTCGTAAATATCGCTGGTCACTACTTGATGTGAGTGACGGTAGTTCGTGCGATGAAAAGTCCATAACTTGCAGATGTCAGGAAGTATTAATTCATTGTTTTACTTTACGAGAAGAAGTCAAATCGAGGCATAGTTTTTCACTCTTAATCCACCTTCTGTGTAAATTATGCTAATTTGTATGTTTATTGAAGAAGTTCGTAGCAAAATATTTTTTTCGGAAGCCAGGACAGCTGACCAACGGTTACCCCGCGCTTCCCCTCGTTGCTCGTCTAAGTAGATTGGAAAATACAAACTATAGCTACATTTACTTCGGTTCCTAGGAGTAAAATACTTCTCTACGGATGCGAGAAGTGCCGCAAGTAACAAGAAAAATAATAAAATAAGCGTTAGTTAAATAATGATAACATACTAGGCTACTTAGAAATTTTAAAAATTCTCGTACCGCGGTCATTTAAAGGTCCTCTAACCCCTTATAGTGCGTGGGAAAAATGAAATTCTAAATCTGTCAGTTCTGCACTTGAGTTCTCTTATCGTATTTTCATAAAGTTTTCTCCTGTCACCTCTTTATGTCACTTATTAAAATTATTCTGCTTTCGTCGAGCTCCTCGCAACAACTCCATCTCTTCTCCCGCGATGAGAACGTTGAAGTCTCAACCATTTTAATATGCAATCTTTTACCATCATACTCGGTATTGTGTGGGTACTCAGTCGGGATAAAGTTGGTAAGTACTCAATTCCTTCAAATATTTTGGAAAAATTAGGGAAACAGGCCAATTTTTATGAGTCGGAAATTTGAAACTCGAATCGGGAATATGATATATGTGAATTGGAAAAAAATCGGGAATCCAAAATGAAAACAATTCTAGTCGGAAGATCATTTCGTGTTTTTCATTGGTCAACACTCATGCAGGAATAGGCAAAAATGGAAAGGTAAACCTGCCCGATATCGCTCAAGAATACTGGTATTTCGCGGTTGAAGACCCTAGAAAAAAGGAACCCGGCTTTAGCACGGATGATTGAGGATATATCAGTTGCACGCGAAGTAATGAGGCATGGCCCACAAAAAAGATCTGATCAGATTCCAGATATTCGAGAGAAAATTCTGGAAAACGTCGGTAATGTCACTCAATAAAATCATTTGCATCGCTTGACGGCCCCTAACAAACTATGCCCACATATTACAAGTGCGACAATTTTATAGTGTAAAAATAATTCGGGATTCGAACCCAGTTTCCTTGATTGCACATCTAAGTTCTTCAGCCAGTTAAGCTACCGAGGCGTTTTAAAAGGTCTCCGTCGGATGTCGAGGAATCTGGGTTCGAATCCCGGCCAAGGTGAATTGCATTTTACACCGTAAAACTCTCGCATTCGTGTGTGTGTACCAGCGAGTGGCTCCGCTACGGTAACATTCGTGGCATATCCTGCAGTTTTTTGACTTAGCGTATAACATGTTTTGTAGACTTTCCCTTGTTCGTTCACGTATTTTATTTCCTTCCTCAGGTAACCTTTTCTACCGACCTGCACGCCGTCTAAAAAAACCTGTATTCTCTTCCTTCCTCCTCCCTACCTTCCTAATATTCTTCCTTTCATTAATGCTTCAAACATCCCACACTCCCTCCCCACTTTCTCTGACGACTTCAGATTTCTCCGAACCACTTCTTCTCCACCCCCGACAAATTTAAATCTTCGCCTTTTGTCTTCCTCCCTGCCCAGCAGTTTATCCATCCGTAAACATAACCATATATCTGAAAGCATCAACCTAACATCGTCCCCTTTCCTCAGTTTTCAGAAGAATACAACGCTCTCTACCAAAGTCTTAATTAATCTTCTGAGTACATATTTTCTTGTTTCATCCTCATCAATTCCGCTCCCCCTTAATTGAAAATGCATCTTATACAAAAGCAATGCTTCTCCTATGGTCTTTCTTACTCTGCCCATTTTTTTATTGGAAATATTTCTACAGTTTGTGATAGCGTGCTCTAAAATTCTGCCTTACTGTAACATATAGTTTGTCCTTTATTTGTCTTTGAAAATAGTATTCCTTAGTTCCTACGGCTAATTTTTCTCTGAAAATTGACCCATGGCTATCAAATGCTATCTGAAAGGCTGCAATCACTTTGCGTATAAATAACTAAATCTAAGTCGCTAAAAATTCTTATTTAATTATTTCGTCGCCTTATTACCCTCTTCAAGCTCCTTCCATAGAAAATGGGGTTTTGAAATCCCGTCAACATTTTTAGCATAGCGAAGCTCAATGATAAGTTGTACGTGTGTGTGTATGTATGTATATATATATATATATATATATATATATATATATATATATATATATATATATATAATATATACATACATTCAAACACGAAATCCCGCCAAACGGCGAAAAAATTCTCATACACATAGAAATAGATATAAGGAAAAGGGATAGGAACACACATAAAGGACGATATATATATAATATATATATATATATATATATATATATATATATATATATATAATTAAATATACTTATGTCTAAATTGAGTAGCTTCAGGCGTGATGTGGTGGAAGTCGAACATAATGAATTACTGATCGTAGTACTTTTCCACTTAATAAAATTTATGTTACGACCGGGTCTCGATGTATTACACCATCATCAGGTAACAAAATGAAGTTGTGTGCCGTCTTATATGCATTTAACATTCCAGAAGGATGGGAATGGATATGGTAGGAAATGGGGGGAGGGAGAGGATTAAACTCGGTATTCCGCTATTCTTTGTAAACGTCTCCCTTCTCTTTCCCCCTTCCCCGCCGTTCTTCCCCCTCCCTCCCCTCGTTTCCTACCACATCCACTTCCCTCCTTCTGGAATGTTAAATGTATACAAGACGGCACACAACTTCATTTTGTTACCTGATGATGGTGTAATACATCGAAACCCGGTCGTAAAATAAATTTCTTCGAGGGGAAAAGTGCTACGATCAGTTATTCACTACTTGTGTGTGACGAGAATGAAGCGATGGATATCACTTTTCGTCACAAAAAAGATAGCATTAAGAAAGGTACATGATAATACAAGAAAGGTTTGGAGGGACGGAAGAAGATGAAGTATTGAAGAAGTATGAGGAGGTTTAATATCTTTCCTTGCGATCATTATGATATCAGAGATGGGTTGGGCCAATGTTGAGGTTCGGATTTTGTCTGAGGATTTTGAATGGAACGGTAGTTACAGGGAACAGTGAGAGAAAAACTTGAATTTAGGCTAAACCATAATGGATGAACTCTCTGGGTAGTTTAATCGATTGCTCTTTATTTCAATGAATGGGATTATAAATACTGTAACTGTAGAGTAATGATTCGTAGGTGGGTATGAAGATCGGTGGATGTTCCGATAGCAACGATCATTTTGCACATTTAAACCTAATCAAAACTCAGTACGATATAGTTAGTAGCTGATCGGACGTATCCAGAAAAGCATGATTTATAAATTATTTCTCGTAATCCCAGGTTTAAAAGTCCAGTCCCTAATAAAAACACTATTACGTTTCCAGCATTATCTGGGTATCCCGTATAATATGGGATAGGTCTCCCTAAACTTTCACCATTGCGTGCAAATGGAGATGTAGAGTGCGGCTTATCTCCGCCAGGAGATAAGCCGCACTCTACATCTCCATCTACATCTCCATCTACATCTCCATCTACATCTCCATCTACATCTCCATCTACATCTCCATCTACATCTCCATCTACATCTCCATCTACATCTCCATCTACATCTCCATCTACATCTCCATCTACATCTCCATCTACATCTACATCTATACCCTGCAAGCCACCAAAAAGGTGTGTGGCAGGGGGTGCAGCACCAGGAGGAAAGGGTAAGGGAGGAGGGGGTTAGGGTTTTTCAAATGGATGGGGAAAGGTAAGGGGAACCTGCAAAAAAAATATATAAATATAATCGTATTACCCTGCGCAGTCGCTACCTTGTAGGTTAATACTTATTATGTCGAGCCGGCTCCTGGGGGATTTCGATTACAAGAATTCTGGTCTCTTATTGTTCTTGGAAAAAATGACCATTTAAATCTGTCTGTTCTGCAGTCAATCTCTCTACTCTTACATTCGTGATCCCTCCGCCCGTAATACGTTGGGGTTCCTATTATGTTCTGGATGTCATCGGAAAAGGACCCATCTTTAAATGTTTTTAATAAGTTTAATCTATATTGTAAACGCCGCTGTGTAAGGGAATCCCAGCCTAAATTTTCTAGCAAGGTAGTTACGCTACTGTGTTGGTCATAACAATTTTTGACAAATCTAGCCCCCCTCCGCTGAACTCGTTCCAATTCCGAAATTAAATTTATCTCTTGAGGATCCCATATACTGGCAGAATACTCTAGGTTGGGCCTGACTAGGGCAAGAAAACATCGTTCCTGGCACTCAATCCAGGCCAGGCCTAGAACCCATGGCATGTGTGGGGACCCTGGTCTATACCGGGCATCTGACACCAGGGTGGGTGCCACAGAAATCCAGCCTAACATGATCCCCTTCCTTGGGAGGTTTCTAGGCTTGGCAAACAACTAGGTAGATAGTCGACCAGGTGGTATGGTCACTCACAAGCAACAGAAGCACACACCGCTCCGACGATATCCTGACTGAACTTGGGGTTTGTTTCGTAGTTTTCTCCGAGCCCTTTTTGTCACTTCTTACGGCATGCAGGGATATTGGGGGAGCCCAGACCATTGATGTAATATATAAAATAAGTTTTGTTTTTCTACATTTAAATAATAAGTCATACTGAGTGACGAGCCTTGGTTATCATGTCGAGGGTGGCTTAGTTTTCTATGGAATTATTTTCATCCATATTTGTGATTTTTTCAGCCCACGTTAGGTGCTCTTCGCAAAAAAAGAAAGGAGTTGTGAGCCCTTCGCTTAACTTAAACTGTTAATAAAAGTTTCTTAACTGTGTCGTAAGTTTTTTAAGTCATTCTAACTCTGCTTATAGTTTCACCAACACGGACATTAACCATTAATGTCGCCGGAAAGGATGCCAGCCAACCCCTATTCTACTGTTTTTGAGACCAATACATTGTGCTACCATGCAATTAATTATTTTTTATAGCCTTTGTTATGACATTATAGTTTATCGTATTCTCGGAATGGGGTGAAATATTTGTATTGTTGACTATGACCTTGGCGCGGTTGAAGGGTTTGTGCGTTTCGTTGACCGCTATAGTTACCCTAGCATGGACAATGAGAATTGATCCTGGTATGGTCACGCATGGTTTAGGTCGAAGAGTCGGAACCAGATGAAAGATACACCTCCCAATGGTTGTACCTCAGTGAGGCGGCTGCAGAGGCGTCCGACCACAGTTGGGCCGGCGATTTAAGTGATGGTGCCACGGTAAAACCACTATTGAGGAAGGCAAAGGGACACTGCTTGATTTATCTTTTCGATGATAATATGGACGGATTCGCAGAATAATTAAAGCCGGCAGTATCGGGAATCGGCCCACTGGGCCATGTGTCATGCCCGTGTCGTGTGCGTGTTATGTTGGACGTATACTATGGAAAGCTAAGGAATGAGTGAAAAAAGTTTCATCAACAGTGTCGAAGCATCTGCTGTTATGTAATGAGACACATTTTAGCAATTTTTTTTAAGTTTTGAATTTTGTGGAAGTTGTGGCTTTGACTATACTTATTTGACAGATAATCTAAAAATATATTATTATCTACATTGGATTTTGTTAGAAAAAAATAAGGACTATCACCAACACCTAAGCCCTTAGTGAAGGAAAACATTTCTATGCTGGAATCGAACGTGCGACATCTAGATCAGCCGTCGAGAAGAAGCTCCTCCACCTAACCTATGAGAATTTCAGTTATTGAAAACGTTAACAAAGTTGTTTTAGTCTGTGACCAGCACGCGCTCCCTATCCATCCCCCTTTCCTCAACGTTCCCTTGTGAATATCAAGATTGACCTTGCGTCTTCGGTGTGTATTTCTTCTCCCCCGTTAATGATCTCACGTGTCGTTATCGCAATGCCTCCACACGTATACATTCACCTCTTCCCTCTTCCCCACCATTTAGACTCTTCATTAATTCCACTCTCTCCCTCAAACCACTATTAGTCCGTCCCACTATCGATCAGGATGAGTTATTAACTTAAGTTTACTATTTCTGTTTTCTTCTTTTTCTGTTTGCAGATGCGGGAGTTATCTAACACCCATTTGCTGCTTTCAAAGCTATCGGTTTTTATTTTTCATTCTTATTTCCGTAGGTGATGTTGGTTGTATTCTTACTTAAGGGTCCCGAATACCTAATTAAAAAAGCTGCAAACATCGTTATTAAATCCGATTGCTGCCCATCGAATAAGATAAATGATATCTGTTTATACAATGTACATAAAAAAGATGTAATATTGTTGGGCGATCGATTATGAATTTTACGAACTCCGAAATTAAATTATCACTTGTTTACACTAATGATAGGAATAGATTTTAGGAATTTTGAAAAAGTTTTAATCCAATTTGTTTGCCTGATCTCAATACTAGCGGCGAGGTTTTTTCCTCACGAATTTCTTTCACGTAATCTTTATCATTGCGTAATAAGACGATATTTTTGTATAAATTATCAATCTTTTAGTAAAGTCTGATTTTTAAAACGTTACTGTGGTGAACCGAGTAGCGTATGAAAATTATTAGAGAAGCTAGGTTGGGAATCACTCACGGAGCTAAGGGTAAATTACATCTTTAATCTCTCGCACAAATTGGAAGGATTTCTCTTTAGCGATGATGTAGAGAAGGTACTCGTACTCGTATTGTTAGCCCAACCGTACCCCAGTAGGAGAGACCATTTAAATCAAATTAGAGAGATTAAATGTAAGACAGATGCATGTAAGATTTTATTTGTCCCATAAACGATGAGAAATCAGAATAACGTTGTTCGACCGTGGTCGGACAATGTTATTTTTGTATATTTTGTGCTATGTTAGTTAGAGCTTAGGCCTAGGGTTGTATATAGTTATAGGGCCTATCATAAATCCACCCCAAGCAGTAAGACTACCATTATTAGACTCTATACCTCGAGAAGTATGAATGGGTGTCATGCGAGCAAACGTAAATAATGATGCCCAAAACAATTTCCGCCAATCAGAATCCGGAACGGAGCACTTACGGTGTGGGGGTCCTTCATTTAGTATGGCTTTTGGGAGACAGAAGTTGTGAAGATTTTCATTGTTTCCTTCTCATGGCGGAAGGGTTTCAGAAGGAGTTTAATGTAAGACGAACGCACTTTTCAGCCATTGTTTAGAAAGAAATTTAGTTGTCCTTGCACACTACAGAAGTCACTGAACATATATTTCGAAACTGCCGGTTCGAAATTTATTATTCATCGCTCTTTCGGCGTCAATTTTGCCGTTTGCTCGCATGAAACGCAGTCATACTTCTCGATGTATAGAGTTAAATAATGGTAGTCTTACTGCTTCGGGTAAATTTATGATAGGCCCTGTAACTTAATACAACCCTATGCCTAAGCTCTAACTAACATAACACAAAATATCCTTAGACCTTATACTACATATTACAAAAACTAATTCTTTAGCTCTGCATACTTGCTACGTCCCGTAATTCCGTCCAAAATGCCTATTATTTCCCTGTCTCTACTTCGCTTGCCTAGCATTCTCCTCTTTTTTACCGTCTTCCGCGTTTTATTGGCTCTCAGTATCTTCTTGATCCACTTCTTCTGCCTTATTCGATTTTTTTCCAATTAAAACATCTAGAGCTTCATCATTCATATTTCTTCCCGTCCATTTTATGTTTTTCATTCTTCTACACACCTACATCTGAAATGCCTCCTATCGGCGCTTATCCTCCAATCTCAGTAACAAAATTCTGCAGCATACAAAACTATCCTCCATTTTAAAGTTTTCATGAGTGTTTTCTTTATATATTTACGCAAGGTGCTTGAAATAAAATCCCACCTCCTTGTAAACGCTCCTTACCCATGAAATACTTTATTAATGTCCACACGATTCTACCCATCCATCTAAAACACGAAAAAAATATCTCGTGAAACATCCACAAGACGTACTAACGATGTATTGACATCTCCTGCCTCACACCCTCACAGAGACTCACAGGGTAATGATTCATTTCAATCATTCGCCAATTCGTGAAATTTTCCAGCATCAATGATAATCAAGCAAAAATGTTGTAAAATTTTGCCACAGATTTCAACTTCACCGACTATTACTTCGACAACTTGTGCCATTATTAAATTAATATTGATGGGGATTGTAAACACTTATACACAAGATCGAAAATGCGGGGATTGGAGGTAGAAGGAATTATCTACTCGACCCCTTCCGCTACAATTCCCACTAATATTACTTTGATGAGAAGTTATCGAAGCCATGGTCGATGAAGTTAAGAATGGTGTTCAAATTCACATTTTTTTCTCTATTAAGACGGATGTGTCTACAATGTGCTGGGGTACAAGTGCCTGACGCTGCCACATTGGGCACAATATAGAAATGTTAATAATTTTCAGATTTGAGCACATTAACTAGGGCACACACTCTTCCCACCCTAAGGTCTCAGCACCGAATCCCGACGTTGGTAGTTTTTCAGAGGTATCGCGATCCCTACTTCGGTGCCGTGTGTACATCACTTCAAGCGGAGTGCGCCGCCCGTTGGATGGGAGCTCTTGGCGTCTTCCGCCGAGAGCAGGCTAATGCTGACATCGGGTTTCCCTCCATCCTTTCCTGGAACATCATATAAGCGAGGAAGGGGTGGAAATGGTATAGGCATGCTGGACGGATAGAAGGAATTAAGGGAGCATGCGGAATCGAAGAAGGGCTTATTGTAGTGTCAGATTCAAGAATATTTCATTAGGAGAGACAAAGAAAAGTATTGCATTACCAATTTTAGTCTGTTCATCCAAAACTTACCTCAATCGGTAGTCACATTAGTAGACACCTATATTAATGAAGTCGATTCATGGGCCCCATCAGTCAGATGTCTCAATCCGAATACGAGAATAATCGTTTTGAGTTACCTCTTGGAGGACGACAACGAGGTAGAGAGAGCCATCTGTCGACAACGTGTCGCAGTGCGTCAATCTGGTTATTCGTTCCGCGAGCCAATAGAGGAGCTCGGGAGCACGTGTTGCGGAACTTTTTGTGGTTTCAAAAGTTAATAATTACAAAACGGAAGTCCTTCATGATACGTGCGATTCCTGATGAAATCCTAAAACTCCAGGTGAGGGGAAAGGTGCACCTCCTCCTACCCAGAAAGAGATTCAAGCAATTGATGCACAGCCCCTGATAAAACAGTGGTTTTTTGTGCGGATATGTAATCAGTGACATGCAATAAGTGATTATAAGGTAAAACTTCTCTCTTACATGTAGGAGTATGCATGCCCAGGTGAATCAACCTGGTGACCGCAATCATATATATTTCTTCTTTTATCAGTCCTAAGTTGTGAATTTCTTCATGGCAGCTGACATCTTTTCTTTTCTTCCTTCCGTTTGCCACAAGGTGCCCAATTAAATTGGACAATGAGGTACAGTGTTACAAAGAAACGATTTGTTTTGATTCCAACAATATAAATATTTTTTCTGACCAAAATTGAATAATATATCGAGAGGCAAAATATTAGTTACTGAAATAAATTAAATATGATGAGGTCGTAAGTTTTCAGAAACCTCATTGAAGAATATTTTTCATTTTAAAAATGACTATAAACTAGTTATTGCGTGGTAGAAAAATGTATCTGAAATAGTGAAAGGTTTCCTCCATGAAAACGTGGATGTCAGTCTCACCTGCTCAGTTTGGTCAGTCCCAAACTGTTCTACCTGCTCTAGTTTTTGCCCTCCTATTATAATGTTTAGCTTAGCCTTTTTCTTTCTAGAAAATCGCATTACCTTTGTTTCATTAATATTGATTCTCATCCCATACCCATCGCACTAAATTTCCAATTCACTCAGCAATGCTTGCAGCCCCTCGGCTGACTAGCAAACTATAGCTTGGTCATCAGTGAACCTAACTGATTTTACGAATTCCCTGCCCACTTTCATTCCTACTTCCAGTTCTTCCCATGCCTCTTTAATCATTTCCTTTACATGCTGGTTGAACAGTAACGGTGATAATGGGCAACCCTGCCTTACACCTCTTCCTAACACTGCCCATCCGGACTCCCCGTTCCCCACCTGCACCTGAGCAGTCTGAGACATGTACAGGTTGCGGATTAGCCTCCTTTCCCTCCAATCAATTCCTATTTTCTGCGATATACTCATTAATTATTCCCAATCCACTCTATCAAACACTTTTTCAAAATCTACGAAACAGGCATATACCTCCTGGTTGTGCTCTATATTCCTCTCGATTAATAATCTCATTTCAGCAATGCCATCACGTGTACCTCTCCCCTTCCTAAACCCAAACTGGTCATCCCCTAAGTAATCATTTGCCCTACTCTCTATCCTTTTGTTTATGATCCTGAGAACAAATTTAGCTGCATGGGATATCAAACTTATCGTCCTGTAGTCCTCACATGATGTAACCTTTACCTTTTTCGGAATAGGAGCTAAAACTGATCTCACAAAGTCTTTTGGTCAGATTCCTTCAGCAAAGATGCTATGAATCAACCCATATAGCCTCTTCCTCCCACATTTTCCAAAACTTTCAGTAGTTCCGCAGGAATGTTATCCATCCCCACGACCTTATTTAGCTTCATCTCCCTTAATGCCCTTTCTATCTCCTCATCCAGTATGCTTGGACCTAAGCTATCTCTCTCTACATCATGTTTCTTTTCTATGTCTAACATTGTTGGTCTAAGTTCTTTACTATAGAGTTCTTCTATATATTCCTTCCATCTCTCTTGGATCTTTCCTGCGTCAACTATTACCTTACCTGCCTTATCTCTTACTGCTAGCATAGATCTTCCTTTCTTACTTCCCGATAAAGAGTTAACTTTGCTCTACAGCGCACCGATTTCACCCTTCCTCTGCAAACTTTCCATATCCTCAATCTGCGCCTTCCACCATGCTTCCCTTGCCCTATTTGTTGCCCGCCTCAATATATTGTTTAACTCTTTGTACTTCATTTTGCCTATCTCCTTATTTACATTCTTCCATTTTCTCCTCTCATCCATCTTTGTAATCATGTCATTCGTGATCCATGGTTTCCTAGTCCTTTTCTCGTTAACGGTTCCAATAGTGTCTTTTGCGGCTTCAGATTACCCTTTCTTGATACTTTCCCATTTTTCTTCAATAGTACTTAGCCCTTTACCATCCGCCATAATTTCCTCTACAGCCTGTTGGTACTCTTTCCTTTTTAATCCATTTAATGCTTTTACGTTCCATTTTCTAACCCGCCGCCTCTGCCTTATCTTTTTGAAACGGACGCTACATTTTATAACAACTAAATTGTGGTCTGAGTCCGCATCCGCTCCCGGGAAGCTGTGGGAATTTATCACACTATTCCTAAACCTGTGTCTAACCAGGATATAATCTAGCTGATATCTTCCTGAGTCACCTGGCATTTTCCATGTATACCTGCATCTTTTGTGGTGTCTAAACCAAGTATTGGTGATGACTAACCCCTGTCTTCTGCAGAACTCAACTGCTTTCTCCCCGCGGTCATTCCTCATGCCTAAACCGTAGTCCCCGACCTTGTCACCATCTCTTCCTTCGCCTACCGTCGCATT
Organism: Hetaerina americana; assembly: GCF_022747635.1. NCBI lineage: Eukaryota > Metazoa > Arthropoda > Insecta > Odonata > Calopterygidae > Hetaerina > Hetaerina americana. The sequence goes on from NW_027287316.1 coordinate 54,296,281, forward strand.
CCAATCCCCCATCACTATCAAATGTTTCCCTGCAGGAACACACGCGATCATGTCCTCTAACTGATCGTATATCCTATCGACCTCTTCTTCCTTATGGTTGCTCGGTGGCATGTATACCTGAATAATAACCAAGTTCGTCGGCTCTGCTTTTATCTCTACTAGTAGTATTCTGTCCGTTACCTGCTCTATGTTGACTACGCTTCTTCCTACCTCTTCATTTAATACTATGGCAACCCCTCGTTGGCTCTCGTCCCCACCGCTGTATATTATTCTATAATTATCACCCCAGTAATCCCTGCTATCCTTCCATCTCACCTCGCAGAGACCTAAAATATCTATATTTCCCCTTTGCATCTCTCGCTTAACATTCTCCAATTTCCCTGTCCTCATTATTGTCCTAACATTCCACGTCCCTTTTCTAACTAATTTGGTCTTCTTCTGCGTCTTCTGTCCTGCTGCTGCTGGTTTTCCCTTGCAAGGGTTTCGTGGGATGACGACCGCGGAAGCCTTGCCTCCCCCGCTGCCAGGCACGACACACGGCCGATTGGGCCGAGCCCCGTAGTTGCCAGGACTCAAAATCTCTGTATAGTCCATCATGTAAATCTTGGGAATGATAATTGAGGTGGTTTCCCGTTGCCTTCCTCAATAGTGTTTTTAACATGACACCATCACTTACTGGCCGCCCCACTGGGGTCAGATGCCATTGCAGCAGCCTCACTGAGGAACATACGCTGCGTGGACTACCTTTCGTCTGGCTCCTAACCTTCGACCTATCTGGCATGGGTGACCCTACCTGGAGCAATTATTATTTCTTCCACCAGCACAGCTCTAGGGGTCATTGCAACGCAAAGCCCTTCCACCAAGTCAAGGTTGTAGTCCAGGGAGGGGGTCTCATATTATTTAAATATAAAAATACTTTAATGCTGGTACTCATAATTAAATTATGTGTAATTATTACATCATCAAAATGAACTACACCATGGTCAGAACTGGCACAACAGTTTTCTTCAGTTCCAAATAACCTCTGATATCAGTTCAAGATTTATAATTATATATATTTTTTGGCTGATGTATTTCTGAAATTTTACACAAATTGTTGTTTAACGTTTTAAATTAAATTTTTACTGAAGAAAGTGAAATAAACATAAAAGATTTTACATTATGAAAATGGTATTTAATACCAATAAATGGTTAACACATTGAATAATAATGGGTAGAGAGTTCATTTACTACTCAAATGGAAAAAACTGGTTACACAGTATTATTCTTAAAAAAGTCACTTAAAGTAGTTGAATACCAGTATCAAACTAATTTCAAAATTAATTATTAAGATCGATTTGCTATATTTTCATATTTCATTAGTTATTCTGGCATAAAATCCTAATAATATGTAGTTTGGGGCCGAACAGAAAAAAATACCCTCCAGTCCATTGGAATTTTGAAAAAAAGGAATGAGCAAAGGCTATAAATATATCTTCTAAATAAGCAATGTCACCAAAGCCTTGAATCTAGACATAAATAAACTTTGACCTCAAGGTTCAATTAAAAAGTTGTTAGAGTTGAGCCACTTTATTCTGGCTAAGTTTACATGGCTGTTACCTCCAAACACCACATCTGTCATATGTGGCCCATTCTCTTCTAACTTCGTGTGGTGTCTTACTAGCTATGGAGAGACCAGATTAGTACACAATTGAACACACTTAATGTGAGAGATGAGATGATGATTAATCGCACCACCTTTGTAGCAATAGGAATAAATTCCATCCAGGCATAAGTGGAACCAGAAACAATCATTCAACATGTCACATATGAAAAGGCTAAAGCTAATCACATCAAATAGACCTAACCAGAACCTTAAAACATTTTTGCCATAAGGGTGCAAATCAAAACCTCTCTATGATGAGCCTCTTCATTTCCAGCCCATTCTTCCTGGATTTTTGCCTTCATTCTTTTCTTCCATCAGTTTCGGCCTATTCTTCTTGGTGATTTGTCTTCATTCTCTTCCTACTTTATATGGTGTTTTGTTAGCTATGGAGAAAGTGGATTAGTACACAGAATAAACACACTTATTATGAGAGATGAGATGGTCACCAATCATATCATCTTTGCAAAAAGAGGAATAAATCCCATTCAGGCAAAAGAAGAACCAAAAATAACCATTGTATGTCACATACATCAAAAGGATAAAGCTAATTGCATTGAATAGGTCTAACCTTAACCAAAATACATTTTATCCTATAAAGGTCCCAATCTCCATCATGCATTCATGTGAATGTAATTTCTTTAATATACATAACACTTTCAGGCTTCACTTTGTGGAATGGTTTGATGTCCATATTAAATGAGTTTGTAATTTTCTACAGACTTTATTTCATTGCACAATGCGTTTCACCAACTTGCAACATCTTCAGGGGCAAGTTACCCATACAGCTGTTGAATATATATCCCTTTGGACAAAGGAGAGGGGGGGAAGTTGAAGGTGAGGAAGGGTTGGGTTTTTTGAGACTTCAAAGTTGGTGGCCGTGGTTTTTTCTGTTAAAGGGAAAGAGAGGCAGTGGTGCATTGCTTATGACTAAGCATTGGGTTTGGTCCAGGCTATTGGAGGGGGTTAGGGATGGGTACTGGTAGGGATACATAGAACTGTTGGATTTGTTTAGCCATTGAGGAGAAGGTTGGCTATGTAGGAGGAAGAGTGGAAAATGGCAGGTGGGTCAGGGAATTTTCTGGAATTGCAAGTTGGTGGTCGAAGGAAAAGAAAAGAAAATGGAAAAACGGAGGTGCCTTGGTTATGACGTGGCATTGGGTCTGCTCAAGGGGTAGTGATAACTGAGTACGTTGATCCATTGAATTTGTTTACCCTTGAGGTTAGTTTCTCAGAAAGGAGAGGGGAGGTATGAGCATATAATTGCTCATTACAAAGTATAGCATTGGGGTATGCAAAGTGCCTACAAATCTCAGTTAGTGCAAGAGAGTCCAGTTTTAATCCTTTATGTAGGATATGTAGTATTTTTGGTACAAAATTACCATATTGTGCTCAATTTGAGAGGTATTGAGAGAATTGGGGTTTTGCTATTTGTGATACCTGGTGTTTTCTTGGGCTCATGTTTTGGCATTCTTCCCAGGTTGACCATCATAATATGTGTTGCATTTAGTGCATTTAAGTTTATAGATGCCTGATTTAAAAAGTATATCCTGTTTATCATTGCCAAGAGTTTGGTGAGAGTAAGGGGTGGGTGGAAGGTTGCTTTGAGTGTAATTGGAAGGCGATTTGAGATTTTATGGGAGATATCTCCTAGGAATTGAATCAAATTCCACTTGAAGTCTCTGGATGTTGAGGTCTGAGAGGGAGAAATTCAACTAATGGTCATTGTTTTCCAATTTTTCTGAATTATTTTTCCCTCTAAATTTGGGTTGTATCCATTGCTGGTGGCTATATTCGATTTATAATTGTTCTAAGTTCCTTATTGAAATTTTTGGGGGCCAGGGGGGTGTGCAGGAGCTGGTGGATCATTGAGTGGAGGGCTGCATTTTTGCAAAAAATGTTGAGCGGAATCATTGGGAATTACATGATCCATATATGTGGGTTTCCTTTAAATCGAGTGAGACAATTTTCTTTTGTGGTGATTGCCAGATCTAAGAAGTTGATTATGCTGTTAACTTCTTTTTCTGTGGAAAAGTAAATATTAGTATGGATTGTGTTGAGGTAATTTCTTTACCTCGATTTCACATGTGCAGCTGTTTTACACATCATGTATTTTAATTATTTGCTAACCCTATATCACAATCCCACAATTTCACTAATCTTGATGATACACATTCATGCAAGGTAACATTTTTACCTCAACTGACCATGCACGTAGCTTTTCACATACATATATCATATACATATATATCATTGTTACTTATCACATACATATATATATCATTGTTATGTAGCAATCAATATATCCCTGGCCTATATCACTGGTCGATATCACAGTCCTATAATTTATTATCTTGATCACATGCAGCAATTAAAGTTATATTGTTTACCTCATTTGCCCATGAACAGAACTTTTACACATCATGTATTCTAACTTTTTGCAAGCACATTTCACTAACCTATACTTTCACTGATCTTGATCATTCACAATAAATGAAGGTAAATTGATTGCCTCATTTGCTCATGCATAGAGCATTTGAACATCTATTTCAATTGGCAACTAACTTATATCACAATCCTATAATGTCAGCTATCTCGATCATGCACTCTCATGTTGGACAAAAACCTCATTCCTCCATGTAACAAGCCGCTGCACATCATGTGTTTTGACTACTAGCCTCGTTTAACCACAAACCTTAATTCAAGGTATTATTCTTAACTCATTTGCCCATGCACCAAGAATTCTCTCATTTTTAATTCACCTCTCTGCTAGATTTCATGGCACTTATAGAATTTTACATATCATGTTCTTACACTCACTTATATAAGGTAATATTTTTACCTAAATTTCCCATTCAAAAAGTATTTCCATAAAGTTTTTACTAGCTAGCATGTATTTCACTCCTGGAATTTCACATACCTAAATCACACAGCCTCATGTAAGGTAATTTTTTTACCTCATTTACCCATTTGCGGATCATGCCTTTCAATTACTGGCAAACTCATATCACAGTTCAATAATAATCACTAAGGTATGTCGATCACACATATTCATGGAAGATGTATTGTTTGCTTCATTTGCCCATTCAATATGTTTGATTTATATTCTTCCACACCATTTCAAAATTTTGTTTCATTGTAAAATTTATTTGGTCTCATGAATGTACATGTTCATTGATTTCTCCTTTTAGTGTTCTGAAAAATGTAGTCAAATATGAGGAAATTTAGTCGAAGTTGAACATCTGAAATAATATCTAATTAAGATTCAGTGTGGCAACAGTTTTAATGCTTATTTCGCTTTTCTTTGCCCGAAAGGTAATTGGATAATTGGACTGTTCCTGCTGAAAATATATTTCATAACCACAAATGTTGCCTAAAACAAGAGCATTGATCCATGATTATGTTTGAGGAAAATATTAAAAATATTCAAATTCCCTGAAGTAAAACAAAGAAAACAAGGCTTGAGTAGGATGGTATTATAAATTACAGCTAAGAAATAAATGTTAGAAAATTGACTGGCAAGCGAGCAATTAATAGCTTTGATTAACTAAGGGAAACCATTAACGAATAAAACCAAAAGTTACAAAACAAACGTCATTTTTTATCTGAAATTGCTCTCATGTGCTTAATTTGTTCTAACAGAAAAATATCAAATGTATATAACAAACTGGATTCATAACAAACCTTACTGGATTTCATTTTAGGATTGGATTCCCATGTATGTAATCTCCTTAAATTAAGGCCCCTGCTGTGTTAGTTCCATTGAGCATTCTAGTGGTTGGAAAATATTTCAAGGAATTTATCGCGGAGAAATATTTTTGTTAAGTACTGTGCTTCCTGCTTTTTTTGCTAAGGAGGAGAGTATGAACAAATTCAATCAATTTAGAAACATCCAATGGACAGCCTGGCATTTGCTTTCAATTAAGTGGTCTCAAGGGCATTTCCTCTCTCCCCAAGATTAAAGGTACTAAAGGAGATACTCTGGGGATATGGATGGTGTGGTGGCTGATGTACTGGCTTCCCACCCAGAAGGCCCAGGTTCGAATCGTGGATGCAGTGGATTTTTTTCAAAGATACTCGTATCCCTACTTGAGGTGCTCTGTGGAGAGCACTTAAAGTGCGTATGCTTTCCATCTGTTGGGATGTAAAGCTGTAGACCCCTTGGCACCCTTTGTAATAATTAGGCTAATCCCAACACCAGATTTATCTCTACCTTTCCTCCATTCCCATCCATCCCTAATGATGCAAATGACTTCAGTTGTCAGTCACCTACCCTGGAGCTACCACCACTAATACTAGGAAATACTATGGATAGCTTGGGTTAAAGTTCTTTATCCTATGTGATATTTTCCTGGAAACAGAGTTATGTCTATGCAGAGGTATTTTATTCTGACTAAAGCATTGCATATAGTTATGTGTCCATAACAACATTGACACAAATGTGATGCTGTAGTCAAAATAAAATGCCTCTGCTTTAAAATAACTCTGTTTCCAGGAAAATATCAAACAGGATAAAGAACTTTAATCCAAGCTATCCATAGTATTTCCTAGTATTAGAGGTAGTAATCAAGAAAAACAGTCTTATTGAAAATTTCCTTTTCTAAGCTAACTGATACCATTTATATCTCTAAGAGGAAACATTTTTTCAATTGGAAACAAAGCTAAAATTTTGGGTCAAACATAACTCCCAGTAATGTAATCACCCTTTTGAATAGTGACTGGCCTAATGAAACATTTTCATGATGTACTTACAGTGCTTACTATTGAAGTTCTAGTATGTATATTTTTTCTTGCTATGAACCCACATATTCTGAATAATTGGCTTTTCATTGAAAGTCAGGGGAAACTGTGACAGTAAAGTATTTGGCAAGTCTCCAATAACTTCATTTCCTGTTGACCTTTCCCTGTGCAATTGGTATTTTGGGTATGGGAGTTGAGAATTAAAAAAACAAGAATTTTTTAACTAAATAATGAGTAAGTTTAATTAGTAGTAGTAGTTTTGAGGGGAGGCGACCGACAGCTAAGGTCATTTGCGCCATAGGGGAAGGACAGGAAAGGATGAAGGGTGGAGAGAAACCCGGCGTCGGCATTAGCCTACTCTTTACGAAAGGCGCCAAGGGGTCCGCGGCTTAACGTCCCATCCGACGGACGGCGTACTCACTCAAAGTGCCCTCCACAAAGCACCTCAAGTAGGGATCGAGATACCTCTGAAAAATATTCAACACCGCCGGGATTTGAACCCGCGCCCTCAGGGTGGGAAGCCAGTACGTTAGCCCCCGCACCATCTCGATCCCCGTTTAATTAGTTTATCATTTGAAACAGAAGATGCAATCTTGTGCAAGGTAGTACTACTATGTTTCAGGGTGTTGTGGGAGAGATAATTTTGTTCAAAGGGGCCAAGGTAAGGATTGGCACGTGAAGGACTGAACTTTACTTGCCATGGCACAACATTTAATTTGACTGCGCTAGAGAGTTTTGGAGTGTAACATTTGGAAAGGAAACCTGGAGAGTGGAGAGATGGTATCTTTTATGTATGACAGCAGGATTTGGATGAGGGGCTGCAGATGTTAGTTAATAAATGTGGAAAAGTGTTCCATGGGAGAATTACAGGAAGAAACAATGTGTCAGTCAGGAATGCTGGGTTAACGTATTTATGAAAGAATGTAGAACTGAGTGGTACTGGGATTAGGTGGGGAAAGAGTTGAGATATCTTTGTCAGATGGTGTCATAAAGAAGGTGCCATAAAGAAAGATGTCATAAATTAGCTCTAAGCCTCTTTTATGTAATCTGTTTTAAGTAACACAATTGCGGAGCTTTTATCCGCTGAAGAGTTTTTGAAATCGAATGATTCAGATGTGGAAACATTGTTCTTGGGTTTTAATGAATTTAGGAAGGAAGAACTAAAGATTATGGATAGAATTACTTGTACTCTGATGAAGGTAGTTAGGACCATCGAAATGTGAGTAATTTTAATTAATTTCTCATACCCAACCACCCGACAGGACACAAAATATATTTTGATGGGGTGAAAATGAAGCCCTTCACTCTGTTATTAATTGATGGTTACTAGAGATCATTGAAAGGACAATTCTCTGGGATATACCTGTATCTTTCTGTTTTATAATAAACCTGATTAATAGCACAGTACTTTTTCTGTACTATTCATATATATGATTGAAAAAGCGTCTTTGACCATCGTTGGCTTCCTGCCACCGTGAAGGGTGGCAGGAAGTATGTAGATGTGAGAACAGTTCATTGTAATGCAGAATGTTAAATTATATACTATATTTAGTGTGCAGTTAGGCGAGGCATATAAGTATGATATTCCTCAGTATATGAGGCCATAGAAACCAAAGCTGATAGATTAATAATAATTAAAGAGCAATGAATCTAAAATGGCAATTTGTAATGTGTACATCATCCTACAACAGAAGATTTTAATGCCAAGGGCGTTTTTTCTAATTACTCCAAAAATTGTATTTATGCTAAGAAAAAAGATCTTTATGTATTATTTAATGCTTAGTAATAATATTCTTACCCTTTTACTTTACCTAAATCTATTTCCTTGAACCTCCAAGGTAAACAAAGGTGTGTCCATGCTTGCACTTTCTTACATAGTTATGATGTACATTCATAAACATGCATGATATGATTTCTTGTTCCAGATAAGCTTTTTTTGCTTTTTTGATGCAAAGTTCTTAAAACAAATGGACAATTTAGGTACCATGAATAAAACTTGCTCATAAGCAAGCAGGAATTTAGCAGTTTAGTCATCCCGGTATTCAATTAATATTTCAAGTAAGAATATTATTTTAAAGGATAATCTTCTTTTCTCTAATTTATCCTCCATGCTTAAATGTCATGCTATAATTTCATGGGTAAATTTGTTTTAAAGGCTGAGTGTAATTTTTATCAATTATATCCTCGGTCAGGAGTCCAATGCTCTAACCCTGGTCCCCATATATATAGGTGCGTAAGTATGTAAAAGGGCTCGGCCCCTCGGTTAAAGCATGCCACCGCCATTGTCCTTGTATATACGTTAAGTAGTAGCTCAGCTTCCCAGCTTAGTAGATAGCTTCCCAGCTATCATGATTAGCAGAAGAAAGCATCCTTTTGGTCAATATATCAGAGGTAAAATAAAAAGGAATCATCCGGCAAATTTACATTGGAATGTTGATGCACTGCAAGGGATATAGGAATGAGCAAAACGCTGGCTTGTAGAGAGTACTATGTAACAAATAAAAAAGTTACTGTAGTGATTCCCGATCGTTCACAATGCGGCATCAAATGATCACTTTTATTCCTCATGCACATTCCCTATCCGTTTTATTATTTCTGGAACTTTTAGGAAATATTTCCCTCGACTCTTCCCGATCGCTACTTGGATGTCCAGTGGAGAGCACGTCCACGTCTAACGTCCGTTGGAACGTTAAATTGTGTGACTCCTTCGACGTCTATTGTTAATACAGTAGGCTAAAGCCGACGCACCGATACATCTGAAAATCATGTATGTGAACACGTATTTAAGTTTTTTTCAGATATAACACTAACCATTTCTGTGTGATAGCTTTTGGAAAATATGGCAGCGTCCGTCAAAAGTTATCTGATGATAAATAAAATGCTATCCGAATGGTTATTAATGCCCGCAAACTATTCGCCAAAAGACTTCGCAGCTTATGTAGATTGTGCAAAGGTTATTCAGGGATTCCTTCTGTCAGGTTCATTTCTTGTGATTTGATTTTTATATCCATGGGAAAAGTTTTTATAAGGAACAGAAATTTTGCAAAGGATTTATCACACATTCTATATGCGTACATGTCACAATACGAAGAAGTAATACGTGTTGGAGACAGAATGACTTGGCAGATAATTTTATAAAAAATATTGCAGTTTGAATGATATTTATCATCATCATCTCCGCCTTTTCGACATTTATTATACCGTTCTGGCTTACTCTCGGAAATAATTGAATAAATGGGAGTATTTGACTAAATTGTATACTTTTTCACTCTTGGGACCGAATGGAAAACGAAACGCTCGAATGATTTGTAGCGTAATTTGCTATTTTAATCAAAGAGGACAAAATATTTGTAGAAACATTTTAATGTTTCTACAAATTAGAATGATGCGCGAGACTCATGCAGATGCGCAAACATTGCGAAAATTTCACGCATCATTTGCTTGCATGGCAAATTTTAACTCCACATCAGATCCTCCGATTGATTTTTGTTTAATATATAAACTGACGTCAATTTTAGTCACCTCCTCAAAGTTATGGTACAATAAAGATTCCTGGAAATGACGAGGCCGGAAATAGTAGATTCTATCCATCGAAACACGAACGTTAAATGGAAGAGATTTTGAGAGAAACAGAGAAAACTACATTTTAAAATCAAAATACGTTTAAGTTCCGGTGTACATGCTTTCTTCGGATTATGAACAGGAAAAATTCCAGAACTATATTTGTAAACAAGGAAAACCATGCCATACACCCGAAGGCTCTTTGGAACGGAATTGTCCTGCCTCCGGACAGCCTTTCCTTTATATAGTTCGGAATAACGGGGTTAGCGTTTGAATTCTGACCCTCTGAAGGGCAGAAATACGAAGGCAGTGCACAAATCAAGTGAAATGACCCCTAATGCTTTACACACGAATGGCACTATCATATCGCGCACGGATGACCTAACAGCTAACCCCACGGCCAAGCAAACAAATCTCTCTGATCAAAAGGACATTCAGGCAAGAGGGCTCATAGTTTACCCTTGAAGTAGAACCGTATTTCGTATGCTGAGCCATGAGACTTCCGAAGGCTCAGTTCGTCATGACTCGAAGATAGCTGACGTCTCACCTTTTCAAATCGAAGTTTTTAAGCTATAATTACCGACCACAGTAATCAACGAAAGATTTCACGTAATTCCTCGTGCGTTTTAATTCAAGACAGCACGATTTCTCAGCATCAAGACACTTCGCAACAGTCGTAATCTTAAATATTACCCCTAACCAGACTGAACACAAAGGTTACATTACACGAGGCAGTAGTGCCATTTTGTATGTACATGTTTTGTATGTTCATATCTAAAGCGGGTGAAGTGGCGAAAGGTTTTCTATGCTTGCTTATAACTTATGTGGCAGGCACAATAATCATCTTGTAGTTTGTTTGGGTCCACAAGAATGTCTGCATACAGAATAATTTGCAAACCGCTGCAAGGGAATGTGGTAGTGAAGTGATATATTTATTTCACTGACTCAAACATATGTACACCTACAACGTACATATATTTCTACGTTATGGAGTAATGTGTGAGTTGGAGCCTTTTGATTGGTGAGACTAGGACTCAAGTATTAGTCCAGCAGCGTATACAATTTACACGTAATTACAGACTAATACTCTAGTGTCAATAACCTCCTAATTCTGAGAAAATATTTATTCATAAATATTCTATATTTATTCATAAATCTTCTGAACTCGAAGACAACATGTATTATTGTTAAGGTAGTAGAGCATGTGGAATATAGTAGGGAATTTGATTTCATGCTATTTTATAATTAGTGAAGGGCATATTCAATTGGATGTTGCACATTTTTGTAGCAAAAAGTTTAGCTTTAGGCCCTTGCAACAAAATTACAATGAAATTAAAGTTTTACTGTATCGATAAGGACGTGATTTTAGACGATGACAAAAGAAAAGTGAAAACTAAAGGTAACTTTTTCACGTACCGAAAAGAGACAGCTATGACGTTCGGTGTCCCAAAAGTAAGTGTAATAGGATGCATCTTCTTCTTGATATGCAGGTATGAAAATAATGTTTCGCGTAATTACGATATGACGGATTATTTGCTAATGGCATATTGACGCATAGAGGAATGAGGCCCTGATTTGCTGATTGGTTAATTTCTTCTGGTTAAGATAATGCCTCGTTTTGATATAAGGAATGTAAATTAATGCAAATAAATATCAAGAAATGCACTCTGTGAAAATTATAAGGCATGGGAAATGGTAAACAGCACATCTCATGAGAAATTAACAGAACAAAATAAATGAGGGAAATGCTTGGGTATCACTACTGCTTCAAAACATTTTAAGTCTCATAAATATTTCCCAGAAAATCTGAGACTGACTCAAATAAACTTAGGTTTACCACATGGCCTATAGGAAAATCAAACGAAATGACACAGGCGCCACTTTGCCTTGGCTAGGTTCCTTCGGGTACATATGTGACATGTTTTGAGATTTGTTCCAGAAACCGTTAATTGAGGAAGTAGATGGAATTCCAAGATAATTGGGTAAATAGGTGCAAAATTGTCACGGAGAGAACCCAAGTCCGACGGATTCATTGGTGGAATTAGGGTGGGAATGACCTTCAAACAGGTTAGACGAATTTTAGGAAAATACAGGACACTTGGGTTGGCATGTGAGACCGGGTGACTTACCTGACTCCCGTATTTTATCGGCAATAATACCTCCCAGATGTCACAAGATAAGCGGAAGAGAAACAGATCAGTGGTAGATATAAATTATACGATTACCTCTCCATTCGCACAATTAGCGATTGTAGAAAAGACTGCGCAAACGAAAAAAAACCAATTGCAATTTACTATGGCGTAAATATAAAAACAGTAAGAGACTAATTGTAATGCGTACGTTCAGAAAAAATTGTTGAAAATATGTTAGAAACTAAAACATGAAACGTCTGACTCACTATCACTTCATCATCTGCAAACCTGACTTAATCATCTCACCGCCCAATTTTGTACTATAAACAGTAATTCATTGTATTATGGACAAACTAGTAGACATTTTAGTTGAGATAAAACAAATAATTTTAATAAATACCAAGTCATTGACGAGTGGATTGATAACCCAGTTCATTAGAATATAATAATTCAATAGAATCAATTGAATCATAAGATTCTAACATGATTCTAAGTGAAATGCGAAAACTAGCCGCGTCAATGGGGCTGCACGGGTTCGCCCGAATGCAACAAGCGGCGGAGTGATTGAAAAGCTGTCCGGGGTCCGGTCTTTTGATGAGGAAGTGGTGCCATTCCGTAAACTGGAAGATTGGAAGGTTGTCTCGCGCAGTAGTGGTGGGAAGTTAACGCTGCGACGAGGAATGGGAGGTGCGAAGGCATATCTCACCCCCGTCTCCAACGGTATCAGGTGCTAGCGGAGGTTAGGCCCGTAGTATCTGCAGCCCCTACCTCCGCCTCTGTGAGACCACCATCCAGAAAGAGACATCAGAGTGGGGAGGGGGGAATACCCATGAATAATTATTTACTTCTGCTATCGTTTGTGTTGGTATTTTAACTGCGTCCCAAGACAATTTACTTCTGCCAAAGTGGCCCTGTAAACCCAAGTGGCTGGACACCGCTTATGAAGTGGTTTCCCTTATTAACTTTATTGCAGGGTGGTCATTTATGTGTTTATACGTTAATGCTACCTTTTAACCTATTTTTTTCGCTCTTCTAGTTCGCAAGCACGGTTTTTGTGACCCAGCTGGAATTCGTAGCATCGGGAGAAAATATATTTTTTCGGTTCTTAAATGAAAAATTAGGTAATAGCGATTTTCTTTATCCATCCCGTTAATAACGACAACGAGCGCGTGCATTACCAATATACCTGTAGATGAGTGCTTCATATGTATTGCAGTTGTTTAGTGTAGTTAATTTTAGGGCCTGGAAATAATCACGGCAAAAAAGAGACAAGCCAAATCCCCCCTGATCGATATTTCTAGCTTCGTTCCCTGCATGGCTGCAAGTTACTCTCTATTGCGAATGACTTAGAGATTGACTTTTGAAAAATTGATGTAAAGGATTAATGAAAATTTAAACTTGAAGCTCACTATGAAATTTCATTAAATTTTATTTGCGATTTTTTTACATTTTATGCGTAATATCCGCTTGCAAAATAATTGAAACTACGCACGAGACCTCCCATGATACGCTTCAATTTTTCAGGTAGTTCCCGACGAAGGGAGAAATGAATCACCGGATGCTTCCCGTAGAGAAATGGTCTGCGCTACGAGAAAGGGGATCAAGGAAGGGAGGAATCAAGGAAAGCGAGAGGATAAAGGAAGAATAATGGCAACTTGTGGTAATATTCATCGCCACAGTTAATACAGTCGTCGACAGACGGAAGTGGCATTCCTCCTCTGAGTAAACTGTGGATGCCCAGATTTGTCGATCTCACCATCCGAAGAACGGGGCGGCCATTTCTACTGGACGACCACGTTGATGGAACCCTGATGCATGTCAGGGTAGGGAACGACTTCTTACAATCTCATAAAATTTATGGTAGTATAGAAACTATATCTTTGAAAATTCATTTTATTTCCAATATTGTTAGTCATTTTATTTTAGCCATAATTGTAAATTTCCCAGATAAGTATCTAAGGAATTAAAATACTGATAGCACCTCATTTTTTTATTTAAATTGATAAAATATTTCTGTTACATGTCCTCCTTTTTTGCAAAAAAAATAAAAAATGACCAGTCTTCAAATAACGGATATCCTCTAATCTTATATTTCGAAAGTCCTGCGGTGTTAGAAAAAAATAATTTTATTACTATCATGGAATAATTAATTTTTATGACTTAAATAAACATGAGCATAAGTTAATTGTTGGAATTACTCTATAGAAAAATGTTTATAGTTCTTTTTTTAGAAGGGAGTGTGTATGATGTACGATCATTTTCTTGATAGTTTCATCTCTGTTGTACCATTTTAATTATGTACCTCTTGCTAATATCGTGGATTTCCCAATTGTTTGTTGAATATATTAATCGGTTGTGCATTTAGGTCCCACTGGAATGCAAGTGAAAACAGCAAACTGGAACGACGGAAAGGTAGGTGACGATATCACAAGTACATACATTTCGATGTATTGGATAGGTACAGCGGATTTCCGCGGCCAATATCCAAGTTTGCAAGGGTTAAAATCCGAATTGTTTGGGAACGGTACGCTATCTTCTGCGAGGTTTAATTCTTCCGCTCTTCCATGAAAACTAACGCGCTCACTGCACTAATCCAGAAATGACGCGTCTTTTCTCTTAATCTGCAGTCATTTATCTCTTGATTACTACACTCCCTCATTTTCTCTGAATATTATCTTTTATATCTCGTTATTTTTAATCTTCAACGGTTGCTGAAACATTCTTTTCAACTCAAAACAAATCCTCAAAGCTCCCCATTCTTTTTCTACTTACTCCAAATCAACTATTCAAACTTCAAGATACTTTACTAATTTATTCTTCCCTTTCTAAATTCTTTGAAAAGCCTCCTCGTGTATTCCTTGATCCAGCTCTCTTTTTCCCGACTCCTACAAAGTTTACCTTCCCAAAACTTTTCATTCCCTCTCACCCTTTCTCCACAACACTCGAATCGAGGCCGAGCGGCACCGGACGTACTACAGGCTGTATACTCCACATGGACGTAATATTTTCATAGCCACGTTATCTGCGTCATAACTCCAAATTACCTGCCCCGCTCAACAAGGGATATTGTGCAATCCACAATTTTTTCAATAGACAATATTTTTCGGAATATCTGAAACATAAACTGCATTCCGTAAGGTATATTTCCCGCTTTAAGTCAGTAATTTCTCGAGTGTGAAATATCTAGTACAACATCTAGAGCTGTGGTAGTTTAGCTGAAATGGTTACATTGGAAAGAAATTATGTTTGTCACATGTGAATAATGACTTCTACAAGCAATGACAAACATTAAAATAATGCTAAAATTAGGATGAAATTAAACATTAAAGTGACACTAATAATAGACAGGGCATTTATTGCAAGTACTAAGAGCAGAAATTTATAAGTAATATCAACTTATGTTAAGCATGATTAAATTAAGATTCGCACTAAATCCTGGTTAAATATTGTAATCAGAATGAACAAGTAATCATCGATATCGATTCTGAAACGAGTTCTTTTAAACATATGATGGTAAATAGATAAGAAATAATACCCCAGTAGCATTCATACGATTTCTCGGGATGATTTAATTTCATCTCATTTAAATCGTGTCCGTAGTCAGTCGAATGAATCACGAAATATTACTCATTCCCGCCAATCGTGTCCGCTCAAGAAGCAGCCAAGATTCATCATCCAGCACGAGAGGCTAGAGCGTGCCTGGTGCCAATCACGACCCGCCGTCAAGAGCTGTGATCAATGTCAATCATTGCCTTCGCACAATAGCTGTAATCGAAGATGGTTATGGGGCATTCTTTCCAATTACGATCCGCCCAGGAGATCGATCATGTCTGCGATAGAACTCGTCAATCGTCAGAACCGTTTTAGAGGGTTTCACGATTTAACCTTTCACTTCGAGCCATCACTACCGAAAGATTTTCAGTCACTTAATGCACACGCTCGTGTGAATGGTACCTAGGGGCAGTTTCTCAAAGGTTATAAATGAACACAGGAGTCCTGTTGGACTGCTGGCGCATGACTCTCCACGATATTAATAGAAAACAGCTTAAATATGAATGTATAAACAAATACTTAAAAAGACTAATAATTTCAGTCATTTTGCTGGCCATCGTCGGTTAGAAAATAATGGCACTCATTACTGTTCCATAATAGGTAACGTATGGTTGTGCTTGGGCAAGAAGGAAACTCTTTGAAGGAATTAATTCTTTATCATTCACACGAAGAATTGTTTAAATATATAATGGGTCATGGGTATCTTCAAAACAGACGAGGACGGTGGCCAGTGGCTGTCAAAAGTAGTCCTCTAGGGGGCGTTTTAAGGAAAGCTTTATTTTTGTGAATCGGATGAAAATCTTTAAAAACCGCTCGCAGATATTTATTCAAAATTTATTTTTTCCCATAAATTATGCCCCATAGTTAGTTCTATTTTTTCGTGCTCATATCCATGGTACTACGTAAGACCTGCGAGGAACTTTCCGCACACTTACTTCAAGAATGCATCTCAAAAATGGAATTCTGTGATTTAAATAATATTTCCGAGCGTTCTAGTGAACTCGCGTCTCGTCTAACATCAAGTCAATTTGTGGCGTCAATGTCAATTCGTCTGACGGAAATTCCAGGAAAATTTGCATATTTACATTTTCTAAAGTGGGAAAGCATAAATGGTATGTTTCTTGCGTAGGTGATGTACAGGCCTGTATTCTATGTCTAATTTAGACCAATTCTATTGCTATAGACGGCCAGATCTGCACTTCATATGTACACAACCACCTTTAAAAAAATTGCTTGTGCTCTCATGCCACACTACACAACTACTGTACTGTCTGTAGTGGTCGAGGCACATACTTAAGACATGAGGGTACGAATCAAGGTGGCGGAGAATTGGATTGGTTATACCACCAGATAATTCTGACGAGACCGATTTAATGGTAAATGTAATGCCTTAAGACGGGTGAAGCACGGAGAAATCGGGAAGTCATTCAAGTGAATTTATTTGAGCGAGTGCAAGTACATTATTCGTGTGCAGTACTACGCTTCCACTTACCCCAGTTGTAGAACTGCATGTTTAGCACTGGCTCTCTCTCCACCCTCATGAATTTTCCTAACCTACAGGAAAATTTGGGCTTCCATATATACCCATATATACCATTTTTCGACAGAATCATTAATTTAATTCCCTCAGACAGCGTTATTTTGTGAGATGAAGCTTGTGGTCATGTGTGAAGACAGTGTCTTCCTTAATGCACTAAATTTGGAGGTTTATATAAACTTTCCTACTTTGTAATGTTGGTATGATGTCCAGTTTCCCATGATATTGGGCAAAAGAACAAATGGATGCATAAAAATTATCGGAAACAATTGTTTTCCTGCCTTGACCATAGACTTGACTATACTACGTACGTCGCAGCGCGCTCGCACCGCGCAGTCTCGGTGGTGGGGGGTCTGACCTTCAACACGAGCTAAGCGCTAATCGTCTGATAGCTTTTGTTCAGGCTGGATCGCGTTTTAAGGTTACCCCTGTCGAGAAACTCGGCGCAAGCGCAAAATGCAGCGAACGATTAAACAGCGGGACTCCATCTAATTTTGTGTTGGACTGGGCAACTCGGCTACGGAAACGATGGGCATGATTCGCCAAGTGTTGAAGGATGAAAGAATGTCACGAAATGCAGTTTTTTAGTGAAGCGGGTGCGTGGGATTCAGACCGTCGAGTAAGTGTGCGCATGATCGCAGATCTTATTGGCGTAGATAATTTGTCAGTACACACCATAATCGCTGAAAATTTGGCGATGCGAAAGATCTTCGCTAAACTTTTCCCGGAAATCCCAGCCACACCTGCTCCAAGGTAACCGAATATCTGATGAAAAAGGCATCGCGACGATTTCCCAACCCTCTTACTGTACCTAATTGGCACCAGCAGACTATTTCCTATTCTCAAAAGTGAAATCCAACCCCAAAAGACATCACCAAGGGGCCCGAAGTACCGTCAAAAAGAAGCTTGAATACGTACCCTTAAGGAATATCCAAAATCCTCCTACCAGAGAGCCTTCGAGTCTTGGAAAAGCTGCAGGCAAAAGTGTGTCGGTGTTGTACGAGGGGATGTACTTTAAAGAATTTTGAGACACTATAGTAATATCAGAAATAAATCTATATTTCCGAAACGTTTCCCGATACATTTTATACAAACCTTGTACAATGGAGCTCTTATGGAAAATGCCCCTATGCTCGTGTGTGCGACGCACATTCGTGTGTGATGCTCATATTCTTTTAGAGAATCCTTTCATACCAAGCATAATGCTCGACAAGTTTGAATGGCATTTAGAATGAAACAACACTGCTATAACTGTTGGGAAATTAAGATTTCTCCGATCCGCTCACGAGCATGTTCGTTTAACAGTGTGCATGCGTTGCGTCCCAATGCCAAATATTCTTAAAAGGTATGGACCCCATAATTAGTAA
The DNA here is from genome assembly GCF_022747635.1 of Hetaerina americana. Lineage (NCBI taxonomy): Eukaryota > Metazoa > Arthropoda > Insecta > Odonata > Calopterygidae > Hetaerina > Hetaerina americana. The sequence continues at coordinate 54,314,812 of NW_027287316.1, forward strand.
ATGTTGTATTCAATTTAGTATCAAAATATTGTCCTCTCTTTGGATACGGGTATTTTGCCGTTTTAATAGGACTTGCACATTTATGAAATCGTTTTTTCCCCGCATTAATACTGTTGTCATGCTACAGTAAAGGCAATGTGGGTATTCCAAAGAAACTGCGGGAGATGCCGCAACAGTAACTTTTAACGGAGTCATCCGCTAATGTGCATTTTAATGCAACAATTTCAGAGCGTAAAAATCATTCGCCTTGACTGGGACTCGAACCCAGATCCCTCAAATTTCAGAGTTTAAGAGGACGCCTCGGTAGCTTAAGTGGCTAAAGCACTCGACCGGATATTGAGGGATCTGGGTTCGAGTCCCAGTCAAGGCGAATGATTTTTACGCTCTGAAATTGTTGCAATGTGGGTATAATAATTTGTAGGTCTTATTTTGGAATTCATTAAAATTTCATTAAGTTAAAATAATTTACCCAATATTACTGAGGAACAGGAAGAGACTCTTTTGCGTACTTCATAAGGAGATTTTAAAAACTTTTTTTTTCTATTTAATTTCGAGAATCGCAGTTTTATTTTAGTAACAGTTAATTAAAATGATTGAATTATAATACAAAGTAGAGTCAAAAGTTGGACAGAACACTTGAAATAATGACTGAATGCCCAGAATAATGTAAAGCACAATACATTCCTGCTATAACATCGGCGATTTAAGTTTTTTCGAGCGTAGGAAATCCACACTTTTATCTTGTTGGTTATCCATTAAGAAATGTCAAACTTTAATCACTATAAATAGCTAAATTAAGCTTCCAGTTTGTAAAAATTATGTCAAAAATCACTTATCACGTTATTATGGATTAGAATATTGCAAAATTAAACTTCGTCGCCAGGAAAACTTGAAAAAGTTTTTATTTTGTTTTAAATATCAATGAACGTTAAAGCATGAACGGATGTGCTTATTTTTTTTCCTTGTCAGTTTGCCATTTGCACTCTACTTACAGTTCCTCGGTGATAATTTATATTCACTGTTCGGCGTGGCTCCTCTCGACTCACCCTTATTGAGAGCTTCACGTGCTCTTTTACTTTAGCTCTCCTTTTTTATCTTAGAAACTAAGTAAATTTGGAGTTACACCTAACTCTTCCTCGTATGGGTTGGACCTCTAGGTGCCTCCATCATCCAGAACTTTTTGAATTCAATGTGGTGGTTTCTCTGGCACTATATTCGTACGCCCAGCTTGAATGGTAGCATGAGTAGTGCACATTGACGCTACCATATTATTACCTTAAAAATACCGTATTTTGCTCAAGACACAGGAATAAAGGAACAAAGGCTATCGAAAATTTTGCCTCGAGGGTAATATGTCTTCGACCGAACACCTCTCATCTTGCCTTCAGAAAGAAAGAGAGCAAAAAGACAGAAATAGTTCATTAATATTTTTATTTTTCAAACACAGCCATGCTAAATAACAACTATTAACAACAATAGCTTCAAAAACCCAAGCAATACAACACTAAATGTACATGCATATTTTTAGTATACTTGAACAAAAATGTTTTCGACGTTTCATTTCATGAAAAACTAAAATTAATCAACCCATATGGCGAGAGAAAAGATAGAACTCGTTAGGAGAATTATCGGGACAGCCGATTGCAGTCACAACCATCTACCAGCAAATCAGGCAAAATAACTACGAGGCTTTATGCATTTCTTCGCCATGATGTTCCAACAAAAAAATTGTTTTAGGCCTTCTTCACAGCGTTAGCTGACATGCAGTATTCATTCACCTTCAACAAATGCGATATTTTGTAAAAAAAAAAATAAAACACACACACACACATAGTTTAGCACACTTTTCGGATGAGATTTGGCAATAATCAACATTCCTGGGGTTCTCAGGGAGGTAAATGACATAAAGGAGATGAAACTAGGCTTCACCGTTGCAAGGTAACCCTGAATTGCAGAAACAAATGAAGGAGTGGTTCATTATTTTCAACCCGAGTTTTAGCGAAAATTATTACCCTTCTTCATCATCGTCAATTTTTGGCGAACTTAATGTAACAATTTTCGCCACATCTATCAGGGATATTGTTTTACGTAGCGATTCACTTTTGTCAAAATTGAATAATAATATTCCCCACGTTGACAAAAGTATTAGAGTTGATTCCCTTACTTCACTCACGCCAGATATCCTCGTTAATTCACATAGCTTATCTCAATAATACATCGACTGTTGAGCTAGGCAACACTACGCACTTAAAAAAATTGTTATACATGTAAACACCACATCGATACAGAGCGCTCTTCTTCAAAGATCTCATTGAGCTTGACAATTGAATAAAGGCATTAATTTATTTATTGGAACAATATTAGCGATAGTTTAAGGTCGCTAGAGGAACATTGCTTGCTCGTCACTTGGTGACCACCACCTTAAAAACTATCGCACTCTCTCCGATTACCACTACAGTTAACGGGAAATGTACGGCCGTATCGAGGGTTTACGAAAAGTTAACCGAAGGAAATAATGTGCGTCGAAGACAGACTAATTAATGCCGTCGGTTGACTCGAGGGCGAATAAGGTACTCTGGACTAACGTTCCTCCCATGAATGGAATGGGCACACGCTAAAACTTGGTAACGCTATCTCATTTTCCGCTCAATGTCAGCGGTCAGAAGACCATTCTATGGTTCAACGAACCTTTCTACGATGACGAATTTTCAAATTTTCACCAAGACTCCATCGGCGATAATAGTCATCCATGACTAAGACCTCACTCGAAACCAGAAAACCGTGCCCACAGGTTTTCAATTTTCGTATAGATCTCCATATTCACACGTTGCTTTTTGCATAGTTAGCGCTTACAGTCGATGCAATGAGTTATGTTCGCGGAATTGCCTCCCTTTCCCCTCTCCTCCCCACTTCCCGCCTCCCCCCTCACTAAGACGCCTGGCTCCTTTACTTTGAAAATTCATACAGCGATTAAATGTGACTCCGTCTGGGGCGGGGCTGGCCGTGGTTCACGGGTGGGAATATGGACAGGTTTTACGCAAGATCTTCCGCGGACAACACGACCTAATCCATTGGCGAGTGAGAGAGATCAAAGCTTCGCTCAATCTCCGGCGCTCCCTTCTTCCCACCGATTGGCCCGCCCGTCTAACTCGAGTCTACCGCTCTGGATCTCATCACATCGCGGCGCACAGCCGGTAGATGTCACCCTCCTCGAGCGGTTCCTGGGCGGCGGCGTATGGCCGTTCGCGGCGGGAAGCCAGCAGCCACGAGACGAAGCTCCGGATGAGCGCCTTCGCGCCCCCACTCCCTCCGCCAACGACGCGGCTCTTGAGACCCGCGATTCCAGGGATTCCCGATGTGGGGCCGGAGTCCCTCTGTCCGGTGGCAGTGGACCCTCCACCGGGCCTCCCCTCGCCTCCCGCTGCCATCTCCCTGTCGCCGGTGCCTCCTCGGCTCACCACGAGTGCCTCCCCGGCACCGAACGAGTTCAGCACTGCCTGGATTTGATCGGCGAGGAGGCAGCGACCCCCCAGGGGTGCGCCCGACGAAGTACGGAGGGGTACCCTGAAAAGCGGTTGGCATACGGTTAGGTTAGCAGTTATGGGGGTTTTCGACAAAGCGACTTAAGAGTAAGGAAATTTAGCAATAGATGCTAACACCAGCGAAAGACCAAGAGACTCTCTTAGAAGCAATTTATATATGGGAACAAAATTTTTTTCATAACCTTTAATAGCATAGAAATTTAAGGCAAGTGAAAATCATGCAAAATTTGAATGTATTCGCACTGCTTTTGATAGTACGACGCAACTTACAGTAAAAAATAACATCCTTTTCGGGAGCGGGACAGCAAGTACTAAAAATTGTTTTCGGTAATATACGAGTAAAATTAAATGAGTAAAATAAGTAAGTACTGTGGTAAGTAAAATTCACTTTGAATTTATTTTAAAATTATCTTCAGGGTTGGATCCAAGAAGCTATGTCCCTTTGGATCCGCTCTGAATATCGTACGAAATAGTTGGAGGAATTCTAATAATTAGGGAACGATAGCACGTAAGTACTTGGTAACTAAAGTAGAAGGTAATAATTGAGTTATGTGAAGTCATAGAGTAGGTTGAAAGAAACGTTAGTATTATGGAATACCGGAGTAGTAAGAGTCTATAACCAGAATATTCGAGGTAGTTATTGAAAAATGGCAAATAGTCAGCTTGGGAGCTGGCTACTTTCAGCAACATGAATTTATTGGCTAAGTTCATGATTGGATGGGGTGGAAGGATAATTGTGGGCAGTCTACGTTTAAGGATTAAATGTATGGTGTAACCACTTAAGTTAGCAGAAATCCTAGTTTCACGTGACGAGAAGGAAAATCCGAGTAATGTCAGGGACAACGCAAAACGAGTTAAATAATGAAGCCCCATCTCTGGACATCAAGCTTTCCTGGGGCACTGTATAAGGTAGCATTCCTATCCGGAGGTGGATTTCCCATCAGGTCACATCGCTACCACCCAACCCTTTTGTCTGTGAACCCGATTGGGCCGGAGGTAACCCTTTAATCACAAGTGGTTTGAGTCTTCTTTCAAAGAATATTTCCCCTAACTTCCCCACGCTCTGCAATACTCCGAGATTTACGGGTGACCGTCATGGATGAGGTATCCTTCCTCCCTTCCGGTTACTTGCCCGTGGGGACAAATAACGGTCGTCACAGTGGAACAGAAAAGGGGTCACCCCAACCTCATATAAATACTTTATTGAAGAGCATCGGAATCTTATTAATTTCGTCGGTCTACTTGGATGAGTCATTGAGTAGCTGGAGGATGGAAATCGACAATTTGAACATTCCTGAAATATCCTGGATTGCTTGAATTTAGCGATAATCAACCCGACACTTTAAGCATTAATATTTAGGACATAGGTAATCATAAACTACAGACTCCAGTCCGAAATCATCATGAACCGCCAAAAATAAAATAATTATACTCAATCATTGTGGCAAGATTGCGATATTGTCAATATTAATGGGTAATATCATTTTTGCAGAGTTTTATTATAAAAAAGAAAACACGTCTTATGACAATGTATACCGATATGTACTGGAATGAAAACAATACTAAATAATAAATGCAATATAAGAAATTGAAAATCAGACAAAATAGGTTTAAAAAAGATGAATGAAAAAAACAAGGATTTTGTGATAAAATCCCTAACGGAAAAATATGCCACTGGAAAAGACACATTAAGGGGACGTAAAAAACTATATTTAACATGATGTTAAACGAATGCACTTTTTATTATATAGAAAGAAATATACACTCATATTTTGTGTATCACTGAGTCTGTTGTGGTGTCAGCGTATCCGTGTGTAACGTTCTTTTAAATGATATTACTGAAAGTGCGCTTCCCATGACTCCTATTTTAAAATTTAACTCGACCCTTCCTCTTTCTCGGAAACTTCATATCACATTATGATCACTGAAATTGATGTGCCATCCTTTTTTAATTTTATAAATGACAAATAAAATCTTATTGCTATTTTAGAATGAGTTTTAGCTTTTAGAAACGGATTCGTCCAATTGAAGGCCAATGCTAGCTCATTGTGAGACAAAACTATGCATTGAACTTTCGAAAAACTCATCTTATTTAATTTCAGAAATTCTTTTTGCTGGAAGTGGCACCAGTCTTTACTTTTTAGGTGATATTAATAGGTTGTTATTTTAGTGATATTTATCTCCATCCATGGTGGGTCATGTTTCACATCAATTTCTTTCTCACTGATTAGTTTTTTTTTATCTGACTGACCATTTTTCCTTTTCAAACGCAATGATCCCAGAAGGCAGATGCTCAAATTTGATCCCTAAATTTGGAAGTGCTTTTTTAGCGCTCCGGAATTTCACGCATAGAACTAGGTGTGATGTTAACCATTTACTCAAATACTCTACAAGACCAATACGAGTAATACCCTTTAAATTATCCCGGAATGTGTTCGAAAAGGCACGAGTTCATTACAAGACGAAGATGTAGTCTACAGTCATGCATCCACGCTGAATTGTTTGCGATTCTTAACTTCAAGAGCTGAAATGGCAAATGAATAATACCGAAATCATTTGAAATTTTGTAAAAATATTCCCTTGCTGATTGTTTCACAACTCCCAACGTTGTTGGCATTAGAGAGAGGCGCCGAACAAGGAAAAATGGATATTTCAAGATGGGACACATTAATCCGTCCCGACAGCAGTATGTTGACCGCCGGAATTTCAAGTGCAGAATCAACAACGGCCAGTATTAGCTACAGGGAATCGGGAAGAGTGGGCGAAGGAGTGGTTAGCCGCGGGAGCGCCGAGTTTCCCTCACCTGCACACGGGACACTTGGATGACCTCCGACGGCACTGGAGGCAGAGGAGGTGGCCGTTGGTACACTGGATGGCGGGCTTTGGGATCGGCTTCTCCAGACACACTGGACAAGTGACGGAAGCGACGAGTTCGCCCACGGTCCGCAGGAGGCGCTCCATACTGACGGCCACCGTCGGCTCTATCGGACAGATCCCCTGAGAGCACTGCGAGAAGAAGCAAATGAATGGGATATTAGTCGTAGTTTAAACGAGAGCATTCTTGAGAAAAAAAATCGAGAAAGCACTGTAAGAACAAGTTATATAATGAAATACAAAGAAGAATGATAAAGGCCATAGAAATGTCACGTAACTAAATTCATGCATTAACTGCATGCCCAATGGTACTCAGCGTCTTAATATGAAACCTATTAGCAGTCACAAAGAAAAAACAGAAATTTCGTTGTTCCACAGAATTTGAGTTTATTTGCTACCGGTTTCGATGCACGGAACCATCTTCTGTCGGAAAATATTTCGAAACCGGTCGAAAATAAAGTTAAATCCTCTGGGGCATTAAAGTTTATTTTTTTGTGACGGCAGGTGAACTGTATAAACACCTAAACTCTATTACTATATATTTAAATTCCAAGCATAAGGGGTTCTCGACAAATTTCTTCGAAGGGAATAGAATTTTTGCCCCCAGATGTTTGTAAAAATGAAATATGTTCGCAAAAAGAATGTTTTTGCTTGAAAACAATTTTCATAAGGTAATCATAAACAATAATAAGGTAATCCTTTGGGTGTCGATGATATTCAAAGAGTAAGTCTCCAATATCTTATTTAATGATTTTTATAAAGAAAGGCTCCGTGGAATTTATACGCGAATTTAAAAAAAATGGGTATGTTTAAATATTCCGCACAGTTTTAATTATTAGACTCCGGTGTCAACGTTAATGAAGGTAAACTAAAATTCAACTGGTTAGACAACTGGATATTAACAATTTTCCTCTCATTTCCCTCCTCGGCCGTAGTTAAGAATATAATTTCCCCATTCCTATAGTTGCGTTGTAATTAATATGTATTTACCGATTTCTTCGCGTAACTTGGCCTTTATCAACTCCCACATCTTGGTAAACGCTTCTTTCGCTAAAGCAGTTATTTTATGCAAGCTGATGGGCGTAGTTTGAAGGCTTCTAAGATGTGGATGTCAAGAAGAATAGAAAAAATAAAATAGACGGAAAATAAATCAAATTAAATTCTAAGCATGGTAGGGAATGAGAAAAGGCTATTAGGAGAAATTTAAAGAATGCAGGCAAGTGGATGGAGGAGATAGTGAGAGTCAATGGAATGCTGAAAATGGTAAAGGAAAGGAAAATTCCTGGAAGGAGATGTTGAGGAGAGAAAAGATTAGATATTTTGGAATGATTAAAGGGAGGTAGAGACTTTGCAGATCTGCGAAAGGAGTTAGTGTAGCATGAAATATGTTTTTTTTCCAGGTATTATTTGAGTTACGTAAGTTTGGCTTTTGGAACACAGTAGTGTATGCCGAGGCCCATTCAAAACCTATCTTAAGTCATTATAATGGATACCACTTATTGTTAATATACCGATTTTAATCTGAGGTAATCAATACTCCTAATTGAATGTCGCGGAATAAATAAAAAATGCACTGCAATTTTAAAGATTGCACATAATTTACATGATATCACCTTTTGCGGAATCTTGGTCTCAATATTCAGCAAATTTTAGTTCTAATTAATATAATATTCTCCGCGCTCGGAAACTAAAATATTCTCCCGATGGAGAAAATACTCCCGGATTGAGAATCCATAAGTGAAGAGAGAAGCCTATGGAGGGAAACTGCAAGACGAAGAGGGATGCTAATTATTGGGCACATCTTTAAGCTCGATAACTCCCTGGCGATCATAATTGAAGGGAGCATAGAGTGGAGGAATTACTGAGGAAGGCCAAGGACGAACTATGAAAGTGATAAGTAAATGGAAAACGTCGGTGAAAGGAGCTATGAGGGATAGACAGAATGGAATAAGCTACAGTTTGGATAGCTGCCACAAACCAATACTCGGATTGATAACCCGTGATGATTTTAATAGCTTATGAATATTTAATACGAATGGTAATGCCTGACCAAGAGATATCCAATCCTTTCTTAGTTCCTAGGTATTTATGGGGTTTTCCCATTACCTTCGTGCACCCCACAACCTTTCTATCGCCTTTTGTATTATTTCCCTTAAAGCTACTCCCTACACTGTCGCTATTATAACTTTTATGATGAATAAGTCGCAAAAAATTAGGTGAGTAAATATCCATTAAATAACGTCAATGCTGGATTTTCCTCATCACGTGGCTAAAGTGAAAGGAAATCATAGGAGAAAAACCTAATCGCAGAAATTTTCCCCAAGATCACATACTAGAGTGCACAATTATCTTCCTCTTCGGCGGTCTAGAGGTCGTTCCGCTCGCGGAATTATGAATCTCGGACGCCAGTATTACCACTGGAGAAAAATATAATGGCTAGATTCTCAGCACTTCCAACAGTGAGCGTAGCAAAAAACAATGGAAATGAAGCGCCTTTGCTGAATTTTACCAAAAAGCATCCGACGCTTCACACCTGAAACTGCGAAGTAATTGCGTTAGTGAACAAGATTTCAAAGGATTACGTCATCTTCCGGCTCGTTTTGGCACATCACGGTGTAACCTTCAGTCACGCTTCCCATTTGTGTCCCCGGCCAATGAGCAACTCGGACCAACAATGTCTTTCGATGGCGGTAAAATTTTGAAAGATGTTTAAATGGTCAGCGTGCGACGCGAGCTTTGTAACAATTCATGGCAACATTCCAAACATAGTTGGCCCTGGAAATCAGTTGGAAAACCTCCGAAATTTCAGATACCTCCGTAATGAAATCCATCAATCTTGACTTAGTGGAATTAATCTTACATCACCACGAAATACTATAAGGATTGGTTTGCAGCAGCTCTCCAAACTGCCCGGTTTCCTCACCAATCCCCTTTACTCCCTCTTAGCTCCTTGCATTTTCCATTGCTTGCTTCTCCTTTTTCATCCCTGACCTTCCTTCGCAATTGTTTAATCTCTCTTTTCTCTCAGTCAGGGTGTTCAGTAAGATTTCGCGTTTCAGAGTGTGCCCAATTCATTTCTCTCTTCTTGTTGAATGAAATCTCCATAAGCTTCACCCATCAAACACTCTTCGAAGTACTTCTTCATTCGTTACTCTCCCGATCCATTTTATTTTGGTCTGTCTTCGGTATATTAGTTCAAATAAATGAAAGTGTTATAATATCCCGCGCCTTTTCGGCGAAGTGTTCGCGGGTCAGGGTGTCAACCGTCATCTTTCTCAGGGCGTTTTTTATATTTCCCAACTGCCCTCGCAACGTCCAACTGCTCGCAGATATTGAAATACCTCGGTCGGAAAAAAATAAAGTGAGTCTAATTTTAACAGTTTGTAACCATTGATGTACAACTGTAGGTGTTGTTTTAAGGGTGGTCATTCCCGTCAAAAGTTTTAATTTTTCGCGTAGTCCCGAGGATAGATTCTTTTTAACCTCAACTTCATTTAGCACCCCTATGGTTCTCTAAAATTTTTTCTAAACCCCAGCTACGGATCGTTTTGTACTAGCGTGGAGATGAATGAACCAGTCACGTTCTTTAGTGTGGATTAAGATGCGAAAAATCATCCAGATAGATAGTTTTCTCCGAATTAGGGTTCCGACAACAACTCGCACCCTAGATCAAGACCCGCTGCTTCCATACTTTTTTACTCTAACCCGGCTTGACCTAGTGGGGAACAGATGGGATCGAACTGACCCCGCTGTCCTAGCACGTAGATCGCCTGGAGTTCTGTGAAAACTGCCAGTTCGAGTACCCGTGGTTGGAACCGAATGACTGGCGCGGCCGGAATCCGTCATTCGTTAAGTGTCACGTTGTCTTCATTCTGGTTAACGTCCGTTTCCGTGTAACGCACACGTCCAAATGTGACACCGAATAGTTTTTTTTTCAGTTTAGAAAGTGAAAGACGGCACATCATCACGTGATCGATCCACGTCTCACCGGTTTTTATGTCCGTTTCGAGATATAACACATAATATGATAAATGACGTCAGAGATTTCACTTGTGCTTCCAGTTAAAGAGGGGAAGAGAAAAGAAATGTAGCAGGCTAGTCATGCGAGAAGGTGGCCAGAGGCAGAAGAAATTAGTGGCTATCCGTGTGATGTAAGTGGAATTTCTAGGGATCGGAGGTTGGGTGGAAGCAAATTTGAGGAAGAACGGCGCCACTGGGTCACGCAGTTTCAACGTCTGATCCGACGGACAGGGCACCGCACTTGATGCGCTCTCATTATTCTCGCTAAGAATTCTGAAATTTTACGTATGTGGGACAAAACCACTCCCCCGGGATTCAAATGCACGTCCGTTGCCACCGCACTACCATCGAATCCAAAATGATACAACCGTAGACTGTGAAAGTGTGTAACTCTGAGAACCTTTTTCTTTAGGTTAAGTACAGATTCTGAAAGATTCACGTGAATGTACACTAAATTATTATTTGATGGTGTACCGTTTGAGGTAGGATTTGGATGTACGCAAACTGAACATCACAAAATTTCTAAACCTCGCCAAGTAAGACACGATGCGGCACCGACACTACAATAAACCCCTCTTCAGTCCCCCATACATAAACTAAATTCATAGTGAACTTAAAATTAAACCACTTGGCTTTTCCAAATAAAAGTGGAAAGTGAAAAGTTTTATGCGGAAAAGCCAAGTGGTTTAAATTTTAAAAAAATATGAAGCATTTCCACCAAGTGATGCCAGGAACTGTTTTATTTTAAATGCAAAGCGCAAAAATGTTTATTATTTTTCTATTTTAATATCTTTTATCACGATAAACCTCGGAAAGTGACCGGGAAAAAACGCGAATCGTACGTTTGCTCAATTTCCGGCGACCATAACTGATAACATTTTGTGAAAACGCTAATGGAACCTTATTCTAAAACTCAATGATGAAGACATACGTGTTCCCTCTAAGGAACATCGATGCTTCGTTAAGTCTTAAATCACTGCCCTAAATTCATTGTTTGCAGACTGATCCTAACTATGCCTCCACTCTGATCTTAGGGATTACCTAGATTATTATCGATCCGCCCGCCGCCTGTTGAAATCACTGGCTTTCTTTCCACTACACACTAGTCTTCCCATTCCCTCCGACCGTGACGAGGATAAACGAGACTAAGTGAACCGGCTGTGATTATTTTCCATTGTACGTAAGCTCAGTGTCCCAAGTGAACTCAAAAGATTTTATTTATCTCTCCCTGGGTGGAAAACCGATTTGAGGAATCCCTTCCCCCCACGCCACAATTTTTTACCACGACGGGAGACACCGCGTGCAATAACACAGTCTACCTGAGGGGATCGGGATTGGTGCGGTGGCTATCGTACTGGTTTCCCACCCAGAGGGCTCGGGTTCAAATCCCGGTGGTGTTGAATATTTTTCAGATATATCTCGATCCCTACTTGAGGTGCTTTGTGGAGGGCACTTTGAATGAGTACGCCGTCCGTCGGATGGGACGTTAAGCTGTTGGCTCCTTGGCGTCTTTCCTAAAGAGTAGGGTAATGCCGACGCCGGTTTTCTCTCCACCCTTCATCTTTTCCCGTCCATCCCCTACGGCGCAAATGACCTCAGCAGTCGGTCGCCTCCCCTAAATACTACTACTACTCGATCTACCCGAAAGCAAGGGGTGAACCAAAGTTTACTGAGGATGTGGTAGCTTAGTGGGCAGAGCGTTTGGCTACCTAACTGCTTGGGTTCGATTCCGGGTGACGCCTCTGGGAAACCTCAGTTTTACAAAAAACGTGATTTTTCGGTTTTAAGATCTTCCTGGGAAATCACAGGCGGCACGTGAGGAAACGTAGTGGTCCCTTTAACTACACTAATTGGGTGGATTTCAAAACGCCATAGGGTAGTTGTTCATCATAACAACAATTTTTCTTCAACGGGCCACGTATTTCACATTTTCCGAGCTTTGGGGTCACATTGGGAAAATTGTAGTGAAGATAGAAAATAATCCATCTATTTTCTTGTATCACACTAATAGCCACATAACGTAATTGAGAAAATTCATTTTTAATTATATTTAACGTCCACATTAGGTTTTTCATTAATTCAACGCACATAGGGAAATTACAATGCGACATTTTAAGTATCGTTTGATTTTTTTAACATCAAAATTAGCGGGACGCATAAGTATTAATGGTATGCTGCGGGTTTCGCATCATGGCAACATGAGATATCGCAAAGTGAGCTTTACCCGTATTTATCAAACCAAACTTTTGGGTATCATAACCGTCATTATTTTAGCGTAAAAAATCGCTTATTACCGCAATGTACAGTGGCCTAAAACACCCTACCACACTCACATTTGTGGTAGTTTTAAGGTTAAGATGCATCTGTACCTCTGATGCGATCATTTGTTGAAGGATAACCGTGATGTCTTTTTTTAAATCCACGACATCACTCTCGACTTTCCGTGAGACGCAATTTTTCTAAGTCTGAACGAGCGAGCTAGATTCGGCTGGCGGTTGGGGAGGGACATACTCGTACACCAAGCGAACGAAAGGTGTGAACGATCCCAGTTCCAGAGATTGACAAACGATCGGAAGTACTGACTTCAATTGCACTACAATTATCAAATTTGTGTTATCGAATGAGTAAATCCGAATCCGCAAGTAGTTGAGTTTTATCGTATCCCGTAAAAACACACGAGAAGAATTCATCAGGTGACAATAGAGGATTTCATGCCCCACACAAGAATCTGAAAACACGACTTACGGGTTGGTCGTCGAACGCGTTGCCTACCAGACTAACCGGTTTGGATAAATTACTTACTAAATGACATGCACGGCTTATGCTCTGAATTATCAACAATTCCTTCGTCCTCCTGACGATCTTTCAACGAAATTCCTATCTCATCGTTGTCGAACGAAAATTTGGCAAATATTGGATGAAATCGTACTGAGATTGCTTTGCTACAAGTTTGTGGGCTTGATAAAAGGCTCAGTACCTAGGTCAGATACCACATGAATCCAAGGGGCAGAGATGGCCAAAAAAATGGAATATTTAAAAATCCCTGTCGTCTCCGGGTGACAAGACTGTTATCGAAGTAGAGAAGACATTCGCCGTTTCATGAAGTTCGATGAAATCTTGTTATATTAAATTATCTAAGTTTAACTAATATTCATTCCTCTTTGTACACCGATAGTATTGTGGTCCACCAAAAGGATAAAATTAGGATTTTTATTACATCTATTTCGTCAATAAAAGTATATCTGGATCAAATAGGATATACCTTCTGAAAAGGTGATGGGGTGAAATGTCTTTTTGGAAATCAACCGGTCCGAGGGACCTTCACAGGGCAAGGAATTTCTTTTTATATCATGCTGGCTGCGTTGCGTTTTATATCATATGGGTGCATGTTGCACACACATACGACGTGTGGCGTTAGGCGTTATATGTATGCTTTGGTCTTCGTTATTCATGACAGTATGGTCCCACTAAGTGACAGCTCGTCCATCAGATATAGCCATTCAAATTAAAATTAGCAAGCCCGTTGGATTTGTGTTTCTGGAAACAAACTAACGACCATGTGAGCATTGACTCGCAGTCAAAGAAAAAACATTAATTCTTGCTTGCATTAAGTCAAATACTCTGTTCTCGGCGTGATTATTCGGGCGAGGAAGAGTACGAAGTAACGCGTGACCTTAGTGAAGCTCTCTCTACGCTACTATTCCACTCTTGGCAGCCCACCTTTTTCAAGTTTAAAAAAAATATGGACCCGGCCGGCCGACAATATGGCGACCTCCCAACGGGTCTCTCGTCCTCAAACCTGACTTCGGTCGTGGTTCGTGGTCGTAGTGAGCAGCACGTGTCATGGCCTTTAGCTCAAATCCAGGCAACACTCCTACGAAACTACGTGTACCATTTATCTTATGGACTCATAAATGTTTACGAAAAAAATCAGCCATCGTGGAAATGGTACTTTTGGGGTTTCACGACTTTACGGGTAAGCTCTACTCTTATGTCATTTATTAAACAGGTCTTCGCGTGAAGTTCCATTGTGTTTTTCCCATTAATTTATCGGATACACGCATGTGACGTTTCTCGTATTAATGCTCATCATAACGAAATGCGCAAACAATGGACATCGTGGGAGGGTTTCTTGTTTCGCTTCGATATACTTCTGCCTTTCTAAATCTCCTCAATTCTGGGTTTCTTCGAGGACAATTAGTTTAATACTAATGATTAAATTTGAGCTGCTTTTGTACATTGATTGCTTCTAAAAAGAGGATTATCTCCGCCGTCTTGGTGAATCGCAAGGCCTTGAACCCGAACCCAGAAAACTGATAAATAATTTAAGCGATTATCCTGAAGTACATGATGCATTCAATTCCATTTATACTTGTGGACAGCTTTTGAGTAAATACCAGTGGAAAATTTACTCCTAGTCACCAGCACACGAAGAATATATAACAAAAAACAAGGCTGAATCGCGATTGTATTTTAAGGACGTCTCGTTTTACTAATTACATTAAGTTTGTCATTGAAAATAGTCTTTTGGTTCATTGAGTCGATCGTATTTTCGAAGCCGGCAAGACGCAGATCACTACGCAATCATAGATTTGGCACGGCACTTAACGTTGTCCATAGTAATTATTAAACCCTATCCAGGTAAATTAGTCACTAACAAGTATTAAATATACGAGGGTAGGCTGAAAAGTGATGCACACATGCTTTAAGAGCACGAGCAAAAACAAATAGCAGAATCGGGAAAAAAGTAAAATAAAGTGCAACTATTAAGTTTTAAAATCATATATTTATTTTTCAACATAGTCACCGTTAAGGCTAACGCATATCTTCCAACTTCTAACAAGTTTTTTCATTCCGTCACTGAAAAACTCTTCCGAATTTTCTCGAATACAGGAATTGACGGTTGCCTTCACCTCATCGTCCGAGTGTAATGATAACCCTTGAGGTGTCTCATGAGTGAAGGAAAGAAAAAAAAATCGCGAGGCGCAAGATCGGGGGAATAAGGAGGGTGTGGAATCGGTCCAAATTTCAGGTTTCGCAGAGCCTCTCTAGTTACGCGCGAGGGGTGTGAACGAGCGTTTTCATGTTGCAAGATTATTGGAGCTAGAGAGCCTTTAACACGACAAACTTCTTCCTTGGATATTCCAATATGGTTTGCAATACGTTTTTGAGTGATTCGCCGGTCATTTTGAATAAAATCTTCGAGTTTGCGATGTTTATCGTCTGTGGCAGTGATCGGACGTCCGTTGTGTGCTTTATCAACAATTGTTGCTTTTTCAGGCTCGCAACCACGAAATATTACTACTCGTCGATTAACAGTAGACTTATCAATAGCATCGTTACCATAAACAGCCTTTAAACGACGATGAATCTCAGTAGGAGTTTTTTTTAGCAGTTAAATGTTCGATAACAGCACGCTATTTAACTCGCGTTGGCATTACTCCACGTCTCCATGCCTCCGCTTCTCGAAATAAACTCGATGAATGTAACGAAGTCAAACCTGCGCATGCATGTAGAGGGGAATGTTACTTCCACAAGCCACCAGGAGTGCTTCTGAAGGTCATTTTGTTCGTGGTCTTCAATCATGTGTGCGTCAGTTTTCAGCCTACCCTCGTATCTATGAAAATATGGATGTCTACAATTTGTTATCAATTGTAGCCAATTACGCCTTTTGCATAAAAAACCTACTTGTTGATGATTTTTCATCAGATTTATTGAGGACTTGGCCCTGGGGGATATCATATATGCCTGTTAAAATTTTCCACCGCACGTACATCTCACCACAGATTGAATCAAATTTGGTGCAAAGCTCACCAACCTCCGATAATATTTATCTGACAATTCTCATTTAATATTTGCGATCGCTGATTGCTCTTGTATCTTGAGGGTCGATTTTTTTTATCGATTGAGTATACATTTTTGCATTCAAAAATACAATCCACCCGTCATAAGGAAGAACTGCAGACGCCCGCTACTTCTCCATAACTAACTGCTCCCCCTTTAGCAACAAAAAGTATCGCTAAACGACATTAACATGCCGAGAGAAGCTGACTATTTTTTTAAAATCTCCTTGTTTATTCTCACCATAGCTTCAGAATACTGTTTTTCATTTTTAAGACTAAACCGTTGAAAATATTAACCTCCAAAAAGAATACTCGTCGACGACTGTGAATTTTGACTGGCTCTGGGCACGCGATACGGTCTTAGTTCTTTAAACTACCTCTTTCCTGTTTCGTAACTTCATAATTATAGCTGTATTATTTCGACGGCTAAAATAAGTCGACACTATCTTCATTTGTTTTTATTATGGCAATTAATTTATATTATTTTAAGTTTAAGCCGCTTTAATTGGGCACTCGTCAAAATAATTCTCAAACTGTGAGTAGTCCAGTCGGTTAAAACCGTTGTTCGATTAATGAGTGCTCACTGGTTTCGAATATATTTCATCCTTCCGATTCTCAATCGCTTCTGCATTTTTTTTGTTTCGGTCAAGGCGAGGTACTCTAGGCTCAAGTTGATTCCAGGAAGGTATACGTTTGCCAACGACGCTCAAGTTAGTTGAATTCCAGGGCAGTCCACGTTGTCGCATAGTTTCTTTTTTCCTTTGGTGTCGGGGACGACGGTGGTTCAAAATTCACCGACTCGGTGAAGGCGACTGCCAACTCCGAGGGCATCCCGAGAGACGGTCACGGAGACTTGTTGGAGCGGTCTTCCGCAGAAGGCCAACTTCGGCCATGATGTCCGTCGACCTTGAACGCCCTCCCGTGTTTCGCGGAAGTTTGATCGCAGGTACACACTCGGGGTGGGGGGGGGAGTGAATATGTACGAAGAGGAAGGGATAAGAGTTCACGGCGTTTATCCGCCCCTCCATCGAAACTCTCCTCATTCGGGAGTCGAGCGCGACTGCCAAAAAAACTGGATCCCCTCTCCCCACGTCCTATCATCCGAAACCTCTCCTTTTCCTTTCCACTGTCCCGCAACGTCAGGGATGTCCCGCGGAGGTTTGGCGTCGTCGAAGCTCTTTTCTCGGGCCTCTCCCATTGGGTGATGTGAGCGATGCTGTCACTCAATGTCCACGCGGAGTCATTCTCAACTCACAGGACTTGCAGCTCTCAGGAGGTCACTGGGATCTACGCGCCCTCGAGTTGACAACAGCAGAACGTCCCAAAGCCATTTCTCCCAGCCGACGAGCAATGTTTACCTCCACGATGACTCCAGCGGATGCTAAATATTGCCCCCTTACCTCACCACCACTATATTTTTCTCAGAGGGGAGGGAACAAATTAAACAGATATTACACAGGAAGCGTCCTTTTCTTGTTCAGCGACAAAATATCTCTCGAGTGTAGTCTCTAATGAACGTGCAGTTACATATACCCGCTTGTTAAAATACTGGTGCACTGATGAACCTGCTATTAAATAATTTGCAAAAAAATAGGCTTATAAATTGAAATGATAAATTAATTTATGTGAAGGGAATGAAAATTCAACAAGTTTAATTTCGAAAACCTTTACGTCTGAGCAGTACCTGAAGGAAGCGAAGAAAGGATTGGTTAAAACTTGGATAAGTACAAGTTAAGTGTGGTTTTGTACGGCTCGGATATTTGGTCGTTGAGGAAAGAAGATAACCGTATATTGCAAGCTAATGAGATGAGTAGAGGAGTACAGAGATAATAATATGAACGGAAAGGAATAAATGAATAAGTACTTGGCATGATGGGTTAGGGGAGGAAATTGTTGGCAGAAACCCAAAGGAGGAAGGAGAGGTGAAAGTAGAACATTTTGATTGGCGATGAGATGTTGAAGGATGGAGGGGGAGAACGTTTGGCAAGTGAGGTAGAGGGAGGAAAAGGATAGGCAAATTGGATGGAATGAAGGAAGGTATGCAGAATTAAAGAAGGGTTTATTGTAGTGTAGGGTGGCAGGTTGTGTCGTGTTTGACGAGACGGAAATCTAGCAAAGGCTATTCAGTTGTGTTCATCCAAAACCTATCGTACTTAGGAGATTGGCATTATTAAAAATAAGTGACAGCTAGGTAAAGTGTTCTCCATCTATAGAAAAAGCGGTCACTTCCACGCACCCCGGTAGTTTATATTAAACAATAAATCGAGGGATCGCTAACAAATACTCATATCTATAACTTCCCGATATTTCGAATTCCAGGGCAGCTAGTAACCTAGCCACAGCAATAAAATTGATTAAATTTGACGCACGCAATGCGAAAAGCAAAGCTGAACCGAACTATAAATATTTCTGTTTAATTTGCTTGGGAAAGCTTTCGAAGAAACAAAACATCAATATCAGAAAAAAGGGAATACGCTTGATAACCTACAGTTCAATCTCTGAAGTGACCAATGTAATTACATTGATTCCAGATGAATTAATTGTCTCTATATCACATGAACTTGGATAATCTTGGATTTTACTTAAGTCACAAAAACAGAAGTGATGGCAACATATTTCGAACACATCTCAGTAAACAAATTGAAGTAATGATATTAATATTCGTTGAGTAAATAGGAAAAGAAAACAAAAAACTTATGAAGTACCAATTTTTATGTATAACAGATGATCAGATTATCATCAATTTTGAAATATTTTAATCAGTTTAAGGTAGTATTGTGGCCTTAGTGTATGGATATGTCGGCAAGGAACTCGGGAGTCCTGGGTTTATATCCAGTATTTGCCGTTGGGCACGATTTATACCAAATCTGAAAGATTTTCAGGGGTAAAGAAAGACTGGTAGGTACAAATTGTTTATCCGTAGATGTGGTACGGTAGAATCGGAACATATAAATTACTAAATGATATTACTTTTCTACTAGTTAAAAATATAAGAGGGAATCAATATTAAAAGAGTTCGTAATTTTCCACGGACTTAATTTCACAGAACAACGCGTTTCACCAACTTGCGGCATCATCAGGCACAAGAGACATGGAGGATCGCCGACTGAAAGTGCGATTAATCACTGAAGCTGTAGGGCTGTCATCTGAACGGGACTTTAGCAGTGGAATTGGATACGAGAAAATGATCTGTTGGATGGGTGTCGCGACTCTGACGCAGTATCACAAACGCATCAGAATGAACATTTCCAAACAATTTTTGGCCCGTTTTAAGAGCAACAACAAGATTTTCTGCGCTGGTTTGTGACCACAGATGAAACTTGGGTCCACTACTATACCCCAGAGACAAAACGGCAGTCAAAGCAGTGGAAACATGTTGTTTCACCACACTAAAGAAAGCATAGGCAATACGTTCTGCCGGATAGGTAATGGCTTCCGTTTTCTGGGATGCGAAAGGGTTTCTGCTGATAGATTGTCTACCCACTAATCAAAATATTACTGAACAATGCTACGCTAACGCCTCCTGGACCAACTAAAGCAAAAGATACATGAAAAAAGGTCAGGTTTGGCAAGGAAAAAAATAATCTTTCATCAAGACAATACACGCTCACATATAATTGTCGTTACCATGGTAGAAATACGTGAACTAAGATAAGAATTGTTACCACATCCGTCTTATTCACTTGATTTGGCTCTATCAGATTTCCATATCTTCCCGAAGCTCAAAATTTATCTCGGCGGACGGAGATTCTCTTCTAACAAAGAACTAACAGCCGAAGTAGATCGGTATTTTGCAGACCTGAAGGAATCTAATTTTCAAGATTGGATCAAGACATTAGAACATCGCTGAAACAAGTGTTTTAGTGTACAGGGAAGCTATAGTGAAAAATAAAAAAGTTTCACTGAGATAAGTAGTTTATTTGTATCCCATTTCGAGAACTGACTACCTAACTACCCTCGTAAATAGACCCATAAAATTACATTTTATTACTTGGCTGACCAATTATAAGGTATTCATCATGGTATCTGAAAAATCGCTTAGCTTGAGTGATGATTAGGGTGCCCTTATCCTTTTGCCAGAATCGAACTCAGGCCTTCCGTTCAGCAGCGCAGCGCTGTACCCACTTCACTAGAGCGTCCCTTGAAGAAGATAGCACCCTGCAATCCACCGCCAGGGTGTGTGACAGGGAGTAATCCCCCCCCCATCATCCACAATCAAAATCACATGATACTGAAATGCTGGTGACTCACGGAAGAAGTGTCATAATCCGTCTTTCTTTGTTCCCAGGTCTGTTTACTTCAGTACGAGTAAAGTAAAACCTCGAATCATTCCATCTCTACATTTTTCCCCGGCATCTTTTCCCTGGTCTGTCCACAGACAACTCTTCTTCCACCAGGATGGTCATCTCTGACAATCTTAACTATTATTCCATCTTCAATTCTATGTATTCGACCATTTCATTCCTGCTTCCGCCCGTTTACCAATTTCTTGGCGTTCTTCATATTGCAACCTTTGCTGATATTGTCACTTCTCATTCTATGCAGTAATTTTTTCTCCGCGATTTCGCAAAGGATTTTCATCCCTGCGGTGTCTAGAAGTTTTTTTGGTTTTGTCTGCTAATTTTTATCAATATAGTCGTGAATGTTTCTTTGTATATCCTTATCTTACTCTCCTTTATTTACTTCTTCTTCCATATTGCATGAACGAGGCAGTCTTGCATCATCTTATCTGATTTTCCTCAATCACTAGATCTCATACTTAATCCTCTATACTCACACAGTATGACGGAATTTAAAATACTACTCCACGCATGCGAGACGAGCTGCTAGACTTCACACGACTCCATCAGTGTTCAGTGTCTCTCCTTTGCCAGGGACATGGGATCGATTCTCAGCAGTTTTCTCATAGGCGTAACACTGGTTCACACTTGGGTTAAGCAAATAAGTGCAACCCTTTGGAAGTAATTCAAAACAGCGGATCCCACAGTACCTTCCAATTACAGGAGACTTCTGCCGACAACGGCGCTCTCTCGGTGTCCTCCTCGACTAGTCATTATCGTGCCCTCGCCGTATTCCTCTTTTAATCGGCGGAAATTACACTCACGCGAATCCGCAGAGAGATGCTCTGCGTGCACGCGGTGCATGCGCTCATGTGTAGTCTGAATTTCTCTCAAGGTCACTGGGAATGCGTGGCTCGGGACGGGACTCGGGACATTCAGGGAGCGTGGAAAGCAAACCGATCGATCTTTCTGCGCTGATTACGGTACTGTTGATGAAGGATCTCTCAATGATTTTTTTACACAATTTCTCAAGGTATTGTGTTAACAAAAGGAGTCCGTAATAATTATTGGGAAGCTGAAACAGGGCCTAAAGGGCTAAGAGCAACTGCAAAAGACTTCCATTCATATCTCCGAAAAAAGTATCTATTTCAATTCAGCTCCTACATCAACATTGCGGAAATTTCTTTGTAGCAGCTTATCAAGTTATCCTGTCGCCAGAGTATCATGATATCCTGCCAATCGTTTCTTTACATCTTAGTTTCGTGCATTATCTGCTTGTCATAATCTTCAGCTTCGGTTTTCCAATTAAATAATCTTTCTCCTCCTGGCTTAATTTATATAAGTTCTTAAAGAGCAGCCATTCGTGCCTCAAGATGTGTTCGATTAACTTTCTTCTTCTTCTTGAGTCCTCCTTAGCCTTCTCCCGTCTCCCATTTGTTGAATCATGTTTTAATTTTTGCCTTGGGACTGCATTTGATTTTCATCATTCTTCTGTAGCACCACAAAGTCACCTCCTTTCATTTTGAACGGCAGAAATGGAAGAGCCTCGTTTTTTATGGAATAATTATCTTAGTAGTTATTACTATCGCACTCTCTAGAAGAAATGAGAGGACTAATCAAAATATCGCCTGGTTGCCGGGATTAATTAGGTGGAACAATTACACGTATTACCATGGCAGCCCAAACAATAACATCAGGACCATTGAAAATCATTCAACGACGAGTGATCCCGCTGATGACGCGGGGATTATAAACCAAGTAGCTCGAGTGCTCAAATTCTATAAGTTCCACTGTCCCTCATTGTATCCCTAGCCATAAAAAACTCCAAGACCTCTTCAAGACCCTGGATCTTTGTTATCCTGGTTTCAGTTCGTCAGCTGGAAATAAAATATCAAGGGCATAGTTTTGCAGGCGCAGGCATTTTAATTCGTTGAAACTCTCAAGTTGAAAGAAACAATAA
This sequence comes from Hetaerina americana, assembly GCF_022747635.1. NCBI lineage: Eukaryota > Metazoa > Arthropoda > Insecta > Odonata > Calopterygidae > Hetaerina > Hetaerina americana. Next base: position 54,337,331 of record NW_027287316.1, read on the forward strand.
AAGTAGAAGTTAACTAGATTTTTTCTCTCCAGCCAAATGATTCCAAATTAGAAATTACGTTCTTAATAGCACCTCTCCCCACAATATTATTTTAGTTCGATTGGTATCAGATGAGAATCAATACTTCAGAAATGAAGGTATTGAGGTTTTTCATAAGTAGTAGGGCTAAGTTTACATTAAAGATCTAGGGCATAAACTAGAGCAAGTAGAGAAGCTTATCCACTTGGGGAACGTTTTACGAGACAAAGATGAGTTGAATATTAAGGAAATTCGAGAAGAATTGCATTAGGTAAAGAACATTTTACGGAGAGCAGGTCCTAAAGTAAAAGTGTGTAGGAAAGATTAGTGAAAACGTATTTTACTGATGAATTAAACAGTCTTAATAATACTTCTTTGCCCACTTTTTTTCTTCCATCGCGTTCTCTTTCTCTAATTTCCTACTTTCTCTTTGTACCTCGTCATGCTTGCTCTCCCACTTCATTACCAGACGTCATTATACAACAACACACAAATACTTGAAACTCATTTGCAACAAGATAATGAGAAAAATACGATAATGTGCTAGAAAATTATTTTCCGCACACTACACGCTCGTATGTCTGAACGAACACGTCAAGGACTCCAATATCGTAATTGACATTTGAGATTAATGATACGGAAAACGCTTGGACACGCACAAACGGGTCAGTTCCAATCCGAGGATAAAAAGGTTAGACAACCCAAAGACTCATTAGTTGGTCAGGTCATTAATTAATGTTATAATTCAGCGTACATGTTTGTTTTTCCATAGGGCCAAACGGCCTAGAGAGAATTAAATTCCATGACCTACGACTTACCTCATGTATTATATGTATTTATTACCGCCTTATTCTCTATATATTACAATATATCTATATGTAATGTAGAGTATAGATGTGTCACATCTGATAACATACATATTCTCTTTCTTAAACAGACCATTAATTTTTAATTCTGAGATGGAATTACAATTTTACGAACAATGTACTATTTTGCGACGACTTACCGCAGCAAAAAGTTACCAAACGGTCTTCGGTATTATTTTTTATCTTAATATACTTTGTTGGAAGTATGTCGTGAACTCTTTTCCTCCATGAGTTTCTCTCGGTTCAATTGCAAAGATTGCTTGAGAAAATCCGCTTTAATGACTGCTTTCCTCAGTGTATTTTTTTTCCCTCGAGACTTTTTCTCACGTGTTTCATTGTTTTATTGTGATCACAGATTCAATTTTCTTCTTCACGCACGTCGGAACTATTTCCGATTGCAACGGTCGTCCTTGACTACGGCTGCAGTTGGAATCGTTAAATTTTCAATTCAATAACGTTTTTTTTCAATCCGAGTTCTGGGTGCAGTGCGTGGTTGAAAAGCAATGTCATGTCTATGCACTTCCTTGAGATCTTTTTAGCCATCCCTTAAAAAATATAGTCCCAACATTCAGGGCAACGTGATTTTTTCATTTAAAAGTATCCGATGATCTGATTGAGACACCTACCGTTTAGGGATTTAAAGAGACCAAGGATTTGTTTCAGTCATCCGCGACTGCTATACCTATTGAACGATATGTACCCGTATTACCATTTCCAAAAGTCTGTAGACAGTCGCCGGCCTGCTGAGGAATGGGGAAACGTGAAAACGTTCGTTATAATGATATTCAATGGCAGGAAAAATTCTAGCAGCCATAATTTACATCATTCAGAGATACCGCAGTCCTTCCAGTCAATGATTTCCAGCATGAATTATTTCACCACCTCCATAATTGGTCACAGAGTTTTAAAATTTATAGTACATACCTCACTAAATGTTTGCCAAAAAATAGGCATTTTGTCTTACTTGGAAGATGAACCAGGGTATATATGGTTATCAATCTGGCTTTCGACCTGTCAGACTGATTCTTCAAAGTGAATTTTAGATTAGATTTGGTACGAGTATGTTAGACACCATTCGGTGACCAAAACTGAAGGAATAGAGTTGAACAATATATAATTGTCTTCTGACTCGAAGAATGTTGAATACATCCCCTGAAAACCTTTGCAAATTTTCGTGTAGTAGTGAATTAATTCCTAATCCACTGTCACATCAGCCGTTTTATTCATTGCTATGAAAGAAGGGATGTGGCTCAACGAAACTGCGGAAGATGACGCAACAGTAACTTTTTACGGAGTCATTCCCTAATTTACATTAAAATTTAACAATTCAAAATTGTAAAAATCATTCGCCTTGACCGAGATTAAAATTTGAGAGTGTATTTAGACGTCTTGGTAGCTTAATTGGCCAAAGCACTCGGCCACGGCGAATGATTTTTACAGTTTGAAATCGTTGAATTTTAAGGGATGTGGTGTTTGACGGTGCGTTAGCAATTTTTTTAATATTTTAACACAAATTATGGTCCTGGTCCTCATCATTACATCTTTTCCCAACTCCGCACGCTTTCCAGCTCATTTGATAAAATCTAAAATACCTATTCTACTGCTTCATCATCCTATTTTAGATCGAACTAACGTTCACCCGTCCAACAAGGCTTTCAACATCCCTCTTCAACACCTCTCAGATCTCTCCTCCATTCACTTTTTCTGCATTCTTAGAATTACTCCCGCCAGCTTCCTCCCTTCCCCAACATGTCCTGCCTACTCTTCATATTCTACCTACCTCTCCATTCAGTTAATTTCTTGTGTTCTCCGCGATAAACATGTTCACGATTATATATTTTTACCTATTATATTCACCGATAATTCTCATGATGATTTTATAAGGTAAAACTAACTAAAGCCATGTGTAATAAAAAGAGTGAATAACCATAAGGATAGCTTAAAAAACAGAATATTAATGCGATTATCGCAAATTTCATCTATGTGAAATCCAAAAACATTATTACACTTAAAAATAAAAATTAATACATTACTCTATCGTTCCCCATAGACGTTGATATATTTTCACTGATTCCACGCGCAAGTAGACCCTCGTATATTGTAAAAAAAATTGTTGTTAGTAAAATTAAAACTCAAAGACGGAAATACGAAACAGAATATTTTCAATTATGTCACTAATTTCTTTCGCTTGAATTATGATGAATAAATATTTCAAACCAGAGAAAAAATTTAATATTTAGAAGAAGCCATTCAATTGTATGATAAACCCATGAATTAATTTTATTTTCAGGGTCTAATTAGGGTTCAGCAAAAAAATGAATGCCAGAAAATTGTTATTTTTCTCATTCTCTCTCCAATGTCAAATAAAAATCTATTGCTTTTTAAAGCTAATCGTTGATAGATACTGCGAACATACGTATGAATTGTCGTGATGGTAAACTGTAATCAACCAGTTCGACACCACATGGCGAATTAACCTTATCGGACAGTTTAGTATTTTTTAGCAGGCTGTGCATTTTCCATATGACGGTAAAAGACGACAAACTGCATCGATGCCCATTGGGTGCTGTTTTTGCATTTCATTTTTTCTCACTACAACAAGCTAGTCATTTAAAAAACCTTACTTGCACCTTCCCAACAAAGTTCGCTTTCGTCCTGGTTAAAATGGAATTCACATGAAGGTGTTCACCGTACGCGAGTAAATTCCTGACTGAGTAAAGCCTGCGGAACTTTAAGCTGGCGGTAGATGTTAACCGAGGGATTTTCTTCAATAAATCCTGGTCATTTAAATGTCATGGAACGTATTTGCCAGACGCTGAAGTGAATGTGAAACTCACATTCACTAAAGTAACACCCATGACACCCACTGACCTCAAACGATTAAGAAAAATACCTATGAAAAAAATGACCCAACATTTCACAGTTTTAGTGGAAAGCAATTTTTTGCGCCATCACGAAAAAAATCATTTTGTTCTGCAGATGGTGATAACAGTCATCACTTCTGTCAAACTTCTCTGGGCTTTCTAAAATTATATGCAATTGCTCTGCGATAGTAGAAGTATACGTAAAACGTTTGAGGCAAGTTCGTTACATGAATATTGAAAAGAGAGGGTTCCATTGGTGAACCCTGAGGCACATTCCTTGTAAGCCCAATTGCAGTCACTTCATGTGACCACCGATTTCCGCTTTCTAGGAATGATTCTGGAGGAATGAGCGGGTGATATAAAAATAACCCCACTGGAACCGCTGAATGAATTCAATTTCACATGAAAATAGCCGTAAACAACTCAGGCGAAAATTTTCTCCGAGTCATAATCTGCGGTTCTTTACGCTATCTCCATTTACGCGCGGCGATTAGGGGTGATTATCGTTAGTAATTAAGTTTGTTATGGTGCAATCAAGTGTAAGCAATCAAATTGTTTTCTCGATGAGAAATTTGCTCAATGGAAAGTTAATTAACATTGAATAATGTTCTCAAAAATAAATTCGAAATCACAGCAGTAAAGGAGGTGAAACTATATCAGACGCATTATACGTATATCCTATTTTATGAATATACAACATTCTCGTATATGCGGAATAATTTGGCAATTTAATGTTCTGGTGGAGAGACTTTGTGCAATCCCAGGCATACATTTTCAAAATATAAACTAACATTGGAAAACGACATCTTGAAGTCATTTTGGAGAGGTATTTAACAGCGGAAAAACTTGAAATATGTCGCAAAATCACACAAGTAAGGACATGCGTTAGAGTCATATTCAGTTAATAAAAGTTTGGTCAATATCAACCGAACATCCGTACTCAGATAAACCGTACTCTGGGGTTCTACAGCGACGTAAACCTGATAGCGAAGTGAGAAGATTTTTTGCATTTTAATTCATATCCAGCGGAAAATGTTTCACCAAGTAATTCCTTGTCTATAACCTTTTAAATTATTTAAACCCATTTTAAAGAAAATTCCTCTCAATAATTTCGCTTATTTATACGTTTCTTCTTGTCGTGGATTCTTTCCATAATCTGTAAGAGGTAAATTAGTTCTAACGTTGCTGCGGAGCTGCATTCAGTCGTAGAGGTATAAAAATGATACGAGTTTCTCCGGGTTGAATGGACTCTTTCGCTTTTTGTTAAAATTCATACATGAATAACAGACGACAGTGGAATTTCACACCAAAGATATAAGAACGGTCAGAGGCGAGACTATCTATTAGATCCATCAACACAGAGGGTGTGATTCGAGCATCTTGATTTATGAAGAGAAAGTCCACTACTTCGAAATTGTAGGTCGAAGTAGGTATAAATTATGAATTGCACTTACCGCTCGAGATGAAACTCATTTCGAATGGAATGAATAATTAAAGATTTGCAGTCATGTAACTGCGACTTGGCAGTAAACTGATATCCCTAATCACCACGTGGGAGTCTTTTCCATCTGCAATCCATGCCTGGACTGCAATAATTCTATACACTTTATTTTAATATTGTGTGTATTACGCTCTCACTCGTATTTATAAAATAATCAACTGAGATCAGCTCTAACTGCCTTTTTTACTTTTCCTTCTTCACCCGAGCATTTCTCGCATATGAGTACTCAGCAGGGCATGTGATTGTTCACAATTCAAAACCAGGGTAAAAGAGGAAAGGACCATGCGAAGAAGTCTACGGAAAAGATGAACTAAATGTATTGGACACACCTTTAGACACAATGGATTAGTTTGAAACATAATAGAAGGGAAATTAGAAGGGAAGATCCCACGAGGAAGACCAAGGGACAAATCCGCGGACCCGTATAGGACAAATTAAGCAAGATGTAAAATAGGGAAGTTATCGGGTGGTAAGGGACTTAAAACTGAATATAGAAGAATTTAAGGTTACAGTAAGCAAATCTCAGGATTGAAATATTGATTATGAATCCAAAACCCATGTAGCAAGCTGATATTTGCAACACCAACACTGTTTGTAACAATATGAACAGCATACCCCGAAGTTAAGATTAAAATCGTATAATCTGACTCAAGATATGGACGTGGTGTTACAGAATGGTTTCGCTCAATACCACCACACAAAACGAAAAAACTCGATAGAAAAATAATAATCTTTCCCACGAGAAAGAAAACTCGCATATCAAATCGGTCAGAGGATGAAACCTCCGCGTGAGAGGCCTTGAGAAACATTTCAAAAATCTCTAAATCTTCGTTCTCGATCTTTTATTAAATAACAGGACGCCTTAGAACTACTTTTCGATATAACTGTTTCGAATTTGATTAGGTATCATATTTTGCGAATCATGGCCTTTGGATCGAGGTGCTAATTATGGGTGAAATTTGACAGTAAGTGACGCCATTTCGGTCGTTACGCATCGAAAGAAAAGTTTAATAAAAGACGCCGATGGGCGTGATATTGGGTCTATCGTTACCAGAACGCGTTTTTCCGCAGTAGTAGTACATTCTGCGAGTACAAATCTTTCCATTTGGCTCCAATGATCTGTGGTCGAGCGGGTAATCGCTCTACTACCTTGATCAAAAAGTTCCCGGAATAACCACCGTGTGGCGCTCCCATCGTTCCGATTTGAGTTCTGTTTTTTTTTGTTAAATTGGTACATCTGTTGTTGATATTCCCTTTAAATCTTAGTGTCATAACTTGACATTTGCAAAAGTTACGTAGCCAAGAGTACATCTATCTCTGTGTGTGTTGGCGATTTTTTTTACAATTTCAGAAATGGATTTAAATTTGCAACAACGAACTTGTATTAAATTTTGCGTAAAAAACGGATTTAGTGGCGCACGGACGTTGGAAATGTTGGAAAAGTGTTTCGGCAACGATTCTCTAAAAAAAACGGTCGTTTACCAGTGGCACGAGCGGTTCAGAAGTGGTCGTGAGTCAATCGAAGATGATGAACGCAGTGGCAGACCATCGACATCGAAAGTCGGTGAAAAAATTGATAAAGTAAAAGAAATGTTGGTCAATAACCGCAAATTAACCATCAGAGAAATAGCGGAGGACTTGAACATTGCCTATGGATCCGCCCAAGACATTGTGGTTAATGATTTGGGTTTCCGTCGTGTAGCAGCAAAGTTGGTGCCGAAAGACCTCAATTTCATGCAAAAAAGAGACCGTGTTGACGTCGCAAAAGACATGATTTGCGAGGCTGAATCCGATCCCACATTCATCAAAAGGATCATTACTGGAGACGAGACGTGGGTTTATGAGTACGACACGCAATCCAGACATCAGGCAAGTGAATGGCGTTCACCAAATGAGCCGAGACCAAAAAAACCACGTCGTTTTCAGTCAAAAAAGAAGGCAATGCTGACGGTTTTCATGGATTACAACGGTGTAGTGCATCATGAATTTTTGCCAGAAGGCCAGACAGTAAACAAAGAGTATTATTTGGGCGTTATGAGACGTTTGCGTGAAGCAATTCGCCGAAAGAGACCAGAAATGTGGGCAGAAAACTCGTGGATTTTGCACCATGATAACGCACCGTCGCACAGTGCTATCATTATTCGTAATTTTTTGACGAAAAATGCAACAAATACCATCCAACAGCCACCGAATTCACCTGATTTGGCTCCCTGTGACTTCTTTCTGTTCAATCGAGTTAAAAAACCATTACGGGGAACGCGCTTTAGCAGCCGAGAGGAAGTAATGGAAAAATCGCAGGAAGCACTGATGGACATACCGAAAACCGAATATAAAAAATGTTTCGAGGATTGGATCAAGCGCTGGCATAAGTGTGTTGCAGTCGATGGGGATTACTTTGAAGGGGACAATATAGATTTAGATGAATAAACTTGTATTTTTAATTTTCTGAATAAATTCCGGGAAATTTTTGATCAAGGTAGTATACTGTGTTTCGAAGCGAGGAATCTGCATAACGGTGATGAGAGTATTCGTAATTGATTGCATAATGGCCGATAATCATAGCGCTCGCGTTGCGAATATCCACGACCAAGCACCAGGTTCTGAAGCCATCCAACCGTATTCACTAGCGTTTTACTCACATATTTTTTTCGATGTTCCCCCTTTTTATACTCTCTTCTTCGTTATTTTTTCCATCGATACATTTTTCTCTTAATTCCCTTAATGCTACGCAAGCTTATGTCCAAAATACAGTACAAACACTCCTACCCCCGTCATTAATCATCAGAGTTCATAAACAGCCGCTACAAAACACTAAATTATGCTTGCTGAACCAAAATCTGGGATATATGCTTTATTGAAGCAGAAGATGAGACTTACTAAGGCTCGGAGAAATGTAATGATACTGATTAAGCCGAGTGAAATGGTATCACATTTTTAAATGGGACATTTTATTAAAATTTCACTCAACAGGTGCAAGTGAAAACACAAATGGAGAATGATTCATCGCCTAAAAATGATGGTACATTGACTCGGGGGGTTGAAGAAATCCACTTGAATTATCCCTCTGGCAGGAGGAAAAAGCATTGTGCCGCAAGGAAACTCGTAAAATGCAATCTTCACACGTGGTTGCTGCCCTCCTTGTCTCGGCGATTACGGCTGAAACTTGAGATCTTGCCGCGTGCTAACATTCTTCCCATCGGATTTTAAACCAAAGCATTCCCAAGGAAACAAAAACTTCTATTTTTCCCTCGGGTTTGACGTCATCAAAGGAAAGCTGATGGCATTCGAACGAGGTAGGTCATATACAACCGAGAGACATCGGTGGTGACGAAAGTGAAACTTCATTATCGATTTCACTCGTGTCTGCTTACGTGTTTGGGCCAGGCATCATCTCCTCGGCTGTCCCTTACATTTTTCAGCGAACCTCAGATCTGGGATATTTCGATTAGATAATCGAAAAATTTCCGTTCTTTCTTTTCCCGTTGACCGTTTGTTGTAAGTTTTTCGAATTCCCTGAGTTTATAATAAAAAATTACTTGCAATAGCCACGGAAACGAGTAAGAGTTTTCATTACGAAATGAAATCAATCAAAAATCTCTTTAAATCCGATGACAATGAAGTCCTGATTGTTGATTACCCCGCAGGCCACCGCAAGGGCGTGTTAGATCACCATCCCACCATCAATTTTACCATGCACTGTCACAAAGTTAATCACCCAAAAGATGGTGTTTACATTTAAGAATGTGAAATAACAGGATAAATTCATATCATGCAGGATATCGTCAAATAACAAACTGTCAGCATAAACGACCACGAAATCCCAATTATCCCAATTGATTTCAGAGTTTGCCGAGGCGATAGACCCGGAGGAGGCAATAAAAAATATGTTTAAAAGCAGAAAACAATTCCACCTCTGTGCTTTAAAGTGTAAAATGTAGAAATTTGAAAAACTGTGAGGTTACCTTAAAACATTTAAAGACGCTATTTTTTTAAGTTTAATGCGAATTGCATTGATCTGCATGTTTCCGTATTTTTTGCTTTCCTTTTCAATATCCTTCATGCTGCATAATTATTTTCTCGTAAGGACTCATTTCTTCAAACTACAAGTAAGTATGCGAGTCCTTGTGATTTGCGCAAACGAATTCTGCTCATGATAATGAATGGTGCAGCACATCTTACTTGTAAAATTAATGCTGTGCAAATTTCAAAGTTTCATATTACATTTGAGACTGTATTCAGAGAACTTTCAGGTTGAATTGTAGATTTGAAATATTGGTCCCATATCAAAGACAAAAAAAATCCACTCGAAAGTTTCTTCGAGAGAAAGCTTCGAGTGTCGGGAGATAATTTTCCCAAGAAGGACAAAATTTTCTCCAATAGTAACTGCGAGATATACTATATATGTACTTTACGCTTGCCTGAGGCTCTTATTACGATTTGAGCTGAAAGCCTCACTTTACGTGTTGCATGATAGCTCAGTGGATCAGTGGAATGATATCTTCAGATTTTATCCGTGTGGGTACTTTTGAGTTGGCGTGGTCCTTTCATCCGCTGCTTTTAATATATATATATATATATATATATATATATATATATATATATATATATCCCTCCCCGGACTACAACCTTGACGTGGTGGAAGGGCTTGTGCGTTCCGATGACCCCTAGAGCTGTGCTGGCGGGAGTAATAATTATTGCTCCTGGTAGGGTCACCCATGCCAGATAGGTCGAAGGTTAGGAGCCAGACGAAAGGTAGTCCACGCAGCGTCTGTTCCTCAGTAAGGCGGCTGCAATGGCGTCTGACCCCAGTGGGGCGGCCAGTAAGTGATGGTGTCACGTTAAAAACACTATTTAGGAAGGCAACGGGAAACCACCTCAATTATCATTCCCTAGAAAAATATGATGGACAATACAGATAATTTGAGTCCTGGCAACCACGGGGCTCGGCCCAATCGGCCGTGTGTCGCGCCCGGCAGCGGGGGAGGCAAGGCTTCCGCGGTCGTCATCCCACGAAACCCTTGCAAGGGAAAACCAGCAGCAGCAGGACAGAAGACGCAGGAGAAGAAGACAAAATTAGTTAGAATAGGAACGTGGAATGTTAGGACAATGATGAGGACAGGGAAATTGGAGAATGTTAAGCGAGAGATGGAAAGGGGAAATATAGATATTTTAGGTCTATGCGAGGTGAGATGGAAAGATAGCGGGGATTACTGGAGTGATAAGTATAGAATAATATACAGCGGTGGGGACGAAAGCCAACGAGGGGTTGCCATAGTATTAAATGAAGAGGTAGGAAGAAGCGTAGTCAACATAGAGCAGGTAACGGATAGAATACTACTAGTGGAGATAAAAGCAGAACCGACGAACTTAGTTATTATTCAGGTATACATGCCACCGAGCAACCATAAGGAAGAAGAGGTCGATAGGATATACGATCAGTTAGAGGACATGATCGCGTGTGTTCCTGCAGGGAAACATTTGATAGTGATGGGGGATTGGAATGCGACGGTAGGCGAAGGAAGAGATGGTGATGAGGTGGGCGACTACGGTTTAGGCACGAGGAATGACCGCGGGGAGAAAGCAGTTGAGTTCTGCAGGAGACAGGGGTTAGTCATCACCAACACTTGGTTTAGACACCACAAAAGACGCAGGTATACATGGAAAATGCCAGGTGACTCAGGAAGATATCAGCTAGATTATATCCTGGTTAGACACAGGTTTAGGAATAGTGTGATAAATTCCCACAGCTTTCCGGGAGCGGATGCGGACTCAGACCACAATTTAGTTGTTATGAAATGTAGCGTACGTTTCAAAAAGATAAGGCAGGGGCGGCGAGTTAGAAAATGGAATGTAGAAGCATTAAATGGGTTGAAAAGGAAGGAATACAAACAGGCGGTAGAGAAAATCATGGAGGATGGTAAAGGGCTTATTACTATCGATGAAAAATGGGAAATGATCAAAAAAGGGTTGTCTAAAGCCGCAAAAGACACTATTGGAACCGTTAACGCTAAAAGGACTAGGAAACCATGGATCACGGATGAGATGATTACAAAGATGGATGAGCGGCGAAAATGGAAGAATATAAATACAGAATTAGGCAAAATGAAGTACAAAGAATTGAACAATAAATTGAGGCGGGCAACAAATAAGGCAAAAGACGCATGGTGGAAGACGCAGTGCGAGGATATGGAAAGTCTCCAGAGGAAGGGTGAAATCGGTGCGCTGTACAGCAAAGTTAAATCGTTATCGGGAATTAAGAAAGGAAGAGCTATGCTAATAGTTAGAGATAAGGCGGGTAAGGTAATAGTTGACGCAGGAAAGATCCAAGAGAGATGGAAGGAGTATATAGAAGAACTGTATAGTAAAGAACTCAGACCAACACAGTTAGACATTGAAAAAGAAAATGACGTAGAGGAAGACAGCTTAGGTCCAGGCATACTAGACAATGAGATAGAAAGGGCATTAAGGGAGATGAAACTAAATAAGGCCGTGGGGGTAGATAACATTCCCGTGGAACTTTTAAAATGCTTAGGAAAATGTGGGAGGAAGAGGCTATATGGGCTGATCCGTAGCATTTATGAGGAGGGAATCTGGCCGGAAGACTTTGTGAGAGCAGTTTTAGTTCCGATTCCGAAAAAGGTAAAGGCCACGTCATGTGAGGACTATAGGACAATTAGTTTGATATCCCACGCAGCTAAAGTTGTTCTCAGGATCATAAACAAAAGGATAGAGAATAGGGCCAATGATTACTTAGGGGATGACCAGTTTGGGTTTAGGAAGGGGAGAGGTACGCGTGATGCCATTGCAGTAATGAGATTATTAATCGAGAGGAATATAGAATACAACCAGGATGTATTTGCCTGCTTCGTAGATTTCGAAAAAGCGTTTGATAGAGTGAATTGGGAAAAAATAATGAGTATATTGCAGAAAATAGGAATAGATTGGAGGGAAAGGAGGCTAATCCGCAACCTGTACATGTCTCAGACTGCTCAGGTGCGGGTGGGAAACGGGGAGTCAGGATGGGCAGTGTTAGGAAGGGGTGTAAGGCAGGGTTGCCCATTATCACCGTTGCTGTTCAACCTGTATGCAGAGGAAATGATCAAAGAGGCATGGGAAGAACTAGAGGTAGGAATGAAAGTGGGCGGGGAAGTCGTAAAATCAGTTAGGTTTGCTGATGACCAAGCTTTAGTTTGTCAGTCAGCCAAGGGGCTGCAAGCATTGCTGAGTGAATTGGAAATTCAGTGCGACAGGTATGGGATGAGAATCAACATTAATAAAACAAAGGTTATGCGATTTTCTAGAAAGAAAAAGGGCAAGCTTAACATTAAAATAGGAGGGCAAAAACTAGAGCAGGTAGAACAGTTTACGTATCTCGGTAGTGTTTTGGACCAACACGGTCAAAGTAGTAGGGACGTAAGGAGAAGAATTGCGCTAGGCAAAGAGGCTTTCACGAGGAGGAGGGAGTTGATGACGGGGACTTTGAGTAAGGATGTTAAGAAAAGACTCGTAAAAACATTGATATGGAGCGTAGCTATGTACGGCGCGGAAACGTGGTCATTGAAGCAGGAGGATAGACGTAGACTGGAGGCTTTTGAAATGTGGGTGTGGAGAAGAATGGAGAAGGTGAAATGGACAGAGAAGAAAACAAATGAGGAAGTACTTGCTATGGTGGGCGAAGAGAGGGGTTTGTTGGGAGCAATCCTATGGAGGCAGGAAAAGTGGATGAAGGGGGTGTTGACCGGCAGTGGGATGTTGAAGACTGTGATAGAGGGTAGAATGTTAGGCAAAAGAGGAAAGGGAAGGAACAGGATAGGGATGTTGGACGGGATGAAGGGCGGAAGAAAGTACTCAGAGATGAAGAGGGACCTGGTGTAGAGTAGAATTTAGGGTTGTGTTTTGTTAGTAGTCACAAAATATTTGTTTGGGAGTTGTGTCCATCGAAAAACCTACCTTAACCGGTAGATTACCTTAAAATATATATATATATATATATATATATATATATATATATATATATATATATATATATATATATATATATATAAGAAATAACACATAAGCCACTTCAGACAGTTAAGTTTTTTGCAAAATTAGAGTTTCTTCATTTGCACCTATTTATATCTATGTTATATCACTATGGAGCTGCGACGCCAGGCCTTCAGCTACTTTCGAATAACTTGCGTCAGGATAGGTATTATTGGCATCACTTTTGCTTGGAAAGGAATGGGTCGTAACCGACTGGTCGTTACGTAATACTTACGTATTCTCTTTAGCTATGATCCTCGATTTCCTTTATGCCACGAAAAACAACAAAGCACCAGCAATAGTGATAATTTATACTGTCGTGTGAGACAATTTTTCCGAAAGCGCGGTCATTAAAATCTCTTCTCGAACTGTCTCCTGTCAAATTTACCATCCTTGAACTGATAAAGGCAATCTGATAATTTCTTTAAACAAATGCCAGAGATAGGAGTAGCCTTGCCAAACTCAGGAATTTTAAACAAATTGCAAAGACTTGCTTTGCCAAATTCAGTGCTTTATGAGAATATCTAATTCAAAATCGTGTATGTTTGACGGCGACATGAATGAAAGGAATTGCCATTATTGGAAACAAGGAAGAAAGGGTTGATTTAAAAAAATATATATTTCATCACATCGTTCCCTGAATCTCGCTGAGGATAATGACCGTTTCTATGAGGAAATATGCTATTGATTTCAGCTGTGAAGAATGTCAACGATTAAAGAGGGTCAATTGGCAATTGTCTTCCCAATGAGACTGCTGCCAATATCTCGTAATTTAAATTAATAGTTGTGTTCGTATTAATTCGGGACTTGTGCCTACTCCATGATGAAACGTGGAATGACTGCATATGACTCCTCTCCTCTAATATATTTTCGTTTGGAGAACTAAGCTCGGGTGCAAAAAATCGAGAGGGATTCATTCGACGTTCGTTTCTCTCAATTCACCAATTACACCAGTTTATGACCCGTATTAATAACCGCCTCCCAGTTGTTGGTTTCCCTTTAGAGTCACCTAAGTCAAAAATCATCAATCGGAAACGGCACACTCTAACTCGTCAGGTAATTTGCTGCGCACATTGCCTATCACGTGGCATCCTCTCAAGACAAGAAGGATAAGTCATTCAGTCATCTCACCGCAAACCTGAATACGACGAACTGGTGTAAAAAATAAAGTATTTCCTGTGGTTACAGTACGACGGTACGAAATCCTATAAGTTATATGGAGGAGATAGGAAGCTGGCGGATGTTGCGTAGCACAACATGGAAGGAATCCGACGGATATCGAGCTGAGATAGTTTCAGCTAAGAAGGCGTTTACCCCGAAAAGGATACACCCCTAATCAATGAATTCAGTCAAACAAACGAGGAAGAAACACATGAAAGAATTCGTGCGGTATGGCACTCGTATAGGTCGTAGACGTGGATCATTGAAAAAGAAGAACAGAGAAGGTTGCAAGCCTCCAAAACCTGGTTCTCGTGGCGGATTGTGCAGTACAATAAAGCAAATGATATAAGAAAGGGGGCGTAAACAGAAAGGTGAAGTAGGAGAGAATAGGGTTTATGATGCATAAAGATAAGTGGTACGTACTTATGTACCTAAAAACAAACAATCAAACAGACAGAGAACACGTTGAGACATAATAATGACTGTGTTGGAGACGTGACAGAAGTGGAAAGAGAACGATAAAGCGCAATGAAGAAGATAAAAGGACATATACGAAGTATACCAAGCAAGTGCAGTTAGATGGGATATTCGCACCTATCACGGGGTAAGAAGAATGGGGAAGAGTAGCTGTAATCAACCAATCTTCAGAAGGAGTGGTATGTTGGACAAAATTAAGGCAGTAAGAAAGTGTGCGGAAATAAAAATGGATCGATGTGCCATCCGGAAATGACCTAAATTAACCGGTAGACAACCAGTGATAATAATGCGGCGTCAATGACCCGTCCTGAGTGTTAGATTGTCTCGCGAAAGAATTGTTCTGATTGGCATTAACAACAGCGTACTTAGAACATCGTAGTACCGGCAATATGCCTCACAAATGACTTTGGAGTGTGAGTGGAGTTAGGGGTGACGATTTAGAGTAAGGGCCTTGGGCACGTCCACCGACAGAGGTGAATTACTGAAACGAGCCGTGATAATCAAAAGGCTTTGAGGTCCGATTTCGCACATTTTTTTAACATAGTTATCTTGATTCTCCGGGAAGTTTTCCTCAGGGCGGACCGCGTTCATTTTGTGCTCCGGGATATTTCGAAAATACGAGATTTCGCCAACTGATAACGAAGGAACCTGTGATGCCTACTCCGCAGCGTACAAGAAAGCAGAAAGTAACGTTAATAAGCGATAACGATGTTCCGAAGTCAAAGAGGCGTAGGGTAACTCTAACCAGAAACCTATAAATGTCGAGATTGCGTAGAAAATAAAACAGTTCGCAAATTTTCGATACGATTTTTTTACCTATTTGTTAACACCTTAGGGTGAACATGCTATTATACGACTCTGTACGATCAGTGTCCCGTAGTCTGCGGTTTTTTATGGATACTGTGCACTTTTAAAAATATAACGAAAAGGAGTTTGGTCCTCTTTCATAACTTGAATACGCAATGGCATTGTGTATAGCGATAAATATACGCACTGCATGGTGGGTAGAATACAAGCGTTCCTTGGTGAGAGTCGGGGGTCGATTCATGGAGGTGACAAGATTTTTCATTCGACTTCCGGTCACTTCTTACGTATTTGGAGTAGTAACTTGAAAAAAAAATATAAGTTCGACTATTTTGTTCTTATAGCAAAGGTAACGAAATTCCTGCCAACGATATTATGATGCCTTCCGACAATCTGCTTCGTCATAATTTGAACAAGTAAACATTTATCGGGCTACTTTCTAATGAGAACATAGTTACAAAATAAGAAAACAATTTTTATAAATGATTTTTGGACACAGTGAAATTCTCGCATTTGATGCATTCCCACATCTCGAAATTAATGCATGCTTTACTGCTCATGGGAATTCTCGCAAGTAGTTAATTAGATGTATCCTTATACACTTATTAAATATTTACCTTACAAATGCAATAACTTTGGGGAAAACGTTGTTCGATCTCAAGGTAACTATAATTTGCTGGATTAAAGTTGTGTGCATGCACTTTCATGTATCCTATAAGATATTTTGATAGAAAGGGTAGGCAAATTAGAAAGAGAGTTAATGACTGTTTTTTGACGGCTATCATCTGAAAAAGGTGAATGGATTTTTCGAAAAGGTACCCTCTAACTTTGCAAAGCGACCTTTGGAATATTAGCAAACGAGTGAATTCAATCTCTATAACTATGCTTTTTGATGCAAAGGTTATGAATTAGTTTTCTTAAAATATTTGTGAAATTTTGAACAATCGAAATAATTTGTCAGTATACGTAAGATCATGTATTTGCATTTATCCATTTCCGTCTCTGCCCATGTAGGAGAGTGAGTCTGTGGCTTGTTTGGTGACCTGTAGCCACCTAACCTCTTTTCACTTCCTATAGACAGAACTCCCTTCTCCATTGTTTCGAATTGCTCATGCAACGTCTGGGGAGAATTTTTTGTCCTAGATTCTCCCCAATCCAGTTCTTCTACGTTCCCCACAAGTCCGTCAATGGCCTATCCTAGGACGCATGAGATTTAGGCATAGAATTATACAAACACGCATGAAAACCTCACAAATACAGTAAAGTTGAGAAAAAAATGTTAGAGAAAAAAGATAAATCCTTGATAATAACAAAATAAGTATTAGTTTAAGGAATAAAGTTTGATGTGCTATTTTGCGATGAAGAATTAAAAATACTGAACTTTTCTATTAATCGCATGATCTAATAAGATACATATTTCATTTCACAAGGCCATAACCCGATAAAAGGTTGCAAAAATGAGTGAAATACAGTGTCTCCTTTATTGGGTATATACAATAGGTGAATTCAAATTTTACGGTTCTTGGGGTTCGAGATGGTGTGTTAACGTACTGGCTTCCCACCCAGAGGACCCGGGTTCAAATCCCAGCGGTGTGGAATATTTTTCAGAGGTATCGATCCCTACTTGAGGTGCTTTGTGGAGGGCACTTTGAGTGAATACGCCGTCCGTCGGATGGGACGTTAAGCTGCGGACCCCTTGGCGCCTTTCGTAAAGAGTAGGCTAATGCCGACGCCGGATTTCTCTCCACCCTTCATCCTTTTTTGTCCACCTCCTATGGCGCAAATGACCTCAGCTGTCGGTCGTCTCCCCTAAATACTACTACTACTACGGCTCCTTAAATATTTTCTGACCAAACACTTACAACAAAAACTTAAAACTTCTGTTACTCTTCAATACATTCTCCATGTATAAGTACACAAAGTTAACGCCGGAAATTTCCATGGCCAACGGGAAGGCTTCCGTATGAGTCCCTTGTGCCCATTGGAAAAAACCGGCTGGTCCGCGTCCGAGGTTTCTTGTGGTCGTCGCACGACATTCGGTTCTCTTTGAACTGTCGCATCCACGAACTCAATTTTTCACATCGTAAATGCCATCACTCTAGATCTCACTCAACTCACAATAAATAAAGATGAGCGGAGAACACGCAAATGAAAAAAAACGAATGATTAAACGCTGTTTTTATACACTTGACGATTTATTTTTAAGCATTGAAGGAGTTTGCCTTGCATGGCATTAACGAACTTATATGGACTCATTGTCGCGTGTAGCCATCTATGCCTCCTGTGCATTAAGGTGCGTGCTTGCGTGTTTAAACCTAACTACATCTTAAGATCTACTCTCATTCTTGAGAAACAATTACGAGACCTCAGAACTTGAACCGTCGTCGGAGAAGTCCGTCCGTTGGGGAAGTTGTTAAGCTGTGATTTCTCACGTCGATCATCCGCTACAGCCGACACCAAAATATCTCCGCTCTTAACGTCATCTCCACAATTACTGCACTCTTAAAACTGTGTACAAGTTGCAGTGGCGAAAACTACCCCTGCAATCGTTCCTGGGAGGTAGAGTTGCTGCTGGATGAATATATCGCATGTGACTCCACCCATATTTATTTTCTTGCTCCATAGAAAAAAGGGAATAAGCTAAGTTTTTGACGGCTCTTTCATATTTTATAAATAATTTATTTTGAGGTGACTGCCAAGAGAGTGAATGAAGATATTTATTTTTTAATTCAACTTCCTCATATGAAAGAACTAGGAAAAGGTTTTCATAACAATTTTCTTCCGAGGACAACAACAAAAAAATCTGAAGACTGGAAACTCTTCGGCTTGAACGTTTGGATTAATCAAAGTCCTTATTATATCTCGATGCAGGCTACTGATTTTCCTCGGGAGAAGAGTCAGCGGAAACTAACCTCTTCATTAGTAGGTCTTGTGATATTTTTTTGGCATTTCAGAATCTCCACTCGGTAAGGAAGCTAATTTTGATTTTTTGATTGACGGCCGGAAGGCATTCATTTCTCATTCGGAGACGCGAAAAAATCACAAAGAGCGATTTGAAGATAATAGGGCAAGCATGACGACGATGAGATGATATCCCTGGACGAGTGAGGTCGAGTGAACCCCCCCCCCCCCGGAGATCGGATTTCCCCGTAACGATATGTGCGTCGGGGGATGGCGAAATAATATTCACGCGAAATTTGGAATATATTCGAGTCCATGGAAACGGAAACCTATGAGCAGAGTTTATGACTAGTTGTCAGAACAAAAAAAATGAAAGCAAGCGTGACAAACCGAGAATTTCACCATGAACAGGAAAAAAATAGATTAATGCATGTGACTTTAACTAAATATTTATGAAATACTGGCCAGCAAATGGCGTTTCCATTATCTTTTTCAGAACAACAACATGGAATATTCTCGATAGTGCCATTAAAAATGACCAGCACTTTATCTCTTCGCGGAATTTCCTTTTCGGCCACTATCGCTTTTGGATATATTATTCGTGTATAAAAGTCCATAAAGAATAATGGGTATGGTGTAAGTTGTTCCGAATATTTCCTAAAAAATAAATGGCCGAAAGAGAAAACAAGCGATGAAGTTAAATAGCACAGTAAGGGGGGGGGATATGCAGATAAATCGAAAAAGGAAGGGCAAGAAGACACTGAGAGGCAAAGGGATGTCGACGGTGTTAGAAGAGGGAAGAATGCCGAGATAACGAGATAGAGGTAGGTAAAGAATAGGCATTTCGAATCGAATTAAGCGATGTTGAAAATATGTAGAGCTAAAGAATACATTATTGTAATATGTAGTATGAAGTTCAAGGATTTTTTGTTTCATGTTAATTTATGCCTCATGGGTACAGTTGTGTGTAGTGCCAGGGTCAATCAAACACCTATCCTAATTCGTTATACTACTGCTAATAATAATATTAACTGCTTTGAGGCATGTCAACGCAACACATGGTTTCCATCATGATTATTCCAAGTGAAATGCACCAAATAAAACTTATGAAAGAATAAACTCGTCCTAATCCCAGGGTCGATTTAAATAAAGTTATTATTGATAATACCTTTGTGAATCCAGAAAAATTTGTAGCTAACTTCAAAGACAAATTGCTGATAAACCTGCAACAAAACCGACCCGAAGATTTGTTTCATAGGTGATTGCAGAAAATTACTGCGCACTGAGCTCCACGGCTCGTGAAATTCATCCGTTTGGGTAGTAAGGCCGAAAAAAATCACACACCCTGGGCGTTCAAATTTTCCCGCATTTGAACTCAGGCTCTCCGTTTTCTAGGCGAATGCTCTACCTCTATGCTACTACGCTAACCTTAAAAAAACAAGCTTTATAAAACTCCTCTTTCACTAGGTTCGATGTCTTGCGGATCTCCACATTAGCGATATTTCTAATGTCATCCGCTAACTATTATTCAGAGCTCTGCGTCAGTTAAATCTTCGTTTACAAGGAGAGGACAACCTTGTCAGTTTTCTAATCTCTTTTTTTCCAAATTTTATAAAAGATTCGACGGATGGTAATATAATTAAAGATATTACACACATGTGCGAATAAATTGAGTAAAACGAGGCATAAATCTAAATGTAGATACGAAGCATTGTCTTAACCATGGGAGTGCTATCTCACAGAATCCAATCCTATAAATTTAAGGTAATTCAAAAAGTTATATAAGGCATATACATATTTTTAATTTAAATTAGCTATCTAAACAATAGTAGGAGCGTAAGGGACTAAATAGCAACTGATTTCACAATCCACCTGATGATGATATAACACATGGACACCTAGGTAGTAATCTTACATTATTTTAACCAGAAAAAATTGCATTTTTCCTACATTTAATTCAAATGTGAAATTATGGCTACATCATCTTTGTAAGAGATTAGCTCCGTTTTTTTGCGACCAATGAATGTTTGTAAGGCAGGGACATTGATTGGGATTTTTTTGACTGAGCTTCACCTATGGCTCCGGAGGAAAATGATTAACCGACGGAGTGCTTCGGATTACAACACATGTACTGCTTAATAAAAACCGATGCTGAGATCTAGGGTTAGAGCGAAATCATCCTATTTCTAACCCGCCGCTGATTGGTCAATGGGTTACGTACACCTTCCGCTGATTGCGGTCGTGGACATGCGGGAGGAGAAACTTTTCCAATTCTTCCACGTCTTTGCGCGCCTCCAGCGACAGTTTTTGAACATCCCTCGTGAGGAGAGCGAGTTGGGGGTGAGGGTGGGGGGGGGGAGTTGAAATGGAATAACTTCCCTCAAAGTCATCAATCATAATCACTGGATTTTCACGAAGAAGACGCCTATCGAGGAATAGGCGCACAATTTCGACGCGGCCTTGAGCCCGGCGCGGCGGGGTGGCTACGTTATTGGCTCAGCGTTCTCCGTGGCCGGGATAGTTGTTCTTGCGTCAAATGGCTCGAAAAAAAACAACGAAATGACCGACGAAAAGGGGAAAATGACCGTCCCAAAGAAAGGGATCGAAAGCTGGGCGAGTCTGGATCCATTGAAGCGCATTATCCGGCGAATTATGAGCCCGATCCTCGCGTCACTCACCGGAAATGAAGTGCGGGTTTGAAAAAGAAGGTGAAACAAATGGCGCGTCACGCCCGATAACGATCAATTAAGGGAATATGCCCGTTGAAGATTCAGGTCGGTATTTTTCTCTGCATTCGATTGGCATTTGCGTACATTCAATTTCGGTAATTGCACCCAAACGATGGCATAGTCGAATGGAAGAGCGGAGGCAACGTGAAATCATCTCACATTCGTTAAACTTACGAAAGCGTCCGCTTCCGATTTAATCACGCAGAACGTACTATGAGACGTCAAGAAGCGCTTTAAGTTGTATTGATGAAATTTCATTATTGCCAATAAAATAAAACATTCGTTTGCTAATGACATGTTGCAAAATAATAACATGGAGACTTTTTTTTTCTTTAGGGAAATGACCACCATTTTTTGTAGATGCGTAGTGAATCGCTTCGGATTTTTAGCTTTGCGCCATGCGCAAAGGGAAAAATGTGTCTTCAAACCAAAAATGAGCACCACGCATAAGAAATGGGAAGAATCTGTCTTCGGGGAATCATTTTATTTTCGAAATTCCTTTTCTTTCTGTCCCTCCTACCCATATTCACCCAATTCTTTTACTCAAAATTATCTTTTTGTTAAGCTCTGTATGCTCTTTAATTCTCTGAATGCCATTCAGAACTAAACATTTCCAAATAACCTTAACGTTGCAATGAGGCATGCTGGCTTAATAGCTACTGCGGGTCGCAACTTGCAAGGATGAAGCCGTTTCCAGAAGCGATGGCATTGTTTTATTATCTACTGTGCCAAAGATTTCCCGTTTATCCTATATACGTTGCTCATTCAATATTTTGTACAATATAGTATTTTCTAATGAAATATATTTTAATATTTAGCCATTTCTGAGACAATCGAGAATATCCTTGTGGCCATCATTTTGGTCGCGACTCCGGTTTTAAGAAACTACTAAAAGTTATTGGCTACCGAATCGGAAAAAGTTTTTAAAAAATCATTTTCTTGTTGAGGAATAAACTATTTCGTAAATTAGGATGGATCGAATATTTGGATTATGGCAGACATCTGCACATAATATTAATGGCTTGTGTACTTCAAAAACAATTAGATTGGTGGATCATATAGCTTTAGTTAGTCAGTTAGCCCAGGGGTTACAATCGTTCATGCGGGCATTAGAAAATCAATGTAATTGTATGCGAGGAGAATTAATGTAAACAGAGTAAGGGTTATAAAGTTTTCAGGGAGGGATAAGGCAGAGTGACGTTTAAATTAGAGGGCAGAAACTAGAGTAGGTAGAACAGTTTACCTAGATTGAAACTATTTTGGACCAAAATGGTCCAAGTAGTGGGAACTTAATATGAAGAATTGCGTTCGGAAAGAACCTTTCACATGAGGGAGGGATTTGATGACAAGGACGTTGAGTAAATATGTTAAGAAAAGGCTCGTTAAAACTTATATATGGAGCTTGGCTCGGCTTGGAAACATATTTGTTGAGTCAAGATGATAGAGGTAAATTGGATGCTTTTGAAATATGGATTAGGGAGGAAAAGGCTGGGAGGAAACAAATTAGACATGGAATGGGAGGAAACAGCATCGTCGGGAGAAATGCTAAGGAGGCAGGAAAGGTGGATACAGAGCGTTTTGATTGGCAACAGAATGTGACCGAGGGGAGGAATTTAAGCAATTGAGGTGTGGAGGAGGGGAAATTATTGGCATGTTGGACGGAATGAAGTGAGGAAGGAAGTATGCGAAATTGAAGAACAGTTAAATGCAGTTTTGGGATATCAGGTTGTGTCTTGTAAGACGAAGCTAAGAAATGTGGTGATGTCTATCGGTGTCCATCAAAAATCTATCTTAAACGGTAGACCACTTCATGAAAATAATAATGACATGTTGCGAAAGTGGCAGTTTGGGACAAATTTGGTGATTGAAATTTGAAAATAGTGTCAACTAGAAAGAAATAGTGCCCTCTATTCTGATTTGAATTGCAACGGTTTTAATTTACTTATTTATCAATTGAAAAAATAAAATTCGTCAATCGAAGCGTATTTTGTTGAGAATTCGATAAAAAGGTGATGTTTGGACTCGCAAAATCAAGTGCGCCTGTGGTCCCCAGACGTCATCGCCTTACACTGTGAGCGCGGGGATGGGAGAGCCGGCAAGGATAGCCTCCTTCTGAAGGGAATGGGGAGTACGAAATGCGGCAGCGAGTTCACGGAAGTGATCGCGTAGAGCAGGAAATCGACTGGATCACGGGAAGGAGGAGGAGACCGTGGGGCGAAGGCGTAATTTCGAAGCGGCGGCCATTAGATTGCCGGGCCTCGCCGGCCGACCAAGACGTCATCACTACGCCAACAGAACCGATGAAAGTTCGGGCGGCCTTCCGAACTATCCTAAAAACCAACCTCTGAACATCATCACGGGTAATTTTACAGACTGAACGTAAATTGCCTTTGGCCACTTCACCAATGAGAAACCCGAATCTCGACGCCTTATTGCCCACGGATTAATGGACCATAAGAATCACACTTTGATGGGGCTCCGGAATCATGGTTTGGTGGGCGAGAAGAATTTGAAAATTTCGCAAACAATGGCCGGAAAGGAATTTCCGTAAGTCTGTTTGCCATTACTGCAACGAAATACTTATGCCTGCAGCAACGATTCTGTGGAGTTCTAAGTAGTTTTATCTCCACGCAGAATTAAATGAATGTGGCTTAACTGATATATCTAATACATATAGACGGATCATGACGCCATCGGTTTTTAAACTGAGGGTGATCACGTGATAATGGGCAAACCTGCGAGTATCACCATGGTTCACCCCTGCTGTACTTGGGGATTCAAATATTTTCTCGTGAAAAGGAGCATATTACCTTTCACAGATTCCTTATTTCATCGCGTGGGCATGACAATAATAACATTTCAATTACCGATGATAACGTTAGTAATTGAATGAGAAAAGCTTCGGTAAAAGTGAGCCTTAATATGGTCCTGTTTATCTCTACCTTTTAAATTATGTCATGGTTCAAATCAAAACAAATACTGGCAAATATTGTATCTCTATTATAATAAATAACTTTAAGGAACTACCGGAATGCACGTAGAAAACGAAATGTAGTGAATGTTTCAAAGGAAATTTGAAGGAAAAACTGTCATAACGGACTGATGCATGGTAATTAAGAAAATAAGGTTGTTTAGTCATAGAAAAATATAAAAAAACATACTAGAAGTGTTGTAGTTTAAGTAAACCATGGATAAGTATTAAGTACTATTAAGTAAGTGTTGCTAGATCAAACGTATCTCAGCAAAAAATGCAATGCCATAATTAGATAAAATAATGGTTTACAAGGAAATTAAAACTTAGTCTCGGAACTAATTAGATTAAAAAATAAAAAGGACTATTGACAGGCGGACTCCCAATGTATATAGTAAACACTCAAATCGTTGGTTTCCAGTAAGTAAGGCAGCATTAAAATATTGTGAAATGGTACTCAATTATGATCAAAGGATAGATCATGAAATGGATTTTGGATATAAAAGGAGTGAATTCACAATAGAGAGTGTGCAAAACTTTAGGAAGAGCACATTACGTATTTTAGGAGAATAATTTCTAGGAGAATAATAATTAGGAGAATAATTTTAATTTTGGTGATAATAAAATGCTAATTGATAATGAAATCAAAGTGTGTGGCCTAATGCACATTACTCTTAGGCCTAAAGAAGATTACATTTAAATTTAAAAATCAAAGGCAAACCGAGATGATTCAAAAATTAAAAATTATTAAAGAAGCAGTTACAGAACACCGCAATCATCAGTAAAAAACCAACGCATCCAAAACAACAGGTAAAATATTAAATGAATAGAAACTATCAACTGTAACCGCTTTCCCAAACATTCAAAATCCGACTTAACTTGAAGACATTAAACAATTATTTTGTGAGCGTCATTGAAAAATTCAGAAATTTGGATTTTTTTCAACGACTTAATAAGCATATAGAGGATAATAATATGTTCTATGCATATCGGACAGGTTTCCGGCAAAATATACAGGAAACCTATATACACCTATAAAATATACAGAAATATGCAAAATATACAACTGTAAATAAAAAAGTGCTGTGCAAATGATTTTAATTAGATGGATAAGTAAGCTAAATGATACCCAACTTGTAATAAGTGTAATTTTAGGCGCCGAGAGAACATATTAAGTTGTAAATGGAGATATTTGATCAAAAGTTGTAGCAACATAAATATTTTTATCACAAACAATATGAAACAATGTATACACCGATGGAGGAATATCACGAATTTATAAATTGCATTAGTAATAATTTCTAAACCCTCAATTAATGAAAATTAATACTTAAAAACGGTATATGAAATCTGTTATGCTTCTGGGGCAAGTGTATGAGCATATATTGGAGGTTTTTAAGATGTGGGTGTGGCGAAGAATGGAGAAAATAAATTGTAAAGAGAGGGAGACTAATTCTGAGGTTCCAAATGCGTGTGGTGGGCGAAGAGAGGAAGTTACCGGGAAATATATGAAGAATGCAGAAAAAATGGGTGGAATATATATATATATATATATATATATATATATATATATACTTAAATATATATACACATATATATACATATTACATATACATACAAACATATTATATATATATATGTACTTAAATATATATACACATATATACATATATACAAACATATTATATATATATATATATATATATATTTATATATATATACATTCAAACACGAAATCCCGCCAAACGGCGAATAAATACTCATATATACAGAAACCGATATAAGGAAAAGGGATAGGAACACACGTGTTCGTCCTTTATGTGTGTTCCTATCCCTTTTCCTTATATCTGTTTCTGTATATATGAGTATATATATATATATATATATATATATATATATATATATATATATATATATATATATATTTTTTTTTTTTTTTAAGGTAATCTACCGGTTAAGGTAGGTTTTTCGATGGACACAACTCCCAAACAAATATTTTGTGACTACTAACAAAACACAACCCTAAATTCTACTCTACACCAGGTCCCTCTTCATCTCTGAGTACTTTCTTCCGCCCTTCATCCCGTCCAACATCCCTATCCTATTCCTTCCCTTTCCTCTTTTGCCTAACATTCTACCCTCTATCACAGTCTTCAACATCCCACTGCCGGTCAACACCCCCTTCATCCACTTTTCCTGCCTCCATAGGATTGCTCCCAACAAACCCCTCTCTTCGCCCACCATACCAAGTACTTCCTCATTTGTTTTCTTCTCTGTCCATTTCACCTTCTCCATTCTTCTCCACACCCACATTTCAAAAGCCTCCAGTCTACGTCTATCCTCCTGCTTCAATGACCACGTTTCCGCGCCGTACATAGCTACGCTCCATATCAATGTTTTTACGAGTCTTTTCTTAACATCCTTACTCAAAGTCCCCGTCATCAACTCCCTCCTCCTCGTGAAAGCCTCTTTGCCTAGCGCAATTCTTCTCCTTACGTCCCTACTACTTTGACCGTGTTGGTCCAAAACACTACCGAGATACGTAAACTGTTCTACCTGCTCTAGTTTTTGCCCTCCTATTTTAATGTTAAGCTTGCCCTTTTTCTTTCTAGAAAATCGCATAACCTTTGTTTTATTAATGTTGATTCTCATCCCATACCTGTCGCACTGAATTTCCAATTCACTCAGCAATGCTTGCAGCCCCTTGGCTGACTGACAAACTAAAGCTTGGTCATCAGCAAACCTAACTGATTTTACGACTTCCCCGCCCACTTTCATTCCTACCTCTAGTTCTTCCCATGCCTCTTTGATCATTTCCTCTGCATACAGGTTGAACAGCAACGGTGATAATGGGCAACCCTGCCTTACACCCCTTCCTAACACTGCCCATCCTGACTCCCCGTTTCCCACCCGCACCTGAGCAGTCTGAGACATGTACAGGTTGCGGATTAGCCTCCTTTCCCTCCAATCTATTCCTATTTTCTGCAATATACTCATTATTTTTTCCCAATTCACTCTATCAAACGCTTTTTCGAAATCTACGAAGCAGGCAAATACATCCTGGTTGTATTCTATATTCCTCTCGATTAATAATCTCATTACTGCAATGGCATCACGCGTACCTCTCCCCTTCCTAAACCCAAACTGGTCATCCCCTAAGTAATCATTGGCCCTATTCTCTATCCTTTTGTTTATGATCCTGAGAACAACTTTAGCTGCGTGGGATATCAAACTAATTGTCCTATAGTCCTCACATGACGTGGCCTTTACCTTTTTCGGAATCGGAACTAAAACTGCTCTCACAAAGTCTTCCGGCCAGATTCCCTCCTCATAAATGCTACGGATCAGCCCATATAGCCTCTTCCTCCCACATTTTCCTAAGCATTTTAAAAGTTCCACGGGAATGTTATCTACCCCCACGGCCTTATTTAGTTTCATCTCCCTTAATGCCCTTTCTATCTCATTGTCTAGTATGCCTGGACCTAAGCTGTCTTCCTCTACGTCATTTTCTTTTTCAATGTCTAACTGTGTTGGTCTGAGTTCTTTACTATACAGTTCTTCTATATACTCCTTCCATCTCTCTTGGATCTTTCCTGCGTCAACTATTACCTTACCCGCCTTATCTCTAACTATTAGCATAGCTCTTCCTTTCTTAATTCCCGATAACGATTTAACTTTGCTGTACAGCGCACCGATTTCACCCTTCCTCTGGAGACTTTCCATATCCTCGCACTGCGTCTTCCACCATGCGTCTTTTGCCTTATTTGTTGCCCGCCTCAATTTATTGTTCAATTCTTTGTACTTCATTTTGCCTAATTCTGTATTTATATTCTTCCATTTTCGCCGCTCATCCATCTTTGTAATCATCTCATCCGTGATCCATGGTTTCCTAGTCCTTTTAGCGTTAACGGTTCCAATAGTGTCTTTTGCGGCTTTAGACAACCCTTTTTTGATCATTTCCCATTTTTCATCGATAGTAATAAGCCCTTTACCATCCTCCATGATTTTCTCTACCGCCTGTTTGTATTCCTTCCTTTTCAACCCATTTAATGCTTCTACATTCCATTTTCTAACTCGCCGCCCCTGCCTTATCTTTTTGAAACGTACGCTACATTTCATAACAACTAAATTGTGGTCTGAGTCCGCATCCGCTCCCGGAAAGCTGTGGGAATTTATCACACTATTCCTAAACCTGTGTCTAACCAGGATATACTACCTTGATCAAAAAGTTCCCGGAATAACCACCGTGTGGCGCTCCCATCGTTCCGATTTGAGTTCTGTTTTTTTGTTAAATTGGTACATCTGTTGTTGATATTCCCTTTAAATCTTAGTGTCATAACTTGACATTTGCAAAAGTTACGGTCGGTTTTCGGTATGTCCATCAGTGCTTCCTGCGATTTTTCCATTACTTCCTCTCGGCTGCTAAAACGCGTTCCCCGTAATGGTTTTTTAACTCGATTGAACATAAAGAAGTCACAGGGAGCCAAATCAGGTGAATTCGGTGGCTGTTGGGTGGTATTTGTTGCATTTTTCGTCAAAAAATTACGAATAATGATAGCACCGTGCGACGGTGCGTTATCATGGTGCAAAATCCACGAGTTTTCTGCCCACATTTCTGGTCTCTTTCGGTGAATTGCTTCACGCAAACGTCTCATAACGCCCAAATAATACTCTTTGTTTACTGTCTGGCCTTCTGGCAAAAATTCATGATGCACTACACCGTTGTAATCCATGAAAACCGTCAGCATTGCCTTCTTTTTTGACTGAAAACGACGTGGTTTTTTTGGTCTCGGCTCATTTGGTGAACGCCATTCACTTGCCTGATGTCTGGATTGCGTGTCGTACTCATAAACCCACGTCTCGTCTCCAGTAATGATCCTTTTGATGAATGTGGGATCGGATTCAGCCTCGCAAATCATGTCTTTTGCGACGTCAACACGGTCTCTTTTTTGCATGAAATTGAGGTCTTTTGGCATGCTACACGACGGAAACCCAAATCATTAACCACAATGTCTTGGGCGGATCCATAGGCAATGTTCAAGTCCTCCGCTATTTCTCTGATGGTTAATTTGCGGTTATTGACCAACATTTCTTTTACTTTATCAATTTTTTCACCGACTTTCGATGTCGATGGTCTGCCACTGCGTTCATCATCTTCGATTGACTCACGACCACTTCTGAACCGCTCGTGCCACTGGTAAACGACCGTTTTTTTTAGAGAATCGTTGCCGAAACACTTTTCCAACATTTCCAACGTCCGTGCGCCACTAAATCCGTTTTTTACGCAAAATTTAATACAAGTTCGTTGTTGCAAATTTAAATCCATTTCTGAAATTGTAAAAAATCGCCAACACACACAGAGATAGATGTACTCTTGGCTACGTAACTTTTGCAAATGTCAAGTTATGACACTAAGATTTAAAGGGAATATCAACAACAGATGTACCAATTTAACAAAAAAACAGAACTCAAATCGGAACGATGGGAGCGCCACACGGTGGTTATTCCGGGAACTTTTTGTTCAAGGTAGTAATCTAGCTGATATCTTCCTGAGTCACCTGGCATTTTCCATGTATACCTGCGTCTTTTGTGGTGTCTAAACCAAGTGTTGGTGATGACTAACCCCTGTCTCCTGCAGAACTCAACTGCTTTCTCCCCGCGGTCATTCCTCGTGCCTAAACCGTAGTCGCCCACCTCATCACCATCTCTTCCTTCGCCTACCGTCGCATTCCAATCCCCCATCACTATCAAATGTTTCCCTGCAGGAACACACGCGATCATGTCCTCTAACTGATCGTATATCCTATCGACCTCTTCTTCCTTATGGTTGCTCGGTGGCATGTATACCTGAATAATAACTAAGTTCGTCGGTTCTGCTTTTATCTCCACTAGTAGTATTCTATCCGTTACCTGCTCTATGTTGACTACGCTTCTTCCTACCTCTTCATTTAATACTATGGCAACCCCTCGTTGGCTTTCGTCCCCACCGCTGTATATTATTCTATACTTATCACTCCAGTAATCCCCGCTATCTTTCCATCTCACCTCGCATAGACCTAAAATATCTATATTTCCCCTTTCCATCTCTCGCTTAACATTCTCCAATTTCCCTGTCCTCATCATTGTCCTAACATTCCACGTTCCTATTCTAACTAATTTTGTCTTCTTCTCCTGCGTCTTCTGTCCTGCTGCTGCTGGTTTTCCCTTGCAAGGGTTTCGTGGGATGACGACCGCGGAAGCCTTGCCTCCCCCGCTGCCGGGCGCGACACACGGCCGATTGGGCCGAGCCCCGTGGTTGCCAGGACTCAAATTATCTGTATTGTCCATCATATTTTTCTAGGGAATGATAATTGAGGTGGTTTCCCGTTGCCTTCCTAAATACTACCTTGATCAAAAATTTCCCGGAATTTATTCAGAAAATTAAAAATACAAGTTTATTCATCTAAATCTATATTGTCCCCTTCAAAGTAATCCCCATCGACTGCAACACACTTATGCCAGCGCTTGATCCAATCCTCGAAACATTTTTTATATTCGGTTTTCGGTATGTCCATCAGTGCTTCCTGCGATTTTTCCATTACTTCCTCTCGGCTGCTAAAACGCGTTCCCCGTAATGGTTTTTTAACTCGATTGAACAGAAAGAAGTCACAGGGAGCCAAATCAGGTGAATTCGGTGGCTGTTGGATGGTATTTGTTGCATTTTTCGTCAAAAAATTACGAATAATGATAGCACTGTGCGACGGTGCGTTATCATGGTGCAAAATCCACGAGTTTTCTGCCCACATTTCTGGTCTCTTTCGGCGAATTGCTTCACGCAAACGTCTCATAACGCCCAAATAATACTCTTTGTTTACTGTCTGGCCTTCTGGCAAAAATTCATGATGCACTACACCGTTGTAATCCATGAAAACCGTCAGCATTGCCTTCTTTTTTGACTGAAAACGACGTGGTTTTTTTGGTCTCAGCTCATTTGGTGAACGCCATTCACTTGCCTGATGTCTGGATTGCGTGTCGTACTCATAAACCCACGTCTCGTCTCCAGTAATGATCCTTTTGATGAATGTGGGATCGGATTCAGCCTCGCAAATCATGTCTTTTGCGACGTCAACACGGTCTCTTTTTTGCATGAAATTGAGGTATTTTGGCTGCTACACGACGGAAACCCAAATCATTAACCACAATGTCTTGGGCGGATCCATAGGCAATGTTCAAGTCCTCCGCTATTTCTCTGATGGTTAATTTGCGGTTATTGACCAACATTTCTTTTACTTTATCAATTTTTTCACCGACTTTCGATGTCGATGGTCTGCCACTGCGTTCATCATCTTCGATTGACTCACGACCACTTCTGAACCGCTCGTGCCACTGGTAAACGACCGTTTTTTTTAGAGAATCGTTGCCGAAACACTTTTCCAACATTTCCAACGTCCGTGCGCCACTAAATCCGTTTTTTACGCAAAATTTAATACAAGTTCGTTGTTGCAAATTTAAATCCATTTCTGCAATTGTAAAAAATCGCCAACACACACAGAGATAGATGTACTCTTGGCTACGTAACTTTTGCAAATGTCAAGTTATGACACTAAGATTTAAAGGGAATATCAACAACAGATGTACCAATTTAACAAAAAAAACAGAACTCAAATCGGAACGATGGGAGCGCCACACGGTGGTTATTCCGGGAACTTTTTGATCAAGGTAGTAGTGTTTTTAACGTGACACCATCACTTACTGGCCGCCCCACTGGGGTCAGACGCCATTGCAGCCGCCTTACTGAGGAACAGACGCTGCGTGGACTACCTTTCGTCTGGCTCCTAACCTTCGACCTATCTGGCATGGGTGACCCTACCAGGAGCAATAATTATTACTCCCGCCAGCACAGCTCTAGGGGTCATCGGAACGCACAAGCCCTTCCACCACGTCAAGGTTGTAGTCCGGGGAGGGATATATATATATATATATATATATATATATATATATATATATATATATATATATATATATATATATATATATATATATATATATATATTGAAAGGCGGTGGTAATTTGAAGTCCGTGATAGAAGGGAGAACTTTGGGTAGCGGATGGAAGAGAAAATGTTTATTACACAGAATTAAGAAAGGAAGAAGTGACAAAGAGATGAAAAAATATAATGTATGGCCAACAAAAAGAAGTTCTCCCGATAATTGGTGGTGAGGGACTGGTCAAAATATACCTTTATCTGGTAGAATGGAGATAATGAACTTGAAAACGAAGGAATATGCAACTAAAAAGGAGGTTAGCGGGTAGTGAAAACGATAAAGAGAACCACACCTAATCACTCTCAAGGTCAATACTATCAATGGTGATGATGAAAACGTCATATCGTCGTCCCTTTCACTCATTCAATTTAGAAATGTTCACTTTTAAAACTTTAACGTCTTCGAAATATATGTTATAAGTGAATTTAAAGGAGAGCGATTTTTGCGATTCTTGACAAATTGGCAAATTTTCAATTACATTCCTAAGTTATTTTATTATGTTTCCCAATTCAGATGAGGCATCGAAATCAGACCTATGATAGTACATAGTCACGTTAAAACCTGGGTTTTTAACCCATAAATGTGATACTAATTATTATTTTCGCCATTTAATGAGCAATATCTACAATTCAGTATTGAAAATGGTTAGGTTTCTCTTTATTAATTCCTGGGGACGGAAAATTTGAAAGCGAAGACATCTGACGGAAATCCCTCCCAGGATACAGATCTATTTACAGGTCACCTAATAAACTTTACTTGACCTCCCATATTTGTACTGGGAGAAGGAAAATCTGACGGATATCTCTGCCATTCAGTTGAAGCGGTCGGATGGCAAGTTACGTTCGGAGCGAGCTTACCCACCCAACTGGCTGAGTTACTTTGACCTTGACCTTACCACTTTGGAAACCGAACCGTGATTGGCTTACCACAAACCTCTCCGTCGTTGCTGTGTGCTCATTCTCGTAGGCAAGCAACTGGAAACCAAAACGTAACCAACGCTCCGAACTTTTGAGTCATGTTTCATTACGCTATGTGATTCGCATAGCCATGAAATTGACCGCTACTCTGTGTCTCGTGGATAAGCATTCACTTTTTCCGGACCGAGGGTGAAGTCGATCGGAAGAGGATAAAGCACCTCCTTGTAGGGCGCCTATGTGCGCAGATTTTGCCCTCGCTCGATCAAGGACGGCATCGAAAAGAAAGAAAGCAGCCAGACGGGACACCCGGAAGATATCGTGGGCACTCTGGTGAGGGAATGGTCAGAGTTCTTTGATACCTTGTTTCGCTGAAGAGTTCGCGGGAAGAGAGAAAGGGGAAAAAAACGGGACTGAATGCACGCGCACGCTTTAAATGCTACTTGCACGTAGCAAGCAGCGGACACGAGGTCTTAAAACTGTAAAACCAAGGGGAAGTTAATTATGGATCAATAGGGTAGACAACTACCGATCGGAAGTACACGTATATATGAGATCGATTCCGCTAAATTATTTTAAATGTCGCGGTTCCCTTAGGATAACAGCGCTAATTATTGCGATAAACATTCTAACAACTTGGATGGCACTATTCTTCAGCTCCCATATTGTCTAATAGGTTCAATCTTTTCATCCTCCTACCTACCTTATCAAACATGCCCTTCTATCATAGTTTTCAATACCCCACTGCCCTTCAACAAGTTTTTCATTATCTTTCGCTGCCTTCTTTGAATAACTTTAAAAGAGATTTTCTCAGTTCTATAAGCGTCGTGTCAGCTAATTAATTACCTACTTCTCTTGCATACTTCAGTCGCTGCTTTAATGTTCATACATACACTGTAGCAAATTGAATGCTGGTTGATCGATTGGAGAATTCCTTCGTTATCTATTAAAACACGTTCACCTTCAGAAATGAAAAACAGTGATAATAATTCAATGAGACGATGGAAAAGCACGAGCTGCCGTGGGGAATTAGGCTAGCAGTTTAGATGTGAGAACCAATCGATTCACAACAGCATGGTGAGTGCGATTGAAAGCACGGGTTTAGTTAAAGTTAAACTATCTCAGCTGAGAGTGCTTTTTTGATTATTTTGACTGAGAGATAATGAGGGAAGGCATAGGAATTTTAGAAATGAAATCGCCGAGGTGAATTTTGGTCCTAGACTCACAGATAGAGGTTGTTGTTATCTTATTTCAATGTCATTATATTCAATCCTCTGCTTACAAATTTATATTCTGATAATCGACTCTCTTTGGTAAGTTGGTGGACGTCTAACGGTGTCCCAGAGAGTTCCAGAATAGAGTTCTTCCAAGATTATAATTCTATGATGATAATCCTTCGCATAAAATCCCATGTACGACTGTGAGGTTTAGAGAACAGAGTAACCGCCAAACTTGCTGTAACTTGAGTGTTTATGATAAGTGCCGCTAAACGCTAAAGGCTCGTCCTTTTGTATAGGACTTCCATTCGCTATAAAGTGTTGGCATTCTTGACCGGTGAGCGCAGGCTTGCGAAAGTCAAACGGAACGATGTTCACGTAGTTCTCTCGAGTGAAGAGGATGAGAAGAGGATGGCAAAAATACACAACGACCGCTACTTGCCCGGACGAGACATCTGCCTGGCGGGGAATGGGGAAGAGATGTTTCCTGCTTGATTGAGAAAAAAGGTTTTGACAACCATAAAATTCTTTGCGGTGCTGTTTTACGCGAGGCCAAGGTCTCGACACATCGGGTCTTCTTTCTTCGAGGGACAGTTTATAATTGCAAAGTCGTCTTTTCCTTCCCTCTCACTGAGCATTTGTTATTTTAGAGGGAGCATATTGGGCGCCAATCTCACTTCACGCGCAATTGTTATCCACTTAAGGAAATTATTCTAGACGTCCACGACGCTGAGTAGTTCAACCGACGGTTGTCCTCTCGTACTTTCACTCAAGGATATTCTATGGATGGATGGGATCCCATGGATTATGGATGAAGGTGGGACTGCGAGTACATTTTGATGTACCGAATGCCATACATCATGTCCATGTTGTATCAACATCCAGCGTCGAGCCGCCGAGTAATATGACACGTCGTGCTGCGACAAAAATCTAAAACTCCAGTGCAATTTTTGGTATCACAACGTTCCAAGATTAAACACCTAACCCCGGGTGAAAAATATATTTATTTAGGAAAGCGTTAAAAGTTGGTCGTTTGCCAGGTGTTAACGCGTTCCATGTATGTTTTTTATAAAATAGTAGTCTGTAGGCTTAGAATTGATTTTCCCTGGAACCTGGTACAATACACTGCTATATTTCTAATCCATTGCTAACACGACAAAATATTCACCGGAAACCCATATTACAATAATTCGTTCTTTACCTCTGAATGTCTCCTAAACACCTTAATTCCATTCCCAATGCATAGTCTTTTCCTCCCTTTACCTCATTTTCCCAGCATTCCTCAAATATAAGAACATAAAAAGAACACTCACACGTTATTTCTTAATAATTTCGACGGAATTTAGCTCCGTCTTCCTCAGAAGAAACAGTAGTAAATTTACAATAGCCGTGATCAGTCCCTAAAAATTGACATTGTGTATTTACCGTGAAGAATGGCATGTTTAGTTTTTATTTGGGGTCGCTCCGGAATCGGAGATATCTGCTTGACTACTGTCGGCATAAATCTTATTTTTGGACTTCCCTCCTTGGGACGTCAAACGGGATCCCATCCCGGCGCCGGATCATGAACAAATGTGGATCGTAGGTTAAGTACATGTAGAGAGTCCGCGAGGGTCAAGACGGAGAGACAGTTTTGCACTTTCTAGCCCCGCTGTCGGATACAGTCTTCCTGACATCTCCAATCGCGAAACCGCAGCGGAGATATTGCTCCAATGGTGCCAGGGATGAGTATCACAGACAATCCATTCGAGCGACAAAAAATAGCGATCAGCGGGTAAAATATGTCACGAATTTTTTGGGCAGACCTTCCCACCCAATATGGGAAAAAACTCGTGCATCTATAGTGTACCGACTAGCTGACGTGATGTCGCACCGTGAACTGGATTCCGGAAATACTTCAATTGACAGCGAAGTATACCTTTCTCTTAGGTGGGATCCGTAACCGCAGCCTTGGTTTCATTCAGAGATGGCGTTTCTCATCGGACTTACCCGATCGGCTATTATTAGACTTGACTCGTAATACGTATTATGTGAGAAATGAGGATTTCCCACACCAGAAGGACGGAACTGCATCACATGCACAGCTGTTCGAAGTCATGAACTGTCACACTTAATAAATCTTACCGCCACAATGGGTTTCTCCAGTCGGGTCGCATGGACGAGGTGGTGCGTTATATAGGCATTGCAGACGGTTTCATCTATTGACGTGGAAGTTAGGCGAAGCGAGTTTCGTCCAGAGCCTTAACTAGGGCGTCAAGGCGATGCAAATGAGAAAGGTTTGATTTACTTTCGCTCTTTGACGACTGCCCTTAATCTACAGCTTTTATAATTGTCCTTTCGTTGACAACAGCCTGTAGAGAGACATCGACGTGCCCAAAAATGGGGGAAGTGAAAACATCGGTCATGTTGGCATTAAAAGGCTGTTAGGCACTCCGAACTCTCGGAGCGACGTAAAATTATCGCAGCCCAGCTGCCTGCCAGTCATTGATAGCCAACATGACGAACATTCGCTCGTTGGCCGACTATTTTTTTGATATTATAGCACATGTGGTGTTACCCCTTAATTCTCGGTATATTTGTCCGCCAAGGGCGCAAAGCGCACCTTCCTAAAATATTTCTAATGCGTTCTCTCCAATGTTTTGTTCTCTCCAATTTGGAGAGACCCTTTAATGATTGGGGAAAGTATCTATTCCTTATGTACCGCTGAGGGTATCAATTGAAACACGATTGTTTTAATATGAGACCTCTCTAGAAGAGGGAGAGAGAAATTCTAAGAAACTATCTCAAATGTTAGCACGTCAGGAAGTTCCAACTTGCACGGTTAGAAGGAAAATATTTATCTCTTGCGTTCATGTCTTAATAGTGTGCAGTAAGACATTAAATTAGCGGCCTTGAAGGTTTTCCTCTGTTTAAGGATGATCTTCAGAGGCGGCAAACGGTTCAAACATTTTTTGATGGAGTTGTATAAAATTGATGGCACACCTCAGGCTTAATTAGTGAAGCGTTCAGGAAGGGGATGTTAAAATCCCGTAACTGGTCAAAGAGTCATAAAACTACTGATACCGTCACCATGCAAAAGAATTTTGTGAAGAAAATACCCTCGCTGGATGCTATACGTGTATAAAAAAAATGTTGACGAGAAAACTGAAATGTTTTATTTCGAAGTTTTTTGAGATTTACTTTAGCGAAATACAGCACGTCAGATTATCTCTAGTACATTTAAATGAATAAAATGCAATTTAATACAGCTTTATGCATAAAATAAGTTATATTCCCGGAGTAGTATTACGATAAATATATAATCATTATGAGTAATTATAGTTTTTGTGACTTGTTTATATACTTTAACCCGGAAAGGAAAGGGTACAAATTGTCAAAAGAACTATGGCATATTCGTAATTACAGACTCCAGTAAAACTGAAAGAGAAAAATTCTCGCAATGAGGCGAAGCGTGAAAACTTCATAAAGCCCTAAATAGAGCCCAATTGTTTAATTTACGCAGGTAAATTTGAAAAATAAATTGCAAGTGAAAATGTCACACTTACTATGCTAAGTAAGTATAAACATGTAAGTTTTGTACAATTAGTATCGTTGGAAACGGTAAGAATGTGTTAGATGATCCCGGTTCAAATCATGTAGATCACTTGCTACTTTTTGTCACGTATATTCGGGGCAAATCTGTTTTATCAGACAATTACAGGTAGATAAAAAAATGTTGATAAAAAACATATGTCAGATAATATCAAGGTCTTTCTATAAAAATTGTTTTTCTGATTATCTTCCCATTTCTTGTGTTTGTGTAACGTGCGTGAAACAAATGAGAACGTATTTATCGAACGAATTAGTCATTGAAGGAGTGTTTTTATTCATTCCCATCATGTTTGGTTCAAACTGCTGATGTGTGCAATAACAGTGATGCCGTGACATAAGGCCACTGCAAGGTTAATTTCTCCATAAACCCCAAAAATCTTGCTTGTGCATGAACACGTACGTAGATCTTCGTTTAATTTGATCGAATTATAAGTCCAAATTCTGGAAATTAAACTTAGATTTTTTAATTGTTACAAAGCAATGCGAAACTGAGTGTTTACATACAAAAGGATTTGATAACCTAAGGACGTTGGTGAAAGATGTAGAGAGAAGATTATTCATAACTTTGGTTTGAACCGAAGACTCTGTTTCTTAGTTTCTGAGAAGAGAAGCCAAACGTAGGTTTGGACGAAAATGAAGAAGTTCTCGAAATGGGAGGAGGTGAAGAGAGAAGATTGTCGGACTGAATTCAAAGAAGACAGGGAAAGTGGATGCAAATTGGGTGGCAATGGAATGTCGAAGATTATGATATAGAAAGGGGGAGATGGGGTGAGCCCGTTACTGGAAGGAACAGATTGGGACGGTTGGACGAAATGCAGACATACTATATATCATGCAAAGGTGAAAAATTACATTGTAATGAGGGTTTTTAGGGTATTTAAAATGTTCAATTATTTGTTGAGTATATTAAAGCCTGCCTTGATCGGTAGACCACTCTCAATAACAATTGAATACCACTCATGAACCTTACAGGGTCAGGCTTCACTTCGTGAAAGTTTTGTATATCAATATTTGAAATGAAAGAAAGAAGTAGCCGTTTATATCCAATACAAATCTTCGCCTGGTGATGCCGTTCCACGGTGAAACGCGTTGTATTAAATAAATTCTGTGGAAAAGGATGCCTTTTTTTTCATTTGGAAGGTGGTGAACACTGCTCTTTAAGCGAAAGTGACCTTTCACGGAAAGCAAAATTAATTTCCATGTCATAACTGACGGTTGAATCCTTCACCTTGGATTCGAGAAATTGACAGCAGGTGTAATAGGGGACAAATTTTGTAAGCAATAGAAACAATACAGCACAAGAATAAGTGAAGTTGAAGTCGGACGCCTATGGAAAACCCTTAAAGTGAGTTCATCGGTATTTTCAGGTATAATAGCTTCCCGAGTACAATGGAAAGACTGGATGTCAAATGTGAAAGGAAACAATTAAAAGAAGACTTCGAGTGAGATGCATGAAAAAAGCAATGAGGGACATGAAAGAAGAGGAGAAAAACGAGCAAACTGAAAAAGCCTGGTGGATAGATGAGTGGAGGGGAGAGATACATTACAACCCGGTCCTATGATTGATGACTGTTGATTGGTGGATATTGTGATGCGTCAAATCCACGTCCGACTTAACTGTCTGAGGCCGCTGCACGGACACCTACCAATCTTACTGAACCATCAACAATTTGCATATTACCCTATGAGACACCAAAAGAAAGTGGGACTGGGAGTTCGAGTCGCAGGTAATTAACTGATTTTATCATTAGTCATGCAATCAATATCTTCCGCGCAAGTATTTCGACGGGTTGCGCGCGTTCTTTTTTTTAACTGTATTGATCACCAGAGGTGAAAAAAATTCCTATAAAAGTTTCGCTCAGCAGCCAATTTTCCTTATATTTTCGTTGCGCTGTCTCGTTTACAAATAGCTTTAATTATCCACGCTGAGTCAGGGTTGAACTTGTACGAACTGCATCCGCCGTGAATTCAATCTTCGTGATCCTATCGACTCCTATGACGAAGTTTTTCAATAACCACGTGGTGCTCTCTGTTCCTCCGTGGCGATTTTAAACCAAGTGGATCAGCTTTCGTCTGCATTTTATTCCATTCAGATATTATATCATTTAATGAAAGATTTCAAAGGTCTGACGTGTAGTCACGGTGAGATTGAAATGAAATTTGTTTTCATTTGCTCGCTTCTCAGCATTTTGAATTTGTAAATTTTCAAATACCTATGCTTTACATGCAATACATGCATTGTATTATTTTACAATTTGACTTAATTAGTAATTATTACTTGACTTGGAACGATGAAAAAATTGTTAACAGCCCGAAGGCTGGTCGATGTTGCGAAGGAGCGGGAAAGAAAATATTGTATGGTAAGCAAGAGAAAGTTTTCCTGATAAACAGAAGATTTTGGGCGTTTGGGAACAATCCCAAACCTAC
Organism: Hetaerina americana; assembly: GCF_022747635.1. Taxonomy (NCBI): domain Eukaryota; kingdom Metazoa; phylum Arthropoda; class Insecta; order Odonata; family Calopterygidae; genus Hetaerina; species Hetaerina americana. The sequence goes on from NW_027287316.1 coordinate 54,377,821, forward strand.
CTTCAATACATGGAATACCTTGAATTAATGGACTGGAAAATTTAATAAATGCACAATAAAGTACATTATATAAATGTTTAATAAAAAAAAGTGGATTCCATTTTGTAGCCAGTATTAAAATGTTAAAATAAAGCCACACAAACTATGTAAAACCGACAGAAAAAGTAATACTTGCTCTCAAGTAAATGTATAGTTTACTAAATAACCTTATTTCTTCTAGAAACTCAAGTAAAACATGCTATTAAGTAAACTGTAAATTTCCTCGATAGTAGGCAATATTTCATGAAGTTCATTAACTAGATCTGAGCCTATCGTAACCTTTATAGAACTGACTTCACTTAATTGGGCACCCTTTACTCTTTCTCTCGACATTGGCTTTCCTTCATTACACAAAAACGACGCTATATTCCACTTTTCCTACTTCTACATTGAAAGGTATGAAGGGTGTCTGTACTCGTAGGTTTTAAAGTTTATTTAGTCGTAACTTATAGTATTATCGAGACTACCCATCGTCTTTAAACTGGTGTCCTCTCTCAATGCGAATTTTTAAATGTTGCAGGCGTGTTTCAGTAACAGGGAATGTAAAAGTGGCCGGCGTAGTGCGGGGGGGGGGGGTCTCTCACCTGGGGTGCCCCATCCCAGCAAGCGGCCGCGGCCTCCTCTCTGGGCCGCCAGAAAGACACCTCGACGACGGCGGCGTCGCAGTCCTCGGCCGACGCCGCGACGGCCTCCCGGATGGTGCGGGCGACGCTCTGCACGGGCAACCCCACGAGCGGCGTGCGCCCTACCGTGAGGAGGCAGTCGCCCCTCTGGAGGCCCGCCTCCTCCGCCGGTCCGCCCGCTGCCACCGCGCTAACCCACGGGAAGGGGTGCTGGGGCGCGCAGCATACGGAGAACCCGAAGGTGACATCTGCGCGGGAGAGACAAAGGGAGAACGGACGTCGTCTGATGAGATAGTTCGACAATGGAGCGGTCGCTTTAAAAATTAAAAACCAAACGAAATGGATAATGCATTTTTGTTTAATTACTTTGTCTCAAGCTAAGCATTACACTTAACCTTCACGATTTCTCCAATGGCTTGCTAATCATGAATTGAATACATTTTCAAATTTTCCACTGTGCTTACTCATCAATGAGAGAATGGGAAAACCATAGAAAGCACTGGTTCGTTACAGAAAAGGGATACAAAAATGGTATTCTTGCGGGGATTTGTGAACTGAGTCCTTGGAGATATTTGTAAAAAGACTTCGAGACGGCGTTTAGGATCACTAAACATTGAAATTTTAATTTCAATATTTTTGCCACAATAAAACAACAGTAATCGATCCAAGATCCCTAGAACATGTGAAATGCATACGTTAGGGTAATGGGCGGCTCCTTACTATCAGTCATGTAATGTGGATCAGCAGTAGTTTTCCGGGTTATGGTAGGATTTCGATGTATTCACAAATTACACATTCCTTTACTTACATTTATACGCGAAACAAAATATCCTTGAGCTGTCAACTGCGTATTGCAATAGTACATTTTTTTAAATAAAAGACCTAGCAGACAGAATGACGTACACTTTGCTTGTAACTGGGAGTGTTCAGAAGCATCATCCGAATTTGAGCTGAGAAATCTCTAGTCCGGAGCCGAACTATCTACACACTAGGCTACCATAGGGACCCAAAATATTTAATGATTAGAAGCAGGAGTGTTCGATAATTAGAAACAATATTGTCAAACCAGTACTGATATTGAGAATAGGGCAGGAACATTTGGAAAATATGAATGCTCACTAATTTGGTAAGAACCTCCGATGAAAATCCATTTGAAATACTAGTAATTGGCAGTGTTCTGGTCTTTTATCGAATGGAGACCAAACGACGAGAGAATTCTTGGTCAAAAGATGGGATAAAGTAAAGGATGCACCAAGAAGTTGAGACCATATATAGAGATCTGCGTAGTAGGCCTTCGCGGAGATCAAGTTCGCAAGGGGAAACCTTCCAAGCAACAAGCTAGCAAACCATGTTGTCATAGCCATGTTCAAAAAGCTTTTTCGATCAAAAGCATTCTTAAAATGAAACAATGAAAATGAGGAAGGTAGAGTATCGGAGGAGAGGCTCGTTGACCAGGAAATTTAAACATGACCCAGCCCCAATGCGTCAGTGTATTTCATTATTCGTTTGACTGAATCTAACCTTTTGTTTTTGTCGATGGCTAGAGCTGGTATCCCCACAAAGTAGAAAAGTTCTCATTTCAAACTTCCCCACCAGCCTGAGAACAGACGGGAAAAAGACAGTGCCACAATGAGAGCCATTCCAGCTTTTAATTGGATGTCCTTGCGTCGGCCGACCCTACTCGTCACCCTTGGAAGGATTTTGCCTTGTTCTCAATAGATGCGGGAATCATCAATAAGTCAATAGCTTTCGTAGTGCCAATAAATGGTACTAACGATCCTAGTAATATTAACGACCTCACGTACACATATTGGTAGCAAAAGGAATTATTTTATTGAGTAATAATTTACACCATAATTTATAAAAGCTATTAGAGGTAGATATTAGGCAGCCGAAGTTGGGGGACGTAAAAAAGGGGAATGTTGTTCGGAATGTAGAAGGAAGGCAGAAAATATGCGGAATTGAAGTACGTTGTTCTGTCGTCTGTGGCACCAGGGTGTGTCTTGTGACACGAAGCTAAGATATGTAGTGTTGTCCAGTCTAAAGCCTACCTTTAATACATTACCCCTCAAGCCGCCGCAAGGGCGTGTGGCGGGGGTGTTAGGGCACCACCCGTAATTAAGAAAAAAACCGCATGAAAAGCCGCAGCGTTGCATAGCATTAAGGTCATCTGACAAAGCTGCTTTGTCCTCAGGATCACGGATATCATGGTAAACCACTGCAACATCGGCAAATGAACGTATCTTACACAATGTTGAGGATAGACTAGTATGAACCACGGCACGAAAGTTATCAAGTTGGTGTTGTGTGATTAAAGCTACACATTTTCTTCTATCAGCATGTACTGTGGCAAAAACACCATTCATAAAAATCAAGTTATATAAACCAAATCAGTTTAAAAAAATGTTTTTCATCCAGTTGAGACTTTCATTTCCACTTCTTTGCAACGAAGCTAATTTAATGATTTGCATTTCCACCGATTACGTTTCTAACATCAATTTTAGTTGAAACGGGATTTAGTGCAGTAATTGAAAAAGCAGAAAAACCTGTTTCGATTAAATTGTGTTAAACCCATTTTAGCCTATAAGCAGACACTCTCAAATCACGCACTTAATACATGGACGGAAGTAATCTTAGATGAGGATTTTTAATGCAAATAATTTAATGGCAATCCCTTATGCTAATGCTTTTCTGCGGTGAGGTCATGAGATTTTCAGTGTCCATCGTCTTCATTCACAGTGTGCGCTCTAAGTAGTTCTTATTTTATTTTTGTTTACTTAGTCTTTCCCTCCTTTCCATCCATCCATTCATGCAAGTCAACCTTGGACACATCTATGTCATATATACTCAATTAACGATTGTATTTCTAATGTTTTGATCAGTCCGAATGGGTTGTTTATAGTATGATTGGCTGAGCTGCATCCTAGGCATTGGTACGATTCATGCTCCAAGGTACCATACCGTAGGAATACATTTTTCTTCTTCTTAATCATAAATTGAAATACAGAAAATTTTGTTTTAAATAACTATCCATATATTTATTCTAAATTCTATGAACATATCCGGATATTAATATTTATTAAACAACGTGCGTCCTATTTTGGTTAAAAATTTATTCATTTCGGGATAAATTACCAAACTGGAACATTTTCATAAAGAGGAATCAACATTTTTGCCATGGTTGAAAACCGTTAGTTTAATTAAGCAATCAACGAGATGTTTGACTACGGACTAATCCCACCGAACATAAAGGTATAATCATTTTCAGTTCCAAATGGTGGCTGAAATAAATTGCTGAAAACAATAAGCGTTTTATGATTCAAGTTATAATTATGCAAAGAACAAGAGCAGATGCAGCTGCTATCATAAAAACTTATAAATGAATATTGTTTCATAGTATGAACGCCGAAGGACGTCTCGAACGTGACGATAAGATGTATACAATGATCTTGTGAAGAAGTTTTGCATAAATTATTTTTCATTTCTATCGTCAAACCATCATTTTAAAGCAAAAAAAATAAGTTATGCGTCAACGGTAATAGTATCATTTCCATACAAAGGATGTATATGCTTTTCTTCTTTCTCTATCATATTTTTTTAAACTATCCTTGAACTGTCGCTGCATCATCATTACACAACGCAATCCTGCGTGTGTGCATGGATGTCCACTCATGAATGTAGATATATATGATTTAATGCTTGAACACTAATGTCACATTTGCATGGAGTGAGCGACGTCTAATGGAACAGTCGGCACTGAAATCATTGGAGAGCTGCGCATCCAACCTGTACAACCGACAGCGAGAAGTATCAGCTCAAGATATCATCAACGAAAATCTTAATATTCAAACTGACGGCACAAACGAATCAACGCGGGACAATGTCAGAAATGAACGAGGCTTGATTTGATGCTTTTTTCCGGGGCAAGTTCTGGTTGAAATATTCTTAGAACATCAACGGCGTTACGTATTTCATTTCGTTTCACGTCCTTAAGTGGTACGAATGGAGTACGTGTAAATACTTTGGTTGATTTATGAACTTTGCCCTCAAGCTCTGAAAAATTCTTGTTTTTGTATTTTCGCTATATTGCACTATTTCATGTTATGTATTTTTCCTGTGTTTTACACTTCTGTATGATTCTGTTTCGAAACGTCTATACATTCATTTTTCTACTGACTAAATCTTCAATCGCGTGTAATGCACGAACTGTATTTGCATTTTTATTCTGGGCTCTGAAGTGCGTTTTCATATGTTCCTCAGGAAAAACACTTCAAGGGAAACTTAAAAATTTTTCTACTTTAATAAAGTAACCAGTCGATCAAAGATCTTTAGTTCTGAGTTACGAAGAAAGGTGAAAATAGGGCTCTACAACGCCTTTGCTATTGCGGGACATGGTTGTTTCTAGAAATTTAACAAATTTTACTGCAACATCATTGGTCTGGCTTGTCCCTAAAGTTATTGAGATACTTTTTGAACTGGCGTGTTCAATTAGATCACTAAAATAACAATTTAAATAAAAATCGTTGTCGGAAGACCGACAATGACGTCTGACAATTACAATCGTGCGCTTAAAAATCTAGAGCTTCAGGAAAACCCAAACCGGTGCAAATTTTGAGAAGATTCTACGATAACTGCTCAATTTAGAGAGATTAAAATTGTTTACAAATATATTCTATGCAAATATACATTAATGTTATATTTTGAGATTAATTTCTAATGTTTATATGGCACAGGCTCCGTTCATTTGACTCCAATATTGCGTCAGCGTCAGTCGTTACAATTTGAAACATGTTCATTTCACCTACAGCAACGATGGAGATATTATGCGACGATGAATTAAAATTTTGATTTCACCTGAAAAAAATCGTGATCCAAGACCTAAATAATGCACCAGGAGGCTTATGGAGAGTCTCTTCTTCCCTGAAGCCCTGTTAGAAGACTAAAATGTTTTAATCGAGGACACAATGTCAAAGAAAGGCGGACTCGGGGCTCCATCCACTCTGCTCTTACGGAGTTAATACTTCTGCTTCCATTGTTAGAAGAACGCTAATAGCGCTATCAGAAAATTTAATTTGATACCATCCACACGTTAGTAACAGAAATATATCTCTGCATAACGTTGCTTTGATAGTATGCACGGGTTTTCTCTTATTTCTTACTGACGGTGGTTTCACATTCCTCTGCAGCGCACCAAGTTTTTATAGTTTTATATAGGTTTACTTAGAACTTTGCCATAACCATGGAAAGATTTCTTCCGAGACACCTTTGAACTCTCATTCGTGTAACACAACCATCACTTCTCCCTGACAGCCCATTGCCCAATCAATCGACCGTTGACGTAATTACGTGCGTTTGTTTCCATCTAACACCTTCACCTCGTGGAAATATCAGAGTTCCCCGCTGCCGGCGTGACACGTTTTTTTCCCACAATTAGATCTCTTGACCGGTGACATCACGGCTGTCTACCACTAATAAAAATTGGAAATACATAATGCATATCGATATACGACGTGCTTTTAATATACTCTAATGCGTATCGATATAGTACGTAAGAATAATAGGTCTCACGGGCCGCAAATGGGGACATGAAGTCACTCACGACGTGGATATTTCGCCCCGCCTCGCGGACGCATGGGACTTCCGCTGGCAACTGAGCTCGCTCGCTCGCGGTACCTTGAGATTCCGTTGGGAGACGGGCTCTCGAATGTCGTTTGTTTTGCGGAACGTCCCGGGCGACCGTAGAATGTCACACGCTCGCACAATGGGTGGGAGTTGTGCGTGGTGAGATGGAGTGGAGGAGTGGGAAACCCGGTGCTGGCAGCGGTGATGTAGGCTGTTGCGAAATCCGTCAAGGTTGAATGGCTGCCGAGTTAAATACGTTTCATTATACCAGCCGGGGGCCATGAGCCGCGGGGGCGTAGACTGCCGGCATTCTTGACTCTTGCGACGGGAGTGGGTTCCGCTACCGTCGGATCTTACCGTGGGGCAATGCGGGAAAACGTGACGAAAGGTCTTACTTCCGAACTTCCTCCATCGCGGTTGAATTTTGTAGGGATCCACAGAATAACAACTTGCGGTCTCCCGTCGGCCGGTAAATCACCCGGAAAATGTTCACGAATATTTCGATAATTTGTCACCATCAACGCCGGTCATTGATCCCAAAGACCGACTAACACCACGATAATTTCAGTACTAATGTCAGGATATTTAAGATCGCCTCCAGCAGAAGAGAGAATCGCATTCGATGAACAAGTCGAATTCCATTTTAAGTATTGAAACCAGGTAAAAAGACGTAATTTCTAGCATATACTGAAGTCAGTCAAGTGAAAACAGATCAGCTGTGGATTTTCAAGATGCTACCGTATCTGGAATTGTTTTTCGGAGGAAACCAGTTTTCTTTATTTCACCGGGAAATGTGCTATTGCACGAGAGAAGTCTCACGGAGATTAATAGAGGAATGCAAGAGCCAGAAGTATCTTTAAGAATGAATAATTAACGTAATTGCCAATATCACCATTCAGCAGTTCATTTCGCAGAATCGTCAAAACCGTCCCGTACCGTTCCCTAACGTTCTCCTACAAACCCGATTTCTAGACCAAATTCTCTTTTCTGTTCTCGCGATCTTAAGCATTTGGTAATTGTAAATAACATCTGATCCAATAGTCGTTTCATCGTCAGGACTACGGAGAGAATCTGCCATGATGACTTTGAATGGTCGTTGAAATTGAAACATGAATACTTCTGCCAATAAGACTAAAACGGTACTCGCACATTCGCCAAAATCATGGTAAAAATTCGGAAAAGAAAGACAACTAATTATTTGGGTCTCTTAAATGGTTCAACATAGATAGTGTCAAGTTATATTATTATTATTAGTAGTAGTCTTAGGCTTATGTTAGGTTTTTGAGGAGCCCTGCATTACACACTTCTTTACTTCTAATCCTAAACTAACAAAATACAAAAATCTCTTTAGACACTTTACTACGTATTGCATTAACTCATTCTTTATCTATGCATACTTTCTGCCTCCCTTTCATTCGAATTCAAATCGCCAATCATATTCCTCCCCGTACTATGCTTTACCAACATTTTCCTCTCTCTTATCGTCTTCAGTATCCCATCGCCTCTCAGTATCTCCTGCATACACTTGTCCTACCTTCTTAGAGTTTTTCCAACAGTCATTTCTATTCCCCTACCTTACCTAGGACGTTATCGCTTGTTTTCCTTTCCAACGAATTTATTTTCTCCATTCTATTTCACACCCACATTTCAAAGACCTCCAAACTACTACTTTTATCCTACTGCCTCGACGACCAAGTTTCTGAGTCATATTAAACTGCACACCATATTATAATCTTCACTATTATTTTCCTGACATCTTCACTAAAGGTGCCTATCCCCTTTTGCCTAACGTATTTATTTTCTCCATTCTATTTCACACCCACATTTCAAAGACCTTCAAACTACTACTTTTATCCTACTGCCTCGACGACCAAGTTTCTGAGTCATATTAAACTGCACACCATATTATAATCTTCACTATTATTTTCCTGACATCTTCACTTAAGGTGCCTATCCCCTTTTGTCTAATGCATTTCTTCTTTTAATGTCTCCATCCAACCTCATCTTAAACACTTCTTAAATAGGCAAACTGTTTTACCTGCTCTAGCATATGTTTCCTTAATTTAATTTTATTATTCACCTTCCTAATTCTTGGTGTCGTTCCGTACTTTCCACAAATGTACACACATACTGCAAAAGCAATCAAATGGGAAATATAACACTTAATATGACGGCACAATAGAACCCAAAATAATAAATATAAATAGAAAACACGTAAAAGGACACTTATATTCAAGTAAGTTTAAGCTTTCGGCCTTCTTCAGGTAAGCTATTCCCCACGCATTTCTTTAATCCATTTAATCGTCATCATTATCAATATCATCCATTCACTCCATTTAAATCAGCATTTTTAAATATGAAATTATAATCTATTATGATTTCCTCCATGTTTGGGTCGAAAACCGTGGGTGATAAGGGACAACCTTGCCTTACCTCCTTTCTTTACGCTGCCCATTCTGACTTTCCATTCTCCACAAGCAACTGAGAAGTCTGAGACCTGTACACATTTTGGAACCTTGAATCGCTCATCCCTCCATTCTACTTCCACCTTCTGAGATATCCATGAATTCTGCCCATTATACATCACAATTTTCATGATGGAAATGCATCTTAGGTATCTTCATCCAGTAAGAAAAAATCTTCCATTCATAAAAAATATTTGTATTGCAGTGTATTAATATTTAGCTCCATTTACCGTCATTACCTAACTACATACCATCCAAAATGGCTTATTATTTCTTCCTCCTATGTCGGCCGCCCAACCTCCTCCCCTCTATCAAAGTTTTCAGCATCGTAATGATTCTTAATGTCTACTTAACCCATTCCTTGAAATTTCTCCCGACAGTTTTTAATACGCAAGTCATTTTTTCCTTAAGGAAATTTCAGTGGCGTGTCTGTTTTAAGAGGTTACATTAGGTTTGACTACGTGCATAAATAGCACCAAATTTTGGGTGTTAAACACGAAAGATCGCAACACGATGTGTTTTATACTTTCTTAACTCAGGGTGTTGAATAGGCCACTTATAAGGATGACGAACTCTTGGGGGATAAGTAGAGCCGTGATTTAAAATGTAGGGGATGGTAAGGCTGAGTAAGACTTTGAGGTAAAGTGTGTATTTTAAGAAAACATTGAAAATGGTAAAAAAAAATTTGCTACATGATATTTCGAATCCAATGCCAAATTCTTATGGTTAAACTAACATTTTCGGTTACTTCATCGTAGTTTTGATAATAAGGCTCCTAAAATGCAGAAGTTCACGGTATATACGAGGCATGCTCAGAAAGTAGGGGCCGTTTGGTCACAGGAAAAAATATACTCATATGAAACACATTTTATTGGCACTTTTAGTAAGCTACAAACCTACTTCATTTCTCTACATAATCGCCGTTCACTTCTAAGCATTTTTCGTACCGCTGCACCAGCTTCTTTAACCCCTCTGCATAGAAGCTCGCCGCCTGAGAGTTGAACCAATTGACAACACCGTTCTTGAGTTCCTCTTCGGTTTCGAACAGTGGCCCACCGAGCCACTGTTTCAAGTGCAAGAAGAGGAAGTAGTCGCTAGGTGCAAGGTCAGGATTGTACGGTGGGTGGTCCAAGAGCTCCCAACGAAAATCTTGAATTTTCTTATTGGTTTTGGCCGCAGTGTTTCTGTACCCACCTTGCACACAATGTGTGGTATCCGAGGTTTCCCGTGACACTATTGTAGACAGTAGTGCATCCAAGTTGAGGAAATTGTTCAGCCAGGCCATTAATCGTCAATCGACAATCACATCGCAGTTTTTATTCCACTTGCGAAACAATTTCATCGGTCAGAATACCTGGCCTGCCACTTCGCTTTTCGGCATGGACATTTGTTCGTCCATTTTTAAAATCCCGACACCATTTTCTAACCTTTCCTTCACTCATAACTGTAGGTCCATAAACTAGGCATAACCTCCGATGAATTTCAGCAGCCGACAATCCTTTTGCATACGAGAATCGTATGACAGATCGCACTTCACAGCTGGCGGGATGAAAGATTCTCGCGGACAGTTGTTTGCATGCACGGACAAGCAAACGACTTCTGAAACGAAACAAATGCTGCTATAGTTTCTCAATGAATTAGTAGATGGCGCTGCAGGAGTAACACTGTGTTTGGAACCGCCAATATTTAAATATAAGCAAACGTGCCTTACCTTATGAATTTGCCTCATATTTAAATAAATCTCTCAGAAATTTCAATTTTCATATCCAACCCTGAACTGGGAGACTTTTTGAGGCCTAAACTTTTTTTATTCGTAACTAAATGTTGCCAAGGATTCTACCGACCATTTCAAGGCACCAACCGCCAGTGCAATAAACCCCATTTTCACGTTGTCAACGTACAAAATTGACGAGAAACCCCAAAAATCGAATCCTCTCTGGAAATTAACTACACGTATTTTATTTATTAACCTGTAATCGGAGCGAGGTTAAAATTTGCGTTCTTATTTCTAGAATTTTTCATATTGAGACATATTTTAAGCCTAACGGGAAATGATTTGCATAATACTGGTTCGAAAATACGAGAAAGGAAAGCGTCGCATACTTCGCCTACACAACTTACATGCTACCGGAAAGTGTGTTCACGAAAAACGGCCAACTTAACGGCTTTATTTTTTAATCCGCAGATCTTATCCGCGGAGTCCCTTCTCCCCAAACCATTGTACCGCGGCACGCAGATGCAGAAGAAGGAAGACCAACAGGTGGCACAAACTTCATTATGCATATAGTATACATAGGGTGTTCATTATGCATATATTATACATAGGGTGTTCATTATGCATATATTCAATTCTAATTCACTATTGAGCGCCTAAGTAGGTCGCGGCAGACTGTAGCAAATAGCATGGAATTTGAAATATGGAAGCAGTCTCTTGATCGCATTTCGAATACTCTTAAGTCCGCTTGAAAATTTAACAATGATTATTGCGGGTTAATGAGGTGAGTTCGATTTTCAGCACTGAAAACAGAAACATGTACGATACGTATTTTTTTCCGATCCGATTCTTGAATCCAACGACCAATCAAAGACGAGCAGGAGCTTTTCAAGGGCCTGACGATTGCTGCATTAAGATGAGCATTATTTTTTCTCCAAAACGGGCGTCCACGAAAACTCAAAACAAAAGGGAACGTGGCTGCACAATAGCCGAAAGTCGAAAGGAAAGTTGAAGCCTTTAAAAGGGTTCCTCCGAAACTTAACCACCAAGTTTCCATCTACTAATGAAAATCCCGATTTGAGTAACTGAAGCAAGCACAGTGTGATACACTCTCTAGGATTATAGTACCTTAATACGACATTGGTATAATAAATATTACTAAAAGAAAACCTCTTAAGTCTGTGCCATGGTAACATTTTTTTCCTAAAGATGATGTCTCTGCATTTGAGATTACCTGAGATTTACTAACAAGACTTGAGTCCTTCAGCATGACACAATTCTCATAAGAGGGTTATTACTTCCGGATGACTGCTGACATATTAAGCGAATACGTTGGCACGTTTGTTTACGACCGCGAGCGAGGGCAGCGAAGGGGCCACGGGCTTAAAGAGAGTCAAATTGAAGACTTATTTTTCTTCTCCACGGAGACAGCGATATGGCCGATTACCCCGACTAATTTCGATTTATTGGCGGTATTACCTTTCAACATTAAGCAATAATAAATCTGGCTGTAAAAAAACAAATATAATCGCGGTTGGCATTTAAATAAAAACAATATGTTGCCGATGGAATATCGAGGGTAGCTTCATTCTGGAGTATGGTCGCTTAATTATTCAAAAGCTGCCATAAACTCATGCACAGCTGTTGCTCAATTGAGATCCGTCATGATTCTCGGTGCAACAATTGATTTCGCAACGTCTTGATCACTTGGTGAACCCTCTAACTTTTCACGCGGGAATTCGAATTGATATATACCTGACTTGAGGCACCAATTATGTCGCGTAAAGGCAATAACGTTTACGGCCCACGGCATTAATGGCTGCGAACTCGGTGCGAAATTATGAAAGCCGGACTCTTACGTTCTCGGCTGCGTGCAGGTGAGGCAACGCCGAAGGTCCGGCAGACATGCGGGCAATCACGTTGCACGAGCCGGTCGGGTGCTGTCGAGTCACCACTGTGTGTGCCGGAGGAAACGTGAAAGGAGGCAGGGAGAGTTTTTATAATTATCTCAATAGCGAAGGGACATGCGACCACATGCCTTGACGTTTTTCTGCACGTGAGCTTCCACGTTTTCCCCGCTCGTCACTGGAAAATTGATTACTTGTCCCCATCCCCTTAGGAAACCCGTGCGGCAAGTGATTTGTTCTGTGCCGTGAGATTCCCGGGATCGACGAAACTCGATCGCTGCTTTTGTATGGCTCTAATGGAGTTATCTCTGACTATCACTGCGGATTTTGACACCCTAGGACTAATAATATTAAGAGAAGGTGAGCTATACCATAGAGTGAGGAATATAATTACTACTACTCTGAGGCTCTACACTCACCCATTAAATGAACCTTTAGGGATGATTATTGCGTTGTAATACTCTGGGAAAAATGCAATCCACTATCGTTCACGAATTAAAAAATTAAATCCGCCATCTCTGCCGTTCACCACATAGAAATCTTTCTTACGCAGAAAGCATGTTGAACAAAGTTCTACATACGAGGGATTATTATAATAGATTATGAAAAAAACACTGTTGTTAAACCAAAGGTTAGTTTGATAGACGAGGTTTCGCTTAATACCGCAATACCACGCTCACAATAAAGTATAATAATGCGTCGACTTATAAAGTATATTACTGAAGTATATTATATGTTGTATGGGAAATAAAGAACAGTTTGTTATAGTATGGTGTGTATGGCTGCATTTTGTTAAGCCAGGCTAAGAAATACAAGCGTATTCAATCTTGTGCCCATCCAAGACCTACCACAAATGGTAGACTACCGAACAATAATTATCGCAATAAACTATTTTGGTATTCCAATTTTTTTATTTCAACAAACTTACAATTTAAGAAGAAATGCCCAAGGACTTGGTACTATCTCAAGAAATTTCGCTGCTGTTGAACATATTTGAAAAAATATTGCCCAGTAGGTATGTCTAGACGTTATGTGATTAGCAAAAATTATTGTATAACGGGGCAGCCTCTTCTAGTGGATTCCGGTCTCAAACCCTGGATTTATAACAACCCAGGCAAAAATCTGCAAATATTCACACTAAGAAACCAGGAGGATGGTTTTTCATAGGCGCGGGTAGAGGTTACCCCAGAGTAAGCCATAATGCGTGTAATTCAGGCATTTCACTTACGTTGGGCAATTTCTTCTCTGTGTCACTATTTGGTCAAACGCTAAGTCCTAGTAACCAGAAAATCCCACTTGGGGATCTACCCACTGGGCTACCAAGCTGCTCCAAATTTAAAATGTAGGAATGATGAACTTCTCTGGTCACGTGAAGACACTTGGCATGAGAGACATTCCTGATCACGATTTTGAGCGTGGGTGGGGGGAGAGAAGACTGAAATCAGTAAGGATTGAATAGTTACCATCAATTTTTATGAAGTGCAAGCATTTAACTGAGTTTAAATCATTTGCCTTGCCTGAAACTCGCACCAGAAATGCATAATGTAAGAGAACGCCTCAATATAGTGGTACTATGGCTAAGACACTGCCGGAAGTTGAGGGATCCAGGTTCGAATCCCGGTCGACTCGAATTATTTTTTTTTCGAAGTACATTCCTTAAGTGCAAATCAGAAGGTGACTCTGCTTTTGTTAATCCTACGGCATTTTCCGCAGTTCTCCTAAAAAATTCATTCAGTTTTTAGACAGCTTGATAATACTAAACAATTTGTTGGAACCGATCAAAAAATATATCATGGAAAGTGTCTCTAAGAGAGACATGGCCGTCTTACAAGATCTTCCCCTGAAACTGCCGATGCCTGATAATGTTGTTTGAGGAAAAGGAGCTAATTATCCCCCCCTCCGCCCAACCATGAATGTGTGAATTTGACACGCCTTGAGACTCAGTTCAGGGTGGTCTCTTCCCTCACCGATCAAGAACAAGTTTCAGGTTGATTGACGCGATGACTTTTGTAGATACCCGCTGTAATCAACCCGTAGGTTTTTTTCATAGATGAGGGTAGTGCTCCCCTCGTACTCATCGTCACTTTCTTTCATTATACCGTCTGTGGTTTCCTAGGTTTTTTGATACTCAAAAATTCGCACAGCAGTGGGCGAAAGGCTGAAGGTGACAGGAGGCTTTATCTGGAATCGATCCCAGACCCTCCGGTCGATTTCTCTCACTCCTTTTCCAAAAGAAATATGACATAAAAGTAAGACAAAGAAGCAAAGGATAAAAACACGTTTTATGATCATTACCATGATTTATTATTTCGCAAAGCCAGACGTGACTGAAAATATTATTAAATTATTATAATGAATCTGAGGTATCGTAGTCCATTGCGTAGAGCTTTCGATTATTGACCAGAGTGTACCAAGTTCAAAAACATATGATCCCTCCGGATAAACATGGATAAAAATCCACACGATACGATTTTCTGGATTCTGGACTTGATGGGGAACTCGTATAGGCAGACCAGGTAAAGGAGCGAGGATCTGAATTCGTGAAATCCACACGCCGTATATGAATTTTTGCCTTCACTTAGTACGAGGTGAACTCCACTCCCACCAACCAAACCAACCTTCGGGTTGATTGCAGCTGGCTGCTGGCGTGTGTAATTTTGAACTTAATACCCATAGTACAACCTCTTTTCATCATTTTCTGTGGAATAAATTTCAGTCGTTGACATTATTATTTCTGTTTTAATTCTAACGTCATGTAAATCAACGGTTCACCTTAGCAACCGTAAGTTATTTCGAGCATCTTACTACTGATTTTACCTATTATCTTTTGTGATTACTTGGGACTTGTGAGCCACCTGACACTGTCTATCAGCGCATGTGGACTTTAATAAATTAATAAATAAAGTGAGCCAATCGACAGTCGATGATTATCAATGTCTAAGTAAGTAAATAAATAGATCACTCTCTTTCCACGATAAGATATTGTTATAATTATTACTAGTCATTTCCTATCTTCATTAAACACGGCAAGGATTTGAGTCACTAAAGATCTCATGCTAGTACTTCGTTTTGCTACTTCGAACTACTGTAAAAAATCTCTCTTGTTATTCTTTTAAATTAGAGATACCCTACAAACAGCTCCGACTTGAAAACATCCGCCCTTGAGCCGTGAAGTTAAAGAGCAAATAACTAAATGGCGCCGCTCTATTAAGGAAAAAGCGAACGGTTTTTCATTCTTTAGCACTTCAAGGCCTTCAAGTCAAGATCCACGATACATATAAGACGGTGGAAAATGTTCTTTCGGAAGAAGTTTGCGAGTGTACTCGCTTTTTGAGGTGGAGAGGTCGCGGAGAAAGCGAATTCTCGCAGTGAAGCGTCCTCAATTCGGTTCATAATCACGTGCTATCAATCCGAGGATTGACTTGTAGTAATTATCTCCAACAATCCAGTTCCCTGAAAACCTCCTCATTCTCTCGTGGATCTTAGCACCAACATTTTCCATTACTTGCTTCTCGTACTTCATCCCTATGCAATTCTTCACCTCCATGTTCCCTTCAATCACTGGTCTTAAGTGAAATATCATGGTGTGGATATATTAAATTAGTTTCTTCCTACGTCTTGTCAGTGTTAATCTTTCACCCAATCATTGAAGTACTTCATCATCTCTTACTCTGTTTATCCTTTTAAAGGCATCATTCTTCATCATATACCTATTGCCCCCAATCTTCTCTTTTCCGCCGCCATTATTGTCCACATCTCATGTCCATGGAAACATTGACTCTATGCAGTAACTTAATTATTCTTCAGCATGATTACATCACCAAAACGATCTGATGGGGAAGAACGTTCATCTTGAGCTCTCTTCGCACTTCTTTTGCCATTGATTGCGGTACAGAGCTCACATGTGAACAAAAATAGAACCGAGAAAATTGGAGGGTACGGGCGCGGAACCACGAAGTGAAAACAGGAATTCTATAACGAACGGTGAACCGCTAATGTCCCTAAAAACGTTACCTGGTGCTGGTGCTGAAACGTCACCTTTGAGCGTAATATAAAATGGTCACAGTTCAGTCACTGTGATACTGCTGTTCCACACTTTTCACACCAACTGCTCTCGAGTGTATAATTACACATCTTCAATCACGAAATCGAGTTTTTTTGGAGATATTAATTCTGTAGGAAAAAATAAAATGCGAAGCTTTCGTTAAAAACATGATCTGCTAAATATTATTAATTACTTTATTCGCGTGAAAATTTTAAATCTGTTTTTGGAAGTTGATGGTTGAACTGGCTGGTCTACTCGTCGTAAATTGGTTTCCCAATTCTTTTCTCTCTTCCTAGAGAAAATTCTTGCTCGTGGGCCGAAAACATTTTATGCTCGTCAATTCTCAGCACTCAAAAAAGAACGCTCTGCCCACATCTAGGTTCCAGCATAACTTGGGCTATGACGCATTTCAATATGATTTTGTGTAAAATTCGAATAATACGGAATTTAAAATTAATTACATGCTCGAAAAATGGTGAAAAAGTATATGCCAATATTGAAAGAACCCCGAGGCCAACAATACGGGAATTGACTATGATGAGCGTATGTGGTGGTTTTATTTTCTTGACCCTAAGCATGAATAAGGAAAAAAAATAATTTAAAAAAATTCTGAAAACCCGTTGTCATTAAGGTTAAATTCAAGGAAAGGTCAAAGAAAAGAGTTAAAGGTTGGGAAAAATCTTTGAACGCTACACACCAAGGTCACGCATACCTTCCATTCCAGTGTCCTAAAACAAGTTGATCTCTCAGGATCATCTGGTTTTTTTTGTGCGAACTCTGCGACTGACTACCCAGGTTTGTCCAATGGTGTTACCTTGACTGTTTAAGTCGTCGAGAATCAATTACATTCTCTGTTCCGAATTCTCAACCACCTTGTTCTTTCACCGCTACTGTCATAATCGTATATATTTAATGTGTTTTTAAACTAAGACCGTAAAACCTTCCAAATTCTCTCTCCGGAATTCAACTTCAAAACCAAAGTCTGAACCTTTTAATTTGGCGTGAGATCAGGGTGCCCTGCGTGGATATCAGCATCCAATGACAATGTATAGAGAACATCGGATTGATGACGATGTATCTAAATCGCACCTCAGCCCACATGTGGTATTAGCATTGCAATACTAACAGGACTAAACGATTTGACGATCCTGGAGTATGTTGACTTGCCCTCTTCCTTCCCCTTTACGGGTAACATACCAACACCGGTCGCCGAGCATTCGGGAACTACTTTAAATCCACTTGCTCGTAAATGACATCACCTGAATATTATTTACACCGAGGCTCAATGATGGAAAATGAATATCACTTTTTCCACTAATTTTTCATGATGACATCTCACTTATCGGCAACTATACACTGGCCAGGTGCATAGGATTTATCGCTGATTAACCAAAGGTCATAAGTTCTAATCCAACTATTATTCCGGTGCATTCCATTTTTGAATTTTTCAAAAAGAGTTCTCACTGAACGTCAAGACCTGAAATGTAGCCATCACGTCCCAGACCATGAGTGTAAAACAATGTCAAATTTAAGGGTCCAGAGATTTGAGATACAATTTAATGTCATATAGATGGATTTATTTACTTGTATATACTCAGATTATAATTGGTATCCTACCATTTAAGATATGTTTTTGATGGACACAGACTGAGTACGACTCACATCGCTTCATTTCCACGCTTCAACGTACAAGATAAAACCTCATACCCTGCACTACATTAAACTGTTCTCCAATTCCTCGCTCTTTCATCATTCCGTCTAGCATGCCTATCCTTTTCTTACCCATTCCTCACTTTCCTAACGTTTTCCCATCTCTCACAATCTTCAAAATCCCATCGCCAATTGAAGTGCTCTACATCCACTTTTCCTGCCTTCTGTTACATATGAATATATTAAAAAAAGGAATACGCTTAAGGAAATGGCATATAACTGGTAATAAAAGACATGCTAGAATGTAGTTTAAAAATTTTGAGTGAGGATAAGGGGGATGGGTGGAGTAGAGGAGGAGGAAATTTTGTAAGAGGAATAACAAAAACCGCAAAAGAAACTGTATGAGCAGCAAAAAGAAAAATAATGAGAAAGCTATGGATTACATAAGAGATGATTAGAAAGATAGACGCGAAAAGAAAATGAAACGTAAGCAGATATAAGGAGAGGTAATGCATGTATATACATGCAAGATGGAAAGAATATATAGAGGTATATGCTTAGGATATTAAGCCAGTCAGTTAAGGCATTAAGAATATGATGCCGGCGAGGGTAACTAAGGCCCAGGTGTACTTATTTGCGATATAGAAAAGGTATCAAGTGATATGAAATCGAAGAAAAGTATACAAGGTCTATCCTACAGTAGTATGACTTATTTTTTCCGGATAGACCGACGGACGGGCGGCAGTTTCTCTGGCTGGGTTCGAGGGAGAGGAGTCTCAGCAAAGGCTCGAGGCCGGTGGCAGTTGGTTCCCAACCTTTGCGGGGTGCGGATAGTTTGTTTGCAAAACTTCTACAACGTGATCTCGCTACATTCCGTCATGAAACGGTTATTGGAACAGCGCTACGTCGTCAAAATTTGCGTGAAACTGGGAAAAACTGGGATAGAGACTCATGACATGCTCAACCATCTTATAATGATAACGCCATGGGTAGATCGGGTATTTTTCGTTGGCAGTTTGAGTTGAAGTTGTTTCGGTAGGGTAGAGAAGATATTGAAGACGCCGAATGTTCAGAACAGCTTCGACCTCAAAAAGTGGCGAAAATCTTGCAAGAGTGAAGGTTTTGTTGGGCAGGGATCGTAGATTAAGCGTTCGCGTGGTTACTGATGAGCTTAGCATTCCTAAAAGTGATGTACATCGACTTGTGATCGAAAGTATGGGCATGAAAAAGGTGTGTGCGAAGTTGGTGCCGCGAGTACTCTCAGTCGAACAAAATGAAATTCTCACGTGGATCTGCCAAGAGCTTCTCGGCCCTGCCTCAACCACCCTACAGCCCTAGCGTTGCCCCTCTAGACTTTTTCCTCTTCCCTCACCTCAAATCCATGCTGAAAGGACGTCACCATGGCTCGGTGACAGCGTCACAACAGGGGGTGACGAGGGAGCTTAGCATTATCCGGGCGCCGCCTTCAAGAGGGCGTACGAGGCGTGGAAATCCCGCTGGTAGCGGTGTGTGGAAGCACAAAGGTGTTACTTCGAAGGCATCTGAGTGTATGTATCAATTCCGGCGATAAATTTTTCCTAATCGACTCAGCCCTACTAATTATGGGGCTGACCGTTTTCAGATAACTACCATAGAACTACTAAAGGTTTATAAAAACTTGGAGGAAGAATTTTTATGAGTTCATTGGTAGTATTTATGAGGGCGGACCGGAAGACTTGGTAAGGCCACCATTAATTCTCATCCTATATGAGGGAAAACAGTTGAATGTGGAGACCAGGATACCGCGCGTTTAACTACGCACTTATTAAAGTCAGTACATAGAATTATCAATAAAAGGATTGAGATAAGAGCAATTGTTAATATGGGGAGATCAGTTTGGGTTTTGAATGGAAAGCGGTACGCGCGATGGAATAGCAGCACCGGGTTAATAGAATCAATTGAATTAATACATGATAAAAAATGACTTGTGTTTTTTTGTAGATTTCGATGTGTTCACAGTACTCTGAGTAGAATAAATGAATATATTGGAGAAGAGAGCTTAAGGATGGAGATATAAGCGACTTATCCAGAATCTGTGCGCCTCAGACTGCGCAAGTGTTTGTAGAAGGTCGAGAATAAAATATGCACTTTGTCTTTTACATTTAAAGTTATATTTTAGTGCGATAGACGCATCGGGTCCTTACAGTGGCTGAGAGAATACGAGCACAAGTAAAATCCTCATAGTAAGCCCTCAGTGCGAGCCACTCGAAAGGGTGTTTGGGAATAGTGTTTGCATCTGCGTTGGGATATTGTTCGCATCTGAGTTGTGTGTTTTTCCTTTTCATAAAATGTTATTTGCTACTGCAATTTCATAACATTTTCTTTAAATTCTACCTATTCCACATTATTGGGCTCACAAAGACAACGTCCGTTAAGGGTTTATCTTTATTCTTTCTTATACAGGTTATCTAGCCCTGTATGTTAACGCAGTAGACACATTCTTCGACTCTTTAGCGGACGGAGAGTCGGGATGGATAATGTTAGTCATGGGGCCGTCAACTATCAACTTTGCTTTTCAACTCATACGCTGAGTAAATGATAGGATTGGGAACGACTGAATAAAGTAATGATTGTAGATGGGGAACTGATCAAGTCAGATTCGCGGATAATCAAGCTTTGGTTAGGCTGCCTACATAATCATCGTAGAGCTTACGAGAAAGTTATTTCGATATATATGGAATAAAATTAAATGAGTAAGAGACGAGGTTCTCAATAAACAGGAAAAGTTCCGTTATATTTGAAGGGCACACAGTATAACTGTACAGGAGAATGAAAAATTCATCCATCTAGGAAGTGTTTTGGATAAAGATTGGTCAAGTACGCAGTAGGGACGTTAAAAGGATAAATATTTTATTTTAAAGAAAGATTTGGAAAGAGGAGGGAGTCTATAACAAAGGCTTGAAAAGACTAGGAAGACCTAGATACGGAACTTCTTCGTTACGGCGCGGAAACTTGTTAGTTGAAGGAAGAAGAGAAGTTTCAAATTGGACTCCTTTGATATGGGTTTGTGCTAAAGAATGCAAAGAGTGAAATAGATAGAAAAACAAAATGAAGGACATGGTGTGAGAAGATTGAACGTCGCTGGTTGAACTTCAACGAAGGTGGGAAAAGGCGGATGGATGGCAAATTGGTTGGCGATGGAATTTCGAAACTGCGATAGAGGGAATAGTGTTGGGACACCGAGTTAGAGGTCGGAAATATTGGTCGGACACGTTGGACGGAATGAAGGGAGGTTGAAGAAAGGCGAAGGCGTGACAGACAAAAGACATAGAAGAAACATAAGGAAGAAACAAATTTTTTTAAATTTTGGTGGTACGACCACCTTCTTCAGCGGAAGGAAGGAGAAGATGAGGGTGAATACAAATAAATATATTTACGGGTATATATTAGGCCATGTACCGTAAAAAATATGCATCCAATTCTCAGAGTAAACAAATACCTTAAAGAGTATATTAAGAGATAACATCGAAATTGCTAATGTACCCATTAGTCTTGTTCCTAATTTTGTTGACAGTTCCTCTTTAAAAGAGTTCACCTTATTATTTTTCTCCGGCAATCGTTTAACTATGTGCATTTATGATCTTTCTGCCTCCTCAGCGAGGAAGAATTAATTCTCTCTTTACACCTCGATCTCGATGCAATTAATAGTGTGATATTTTTTCTGCACCAGAACATCGTGGGAAAACGCAAGCGGTATTGCAAACTGACCCCCCCTCCTCTGAATGTGTGTACTTCTCACGCCTTAGGGCTGAGTACAAGGTGAGCTACACCCTCGACCATCAAACCATCCATCCGTTAGATTAATGAGGTCTAATAAACATTCTTTATTAAATTATTTAAATGGGCAATTTTTCAAGGACAGCTTGAACTCTTCCCACGACTCATTCCAATGGTTTTCTAAATAGCTTGATAATTTCCGCTTGATAATAAATAAATTTTGTGATAGTCTCAATTTCCTCCTCCGTTCAATATCTCAGAGATTTTATTGAAAACATCGATAACAGTTTCTAACAACATACGGCATATTCGGGTGATATTTATTGTTGGCATGGAAACTGGAAGGTGCAGCAAGTATGGACCCTTGAAAATTACAGTATAAACTTAAATGACTGGCTGTTTCGAAGAGGATATAATAGGTTACGTCACTACTTTTTATATTCTCCATTCGAATATCAGTAATCGCTCCGAACATCCTCATTCAACTTTTTCGCTTAACCTGGCTTTGGAAGGACTAGCTAACATCTTAAAATGACGGGAAGAATGATGCTGTTCCCGGATACTCGGATTGCTCCATCCATTTTCGCAAGTCAGTGCTAACCAAAGGACAAGGAAGAGATTCGCACCACAATGACGCTGCACTCAATGAAATAACATAATATTCATTCCTCAGTATCGTGAAACTTGGCACAATGGTTAGCCACAACGTCTGGAATCGTCCACGTCAGAGTTATTGCAAGTCGCGAATAAAATTCATCGTAAATGCTAAGGGTAATGATATTACGATATATCGACATTCCGATTGGCATAAATGCCGTATAACTCCACGAACTTAGGATTAACTTTCAATTTGAAGAAGGCAAAGGGCGAGAAGGGTTCTTTTCACAGCAGCATTTGAATAACATGTTTTCACGTATGTCAGAACCTGTTTTTTTATAGAAAATGTAATGTCACATTCACATCTTACAGTGTAAGAAAATGTTTACGGATATTTTAGAGAAAACTTCAGTTCACGTCACCTGTTAGCACAAGCTTTATTTGCCTATCCAAAAATTATTTTTTTCAATAAAACAAGACTGAAGGGTATCATGTCTACTCTCGGTGGGGTGAGTTACCGGCGCGGAAAACTAATATATTTTAATTTTCGTCAAGAAGCAGCTATTACTTATATCACAGCAATAAACGAGTTAAACAGGCACTAGAGAAGCTTTCCTGACTGGTTATCCTGCAATATATTTCCAAATAGAGCGATCAGATAAAATCAGTACTATAACGATGATCTTAAAAACACTAACTTCACTCATTGCCACTGATATCATCTCCCATGGGTATAACCTCTCGAAGTGCACGTTTCCTCTTGGCGTACTGGGTGTCCTAACACCCCGGGCCCTGCACCTTTGTGGTGGATAGAAGTGGAAGGCGGTGATAACGTATAGTGATTAACTCACATAGGCATCCAATTATAAAATCGACTTTAACGCATGTCACACTACCGACACTAGTTCAATATCAACCACGATCGAGTTCGATATCTGAATGGAACTATTACCGCCCTCGTCGCCATGCGAGTGAGTACGATTATCTCGAATGAATTTTCCGGATCAAACTAGTAATAAGCGTAAAGAACGCAGAGTTTAATTATTGCTTGATTCGAGTATAAAATAAACTATCGACGTATTAATGTTCATATACCCTCCACCTCATATCGCACGTAATAAGCATAAGGTAGGACATGCGGTGAGTAATGTACGAGTAATATGTCTATCGAATTGAGGATTGTTTTCAGAATAGTATGTAGAACATTGCGGGAATATTGGTTGACATTGGTAAAACCTAGGTTTGCTTTGCCTCGCACAGTAGAAGTGATTCGGCCATGCATTCTACCGTGCCCACACCCCAAGGCTCTCTGGGAAGCCCCCCTATGCATTGCGCAGTTTCCTTCCGACCGACGGCGGCGCGCGTGGTTCGCGATGCAACGCGTGCATAGGAGCTCGGAAATCCATTTGTCCGGCGGGTTAAGCAGACGGTGGGCGAAAGTACCCCAGCATACTAGGAAATACAAAGAGAGAGGGAGAGAGTTGGAAAACTTTCTCCGGCGAGGAGATAAACCCCATTATGGGAGAGCGGGGCGACGTTGAGCTATTGGGTCAGGAACACTTATGTGAGAGCGGGCACACAAATGAAAGGCGACGCAGCCAGCCAAAGAAGCAAATATCCACCTCCTGGCACTGCCCGGATGCATCCGTACGTATTGATCCCTTCGTCGGAACACAGATGGATTCCTCGATCGAGATACGCCGATACTCTCTACATGTATTCATGTTACACAAAAGATCTGGTGAAGAAGCGCCGGCGTCAATTTCACGCACTAGACATTCATAGAATGGATTACTGTATAAAATGACACGAGTGCAGCTTTATGGATCGCATTTCTTCTGGTTGCACTTCATTCGCACGCACTGATGCTACAGTCCGGAAATACTCGAGTGAAAAGGTCGTTTATGTTCAAATTTAAAGCATTTCGCATTAATGTAGAACTGCAGCTATACAACCAAAATAGTAGAACAATATTAAAACAAATTATGCTTGATATCTAACTATACCTGACCCAGTCATGAAAAATCAAATGTTATTACATCGTTGTAAGTGAAATAATATTACGCAACTAATTTGGATATGTAACTGAATGCATGTAAAAGTTGAAAAAATAAATCTCCAAAAAAAAAATAAAAGCTCTTCCCATGAGGCTATCGGCTAGGAAGCTTGCAGTTCCGTGTTCGTCACTCCGGACTTTTTGGCTGTTGATACCGATCGCAATAATTTGATGTCGATTACCCAAAAGAAGCCAAACAGCCCGAATTTCACTTAATAGGCCAACAGATCACATATTATCAAATTATTTTCCTGCTAACGAGGCAGACAAGATAAACCAAAAGTGCATTCATTTGTGGATAGATAAAAATTTTCCCAAAAACTATCTAATGGGGCGAGTGGTATCTTAGCAACCGCGTCGATTCCAGGATGTAAGCTTTCCAAAATAACCGGTTCAGCATTTGAGACAACCAAAACGGCGTCTTTGGTCGTCGCTGCCTACGACATCGCATTGATTTATTTACTGATTTAAAAGGCGAATGGGCATGCAAGCCGTAAGCCGGGTGACAAAGTACAAGAAAAAAGGTCATCAGCAAAACAGAGTATAATAAATGAAATAACATTCATGAGTCAAGGAAGTTGGCATGCATTCATGAATGACAACCGGGGAATTAATTTTGTTCGAAGTATGTTAAGCATTTACTCCTAAATGATTTCAGGCTTATAGGATAAAGTTCACCAGGAAACAGCTTTCAACCGTCTATTTATAAATGAAAATCGGGTTGATATTTTGTGATCTTATTTCTTTATCACCCTTTTTTAATTGCAACATTGCCAACCTTAGTGGAGCGTTGCCTCGCAGTACTTAGTGCTATTTCAAACGGGTGGAGAAATGCATTATAGGGGTTCCTCAACGCGACCCCGCACCAATTACAACCCGAATTTATATCTCGTAGCTGATAAATAGAAGAGAAGCACCCATTAATCAACAACGATCTCAAAATAGAACCGAGTGCAATTGGATTTTTCAACTGTGGAAAAAATTAAATATTAATTCCGCTGTTCACCTCAAATTAAAGAATGTCTATTTTGAGTTTGGAGGATTTGGTCGAAAATTACAACATACCTTGCATTTCGACCGTATGGGTTAATTTATAAACCTCCTTCAGAGCATTGGTATTAACGTTTCCTGGCAATTGTAAAGAAGATTTATAAATAAACGGACGGGTCGGTAGATAGGAGAGTGTGCTATGTTTAGTAACCAAATCATCAAATCACAAAATCAATGGAAACACGGAAATACATGTTTGAAGATTTGAGTGTATTTTCGCATGTTCACTCAATGATACAAATTTTGAAAAGAGAAATTCTTTGATGGCGTGGCCTCAAACTGGAAATGTAAAATTCATCGATTCTTGGAGAGACAGGACTGGACAATTGAAACAATTAATACAAACCAACCAGAAATGCCATTAGATAATCGATTTTATCGCCGACCACGACAAATGATAAAGACCGGTATCAGAAATTTGCGACAAAATGCGACCTACATCCCAAATCTCACCGTTTTCCTTCGAACTATTTACGTCGGAGTATCGGCCATCTGCAAAAAAATCGGGCACAAGGATAATACTGCAATGGGATGAAATGTCGACACGTTTCTCACACAAAACGGGACAACGTTAATGGGACTAGGGAGCCAGGGAAAAATAACGTTACGTTGAATGGCCGCTCCTCCCACTTTTGTTTCGGGGTGGCTGAACCAACCGAGAGGGCGGGAAGGAAGGAGGCCCATAACTCAGCCCCGCATGCCCGGTCGCTGCCTGCAGCCGCGTGGAACGTGAACGGTCTCCACCCACCGTCGGCGGTGCCTCGTCCATAGGTCTTATGAGTTCGACGGAGCGCGGACACCAATGGCAATCCGCCAAGACTTCCGGCCAAAGAACAAGAGTAATCAATGGGCATTACCGCGATCGACAGTCGTAACGCGTTGCTAAACAGCGGCGAATCCTTTCTCGGTTGGCGAAACCCTCCACAAAACAATCTTCATGAAAACTGAAGGCAATATTAGACGAGCCTATCAGACCGTTGAAGTAACGATCACCTTTCTTCGTACTGGAGTACCCAAGTACGCATTTACTGCCCTTATTGGCAATGGTGTCGTCCTTTTAGCGAAACATGAATTATAAAGGTTAACGAAAGTGCTCCTAATTTTCTTAAATCCTCCCCACTCATGCTGTTAACTTGAAAGAATACTTAAGAAAAACGTAACCATTTAGAGGATCAAAATTTTGACCATGTGGAATTTAAGAGTTTAACTTCGTTCTCTTTTTGTTCTAGGCACAAAATTAAGACATGTGACAACCCAAGTAGAATTTAAATTTACAGGACCATTAATATAACTGAAATAATTACCCCCTAGACATTTGTGGTCACATTAATAGTTTAACCGTTTCTTGGGAAACGCTGTAATAATCACCTAATGTCAGAATATTTTAACATTTATATTTTAACTGTTAGCATAAATGGAAATAATCGTTACGTGAATCCTTCGCCACTTTAAAAAGATTGGGAAATGGTATTTTCAGAAATTATTTTAATGAGTTTGTGGCAACATCAACGATCTAAACTATGGATTGATATTTTCTACTTTCTAGTTGCTCCAAATGTGTTTCTTCTCTAGTCTCCCTCTTTTACTTGATGTCATGAATGTGGTTGTGTCTTATTTTATTACATCAACTAAGGGAAGTCCACAAGGCACCTTTGAATTCCGAAGATTTTGGTACATTGAGAACGTGCTCCCTTTTCATGCTCGCCACCATATTTTTGTTACTCTGTGTACGAATGCTAAGTGCATCGAGGGCACATACATCTCGTCCCAGCGGGTGCCAGATCTTCCCCGAGTGATGGTTCGTAGTGGCGGTTAAATCAGTATTCTCGCTTTCGTTCAACCATGCCTGGAGCGGAGAGCAAAAACGACGACTCTCGACTCACCGTCTTTTCCATCGCGGCACCACCCTCCCCCCTTCTGGGTTCCTGACTCCGGTGAGATGGGACACGCTAGTTGACAGCTGGTGTTACAAAACAAATAATATGCGGTTTTCGTGAAAGAGAAAGGCGAGATTAAATATTAAAACAGGAGTTTGTAAACTAGAGTAGGCGAAACAGATTAACTATCTCGGAAGTGTTCTGGAACAAAATGGTCTAAATAGTAGGGACATTAGGCTAAAAAGCTTTCTCGTGGAGGAGAGATTTGATGTTATGGACGTTGAGTAAGGATGTTCAGAAAAGGCACGTCAAAACTTGAAATAGAGCGCGGCTTTGTACAGCGCAGAAACATTGTCATTGAAGCAGGACAATGGGCTTAGAATGGAGGTTTTTGAAATGTGGGTGTGGATAAGGAGTGGATAAGGTAAAGTGGACAGAAAGGAAAATAAAGGAAGATATACTAAGCAGGGTGGAAGGGGGAGGAGTAATGTAGAGAGAAATGGTGGGAGAAAGTAAAGGAGGCAGAAAGATGGATTTAGAGCACATCGATCAGGCAATTGTATGTTGAAGACTGATAAAGGGGAGAATATTAGACAAGCGAAGAAGGGGAAGGAATGGGATAGGCATGCTGGCTGGAATGATGGGAGGAAGGAAGTTTTTGGAATTGAAGAGGGGTTTAGTGAAACGGATGGGATGTCAGGTAGTTTTTTTTATATAGGCAAAAGAATTGTCGAAATACCGTTAGGTAGCTTTTGTCCATCTGAAACCTACCTGAGGCGGCAGCTTACCGATGATATACAGGTATATAGTATACCTGTATATACCTGTATATACGAGTAGATTGAGTAAGAAGGTTGTTGAACAAACACCGGAAATTGAAAGCTATTGGTTTTTATTTGGCATTTATTCTTGAAGGGGCCACCCACCAAGTACAAGATACATAAATTATAAATGGACGTAGAAATCAGGCGGTATGGGCGAACATACAAAACATAGACACACAGAAAAGGACACTCACATTAACAGATCGTAACCCATTTGTGAGTTCTTTCTGTGTCTGTTCTGAGTGATAGCCTGTGCTATCTAATTTATATACTTCTCTCCTGATTTTTTCCAACGTTATGTGATATTACGCTGTATGAGTGTGCATTTTCAATCACGCCGTGTGAATGTGTAAATGTAGATCTCCTATTTTCGGATCCCTGATGAAGATTGCCCGAAGACGCGATCGCAGGACTTGTATGAAGATGAGGCCATGACCTTGAACTACTCACCTTATCACTATCAAAGAAATAGCCAACATCTGCGATAGCAACATAGAGATTCAGTAGCAGTTACAGCAACTCTCGCAATCGATAAAACTCATGCAGGCCATCAGTGAGATGCACCCTCAATCCGCTGTCCCCCATACACCATATTGGGAGGATCTAGCACCTACGTCAGCATCCAGAATCGAACATCCGAACGAGCATGAGTTACTACAATTATTATTGTCACTCATATTTCATAATGTCTAACCTGAGTTTAAAGCGTGTGATATCCATGAATTAGATCTAATCTTAGTAATGGCCGCAGAATCCCTGACCTACCAGAATCGGTCAAGAAACTACTCCACAACTGTGGTAGGGTATTATTGGCAGTATCAACCTAGAGGTGGACCGAAGGAATCAGGATAGCCCTAGACGTACCCAGAAAGTTACTGTAATTATCCCAGTGATTCCAACTCTAACTCCCGGCCCCACCCCGGTCCCCGACAAGGAGGCCGAGAAAGGGACCATAGTCATTAATACTGCCATTCTTCTAGAACGTGATTACTTGCCCGAGGAAGAGCAGAACCTCCGCTGAACCACCTCATCAGATTCCCAATGATGCTTTCAGGATCCCGGCGTCCGGCGACGAAAGTAACAAAAGTGATACCGGTATCGATAGCGACCAGCAAGAGGACCCCCAGGATAGCGATGAAATCTGCTAGCGCCCAGACCCCGACATCAGTTTCGACATTAACTCGAGTGAACGAACGCATCTCGCGAGTTGGTGCCTTATATTCCCGGTCCCATAACGGCTCCGTCCAACACCAGGACCCCATTTTTTTTGTGTGTTTCTCTGCGTTCATATATATATATATATATATATATATATATATATATATATATATATATATATATATATATATATATATATATATATATATATATATATCATCTACCAAACCGACCTTCGGGTTGATTGCTGTGTTTATGGTTTGTATATATTTTTGGTCATTAAGGGAGATGAAACTAAATAAGGCCGTGGGGGTGGATAAAATTCCCGCGGGACTATTGAAATGTTTAGGAAAATGTGGGAGGAAGAGGCTATATGGATTGATTCGTAGTATCTATGAGGAAGGAATCTGGAATAATTACTTAGGGGATGATCAGTTTGGGTTTAGGAAGGGAAGAGGTACGCGTGATGCCATCGTAGTAATGAGATTATTAATAGAGAGGAATATAAAACACAACCAGGAGGTATTTGCCTGTTTCGTAGATTTCGAAAAAGCGTTTGATAGGGTGAATTGGGAAAAACTAATGAGTATATTGCAGAAAATAGGAATAGATTGGAGGGAAAGGAGGCTAATCCGCAACCTGTACATGTCTCAGACGGCTCAGGTGCGGGTGGAGAACGGGAAGTCAGGATGGGCAGTGTTAGGAAGAGGTGTAAGGTAGGGTTGTCCATTATCACCGTTGCTGTTCAACCTGTATGCAGAGAAAATGATTAAAGAGGCATGGGAAGAACTGGAAGTGGGAATGAAACTGGGCGGGCAATTCGTAAAATCAGTTAGCTTTGCTGATGACCAAGCTTTAGTTTGTCAGTCAGCCAAGGGGTTGCAAGCATTGCTGAGTGAATTGGAAATTCAGTGCGACAGGTATGGGATGAGAATCAATATTAATAAAACAAAGGTTATGCGATTTTCTAGAAAGAAAAAGGCTAAGCTAAACATTAAAATAGGAGGGTAAAAACTAGAGCAGGTAGAACAGTTTACGTATCTCGGTAGTGTTTTGGACCAACACGGTCAAAGTAGTATAGACATAAGGAGCAGAATTGCGCTAGGTAAAGAGGCTTTCACAAGGAGGAGGGAGTTGATGACACGAACGTTGAGTAAGGATATTAAGAAAAGACTCGTTAAAACTTTGATATGGAGCGTAGCTATGTACGGCGCGGAAACGTGGTCATTGAAACAGGAGGATAGACATAGACTGGAGGCTTTTGAAATGTGGGTGTGGAGAAGAATGGAGAAGGTGAAATGGACAGAGTAATCCTATGGAGACAGGAATGGATGAAGGGCGTATTGATCGGTAGTGGGATGTTGGAGACTGTGATAGAGGGGAGAATGTTGGGCAAACGAGGAAAGGGAAGGAACAGGATAGGGATGTTGGACGGGATGAAGGGAGGAAGAAAGTACTCAGAGATGAAGAGGGACCTGATTTAGAGTAGGATACTTGATTTTGTATTTTGTTAGGAGTAACAAAATATGTATTTAATAGCTGTGCCCATTCAAAAACCTACCTTAACCGGTAGATTACCTAATAATATTAATTATATATATATATATATATATATATATATATATATATATATATATCCCTCCCCGGACTACAACCTTGACGTGGTGGAAGGGCTTGTGCGTTCCGATGACCCCTAGAGCTGTGCTGGCGGGAGTAATAATTATTGCTCCTGGTAGGGTCACCCATGCCAGATAGGTCGAAGGTTAGGAGCCAGACGAAAGGTAGTCCACGCAGCGTCTGTTCCTCAGTGAGGCGGCTACAATGGCGTCTGACCCCAGTGGGGCGGCCAGTAAGTGATGGTGTCACGTTAAAAACACTATTGAGGAAGGCAACGGGAAACCACCTCAATTATCATTCCCAAGAACAATGTGATGGACAATAGAGATATTTTGAGTCCTGGCAACCACGGGGCTCGGCCCAATCGGCCGTGTGTCGTGCCCGGCAGCGAAGGAGGCAAGGCTTCCGCGGTCGTCATCCCACGAAACCCTTGCAAGGGAAAACCAGCAGCAGCAGGACAGAAGACGCATGAGAAGAAGACCAAATTAGTTAGAATAGGAACGTGGAATGTTAGGACAATGATGAGGACGGGGAAATTGGAGAATGTTAAGCGAGAGATGGAAAGGGGAAATATAGATATTTTAGGTCTATGCGAGGTGAGATGGAAAGATAGCGGGGATTACTGGAGTGATAAGTATAGAATAATATACAGCGGTGGGGACGAGAGCCAACGAGGGGTCGCCATAGTATTAAATGAAGAGGTAGGAAGAAGCGTAGTCAACATAGAGCAGGTAACGGATAGAATACTACTAGTGGAGATAAAAGCAGAACCGACGAACTTAGTTATTATTCAGGTATACATGCCACCGAGCAACCATAAGGAAGAAGAGGTCGATAGGATATACGATCAGTTAGAGGACATGATTGCATGTGTTCCTGCAGGGAAACATTTGATAGTGATGGGGGATTGGAATGCGACAGTAGGCGAAGAAAGAGATGGTGATGAGGTGGGGGACTACGGTTTAGGCACGAGGAATGACCGCGGGGAGAAAGCAGTTGAGTTCTGCAGGAGACAGGGGTTAGTCATCACCAACACTTGGTTCAGACACCACAAAAGACGCAGGTATACATGGAAAATGCCAGGTGACTCAGAAAGGTATCAGCTAGATTATATCCTGGTTAGACACAGGTTTAGGAACAGTGTGATAAATTCCCACAGCTTCCCGGGAGCGGATGCGGACTCAGACCACAATTTAGTTGTTATGAAATGTAGCGTACGTTTTAAAAAGATAAGGCAGGGGCGGCGAGTTAGAAGATGGAATGTAGAAGCATTAAATGGGTTGAAAAGAAAGGAATACAAACAGGCGATAGAGAAAATCATGGAGGACGGTAAAGAGCTAAGTACTATTGAAGAAAAATGGGAATGTATCAAAAAAGGGTTGTCTAAAGCGGCAAAAGACACTATTGGAACCGTTAACGCTAAAAGGACTCGTAAACCATTGATCACGGATGAGATGATTACAAAAATGGATGAGCGGCGAAAATGGAAGAATATAAATACAGAATTAGGCAAAATGAAGTACAAAGAATTGAACAATAAATTGAGGCGGGCAACAAATAAAGCAAAGGAAGCATGGTGGAAGACGCAGTGCGAGAATATGGAAAGTCTGCAGAGGAAGGGGGAAATCGGTGCGCTTTACAGCATAGTTAAATCTTTATCGGGAAGTAAGAAAGGGAGATCAACGGTAGCAGTTAGAGATAAGGCCGGTAAGGTAATAGTTGACGCAGGAAAGATCCAAGAGAGATGGAAGGAATATGTAGAAGACCTGTATAGTAAAGAGCTTAGACCAACAAAGTTAGACATTGAAAAGGAACATGACGTAGAGGAAGATAGCTTAGGTCCAGGCATACTAGACAATGAGATAGAAAGGGCATTAAGGGAGATGAAACTAAATAAGGCCGTGGGGGTAGATAACATTCCCGTGGAACTTTTGAAATGCTTGGGAAAATGTGGGAGGAAGAGGCTATATGGGCTGATCCGTAGTATTTATGAGGAGGGAATCTGGCCGGAAGACTTTGTGAGAGCAGTTTTAGTTCCGATTCCGAAAAAGGTAAAGGCCACGTCATGTGAGGACTATAGGACAATTAGTTTGATATCCCACGCAGCTAAGGTTGTTCTCAGGATCATAAACAAAAGGATAGAGAGTAGGGCAAATGATTACTTAGGGGATGATCAGTTTGGGTTTAGGAAGGGGAGAGGTACGCGTGATGCCATTGAAGTAATGAGATTATTGATCGAGAGGAATATAGAACACAACCAGGAGGTATTTGCCTGTTTCGTAGATTTCGAAAAAGCGTTTGATAGAGTAAATTGGGAAAAACTAATGAGTATATTGCAGAAAATAGGAATAGATTGGAGGGAAAGGAGGCTAATCCGCAATCTGTACATGTCTCAGACTGCCCAGGTGAGGGTGGGAAACGGGGAGTCAGGATGGGCAGTGTTAGGAAGGGGTGTGAGGCAGGGTTGCCCATTATCACCGTTGCTGTTCAACCTGTATGCAGAGGAAATGATCAAAGAGGCATGGGAAGAACTCGAGGTAGGAATGAAAGTGGGCGGGGAAGTCGTAAAATCAGTTAGGTTTGCTGATGACCAGGCTTTAGTTTGTCAGTCAGCCAAGGGGCTGCAAGCATTGCTTAGTGAATTGGAAATTCAGTGCGACAGGTATGGGATGAGAATCAATATTAATAAAACAAAGGTTATGCGATTTTCTAGAAAGAAAAAGGCCAAGCTTAACATTAAAATAGGAGGGCAAAAGCTAGAGCAGGTAGAACAGTTTACGTATCTCGGTAGTGTTTTGGACCAACACGGTCAAAGTAGTAGGGACGTAAGGAGAAGAATTGCGCTAGGCAAAGAGGCTTTCACAAGGAGGAGGGAGTTGATGACAGGGACTTTGAGTAAGGATGTTAAGAAAAGACTCGTAAAAACTTTGATATGGAGCGTAGCTATGTACGGAGCGGAAACGTGGTCGTTGAAGCAGGAGGATAGACGTAGATTGGAGGCTTTTGAAATGTGGGTGTGGAGAAGAATGGAGAAGGTGAAATGGACAGAGAAGAAAACAAATGAGGAAGTACTTGGTATGGTGGGCGAAGAGAGGGGTTAGTTGGGAGCAATCCTATGGAGGCAGGAAAAGTGGATGAAGGGGGTGTTGACCGGCAGTGGGATGTTGAAGACTGTGATAGAGGGTAGAATGTTGGGCAAAAGAGGCAAGGGAAGGAACAGGATAGGGTTGTTGGACGGGATGAAGGGAGGAAGGAAGTACTCAGAGTTGAAGAGGGACCTGATATAGAGTAGGATGATTGATTTTGTGTTTTGTTAGGAGTAATAAAATATTTGTTTGGTAGTTGTGTCAGTCCAAAAACCTACCTTAACCGGTAGATTACTTAAAAAAAAAAATATAGCATTGGCGCATATCTGGGTGGCCCAATCATTCAAACCGCCCGGGCTGAACCAAGCCCACTGAATGCATCAATTGGCTGCCTACATATCCCCCCCACCCCCTTGTTCATTTCCTATTGGTCCCTTTACCTCTCCTTCCCCCACCTCTCCCCCGCACATCCTCTCCGCTCTTCCCCGAGAACGCCATTCTGAAGACGACAGCCGTGCTGTCGAAACGTAAAATAACAAATTGTGAGTGTCCTTTCTTTGTGTCTCTATATTCTAAAAATCTACATCTGTGTTTTATATATATATATATATATATATATCGATCATACGGAAACACTCACAAGAGCAGTATAATAATGGGCCGACACAATAGAACACAAATAAAATAGTAACATTTAAAAGGACACTCACGCGGTAAAATGTTTGAGCTTTCGGCCTTCTTCAAGTAAGACTTGTTATATATATATATATATATATATATATATATATATATATATATATATATATATATATATATATAAAATATATATTATTTATATATATATATATATATAAACGAAGGGCAGGTCCTCTCATCTCAACTCTGTGATGAGTACGTATATGCCGCTTGCACGCTTCAATCATGAATATGATTACACGTCTTAATCCTCTCTTGTCCGAATATTCGAACACACGAAAACAGCGACGAGTTGCATTCGGGTTTCGCGCCCCGGAGGTATTTCACGGCGGGGGAGGACAAAGTGAGGGGGAGCTTCCAATCGCTCTTCGTTCAAGGGGAGAAAAGTTCTTCGCCAAATCGCTTTCGGTTCTCCGTATTTAGCGTGCAAAGGTCAGCCTCGAATGGAGAGGGAGCAAACGCTCTAATTATCCCCACCTACACGCCGCGTTCTCCACCCATCATATGGAGGGCGCCGGAAAACCGTGGTCGCGTACCACCACCTCGTTGCGAAGAATCGAAGAAAAAATGAACGCTCTTCTCGCCCAGATTACGCGCAATCACGCTCAATATACCGCGGAGGCAAGGGCATGTCCGGCGCATTGCTCATGATTCCCTTGAGGTAGCCGTGGGTAATTTTTACGGAGAGAGGAAGGAGATCGACGTTCAAGATTCTCGTGCGTAGACGTGGAGTAAGGAGATAAAAATGTCAAGCGATGTGATTCGAATCCTTGATTTGTTTGTTTCCGAAAGCTGGCCTTAAAGGATCAACTTATTGAAGGCTTCCGAGAAGAATGGGGAGAAGAAGCTGTCTATAGACGATGAATAAATGAGAAATGTTGGGTGAAATTTGAGCGATTTATTGAAACCTTAACATGGAGTCTATTTTTACATAGATGTGAATCTTAAAGACCATAATGACAAGATAGAAAAGAAGGTTTGGCGAAATGTAAATATTTTTACTCAGAAAAGAACGATGAAAATGAACTGCATTGACTGATGAACAAATCAAGGAGTAAAATTTGTTGTCTCCGGGGTAACTTTATGGAATTTAGTCGATAATTTTATTTCACTTCAAAAAATCAAGAAGTACCCAAAAGCTTTGGTGAGGGCAAAAGGCTATGTGGACAAAAAAACAGGGAAACTTAGACTTATATGGTGGCACGAAAGCTGACTGAAGAGAATAACTGAAGTAATCGTAGAAGAGAGGAATTGCAGTGGAAGGATGAACTACGAGAAAAGTGATGTAAAATGCAAGTAACTTTGAGATAGTGATGGGGCTGGAAAGGAAGAAGATAATTTGGAGAGAGCTGATACAAAATAATTCTTGGTTTGATAATTATTGCCGATGATGAGGCGGAGTTAATAATGAAGCTAGCGAGAGGCGTAAGGCAATCATGAAGCGAATTAAATGAACTCATGTAGGCACGCAGGGGTGCATACATATACCGACGGATCGATTACCGACATGCGTTGAGCCTCGGAGCGCGTTCAGTCTGGTATTTCGGCATTATCTCTTCGAACGAAATCTCTTCAATGCGTACACCTAATCGTTATCGCCGGAGCTTTCCCCTTCTCTTTGCTTTCCGCTTGCCCCTCCTGCCTTCCACTTGCCCCTCCACTGTTGCGGAAAGGAAATTATTAGGTTGGCGTTGAAGAGAGGAGGGAAATATTTGTAAATTCTGCACGACACCAAAGAGTTAAGATAATTTTAGGAGCCGGTAAAAGAAATAGTCTAGGGCTACAAGGGTTAAAATTGTGAACCAATGATGTAGAAATCCACGGCAATGTATTTACAGTGGTTTTTACAGGTAATAAAAACCTGGAACTACGTAAACGGTAGGGAACCGAACTAGATAAAATTGTATGAAACCTAAAGCAATACCTAATTTATTTAAGCCGTGAGAACGATTAGATTTCAAGTAATCTAATGGTTGGCATAGTTCCGCGATGTCTGGTAATAGAAGAATGATTAGTACGTAATACATATTCGTTTCCTGGGCCGAATCAAATCCTCAACCTTTTGTTTTGAGCACAGAATTTTCGAACAAATGCACCGGATTATTTTGCCTTCATTAGTTTTCAATCCGGATGTTAAAGTGCCAATTGCATCAATAGTAATATTTGTGCCATAAAATGTAGCTGCATGAAGGTTAACCGGCAGATAGTTTCTGTTCAGTCTCTAGTCAGTGCATGAGCATTGCATGAATCCACGACTCATAAATTGTATCGTGAACCTGTAAATGTGAGGCAAGAAGTTTTTACAGGTAATGCGAACAGCGGAGTGGTTACCACCAAAAACTCACTAAATATTTTCCGTAGAGTTTGCCCTTCGACTACTTACCTGTCACATTTGCTCGTGGGGGGGGGGGTGCCATTAAAAGTCCTTGCACAGATTTCTTAATTTTAAATTAAATTAAATAAATTGTAAGCTAAATAATAGCTTTTAAGTCACGGCCTTCGACTGCTCTCTACTTTCTTGCTGTGGAAGCACACGACTCTTGGAGTCTGAAATGAATGGTAATCGCTGAGTCGTCTCGCCTTTAAACCACGAGCACGTTACGGTGGAATGGAAGAGATTTCTAAACCATAAGATTTTTGCGGGTTATTGAAGAAAAAGATGGTAGGGTCACGCTATTTTTTCTACTCCAAGGTTATGCTACAGCATTTAGTGATTGCGAAACACGCCGCGATGAGTTACACTTGTCGTTAGGCTTCTTAACGGGTGGGTAAATAAATGCAAATAATCGAGGACTCTCTGGAAACCACGACGGTGCCAGCTCCTTTGCGGCTGCACCATAAAATGGAAATATGCCAATGAAATATCCAATTATTTATAACATGTATAATGACTATTCTTTCAGTAATTCTGTGGTCATATATCTTCGCACTTGCCTCGGCTTGAGCAAACGCCTGTCGTGAGGCTCACCTAGCTCAAGATGCTCAAAACTTGACGACATGGTAAACGATTTTAATGTTATAAAGTGTTGATAAAATTAGTAAGTAAGATATCGATATTACTGGAAATGGAGTACGAATTAGCCTGAGAGATTTAATGCATGCTGCAATACTCCTGGTCACAGCCAAGAAGGCTTTAAGTGTCGTAATGACGTTAAAGGAAGGATTTGCATACCCACGCATGAAAAGCAAAGTGGATCTACTATCTCATACATCGCAATGATCAAATTAATTATGGATCGACAATATTTCTCAAAGAATATTCTCCGTGAAAATGTGGATGAGGGCGTCGAATCATCCGTCAAGTGGAACGACCGCTACTAAAGGGCGAACCAAACTACTCGTAGAACCGCAACCGTTATCGGTCATTTTTATCCGCGTTTTCGGGTCAGGACATGGATTCGAGGAATTCCACGTCCATCACCGTCGGCAGGCTAACACTTCTCAATATTTCCAGAAAATTTCAATGCACATTATTTTTTTTTCGCTAAAATATGAAAAAGAAGGATCTTTTCTCCCCCAAAGAAATCGCTATAATAGAGTGAAAGTTTCATCATTCGTTCACACCAAACCACAGAGTCATGAATAAAATTTTCGAGGATTCGAATTCATGAAAATGTTCACACATGATAAGTGCTGATACCTGCTACCTTCGGACATAATGAAGTCAAGAGAATTTTGGCTTCAATACTTAGCTTAAGCACTAGAGAATTTTGGTTAGCCGCGAGGTCATGTGCACTGTTAAAATGGGCAAAACGGCTCAGTTTATATCACAACATTGAATACCTCCATTAGTCAACACCAAATCAATGCCTAAGAACCCATTCTCCACAGGACAAAAAAACCTTTAAATTTTGGATTAGTTGGTTAGCTCTTAGTCGATACTAGTTTTTTGACCCAATGTATGATAGAATAAAAAAACAAATGACGTGGTGAGTGTAGGTACATTCGAGATTTTCAGGGGAAAGACGTGATACATTGTAAAGTTAGAAAATAGAGCCAATATCGACTCGATGTTTTTATCATTTCCAATTTATTTTATGTCGTAATTTAGAAAAAGTTGGTAACAAAATATTAAAAGAACTATATGTGACATAGAGACTTGATAACCTGGCAATAAAATAAAATTTTAATGTAAAAATTTGCACCGAAAAAACACTAATACCCGAGGTTCGTCAACCTCGAGTCATCATCTCCTGGTGCCGCACTCGTTTACGAGGACTTGATTCCTGAAACATGTTGGTAAGTATGGGTAAACCGGTTACAAAAACGTTTTGATCTACTTTTTGTTAATTTAGTATGTTTTCCGGCACCGCTGCATTCATTTGCGTTCGGGGATTATCCTGAAAATTGCAACTGTTAGTTACAGCCGGATTCAGCTGGTGTTGAAGGCAGATTTAATATACACAAAGTGGTTGAAAACTTATAAAAATGGAAGCACGTTTGACATTTAGTGGAGGTGATGTAGCATTACACGTTAACCTTCCCATATACGTCCCTGATGTGCCACAATCACGATGCAAACTCATCGGGTAAATAGTCAACTCCTCAAAAGGGGAAACGACAGCATCGAGATGGAGGGAAATTTTTACGAATGGTACGAGCAACGCCGCTGGGCAGTTTGCACGCAAATATTATTGAATAGGCATTAGTCGTGATCAATTGGGAGTCGCTTCTTGGTAAATTGGGGGTTCTAGCGAGGGTATGGATTACAACGTTCGTTAGGAAGAGCCCTGTTGCTATATGACTCCAGAAGATACTCATCCACCATTATTTTTTTTATGTAAACACACGAAAATTTTCAGGGGAAAAAAGCGATTCACATGGATGTACCTTTGCCGTCGAATGCGGCGGTGTCGGCCTCTTGATCTGCGGTCGATCCACCATCGTTCTCCTTATCCTCTTCGCACGCTGTGACCGCGTTCACGCCTTCGGCACTCGGGATTTTCCTCGCTCGAAGGACACATTCCCTCACTGATGGGTGCCTTTGGATTGCACTCTGCCACGCCTCCTCCCTGCAGCCGCCTCCATCCTCACTGACAGCGACGTCCTCCTCGCCGGGAACCACACGCTCGGCGCACGGCATCTTTCACCTGCCCCGTCCTCGTGTGAGCAAATGTCTCCCTCCGAAAGCTCGGTGTCTGGATAAGTGTTTTTCTCTGGCCGTGGAAAGGAAGTAAAAGTTTTTTGTCAATGGCTCCGTTTTGAGTTGATAATGAACCTACCAAGAAGAGAACGACCACTTCCACTACGTAGGCGCCTGAAATGATTTTCGGCTCGCGAAGATATCAACGACAGATGGAATTTCACAATTCGGATTCACGAAAGAAAAATAGTCTGGAGATATCAACGCCCGAATTGAACTATTCTCTCCTCGCACCAGGAAAAAAGGCTGCAGGTGCCGATAGTGTCCTTCGAGGTGGATTTTCTCACTCACCAGAAAAGGGGGAAAAAGCGGTCAAAAGTTTAACGAGTTAGGGACGATGGCACACCGTCTTAGGGCCCGGACTCTCCTAGATTCACGGATAGGAAGGAGGGAGGGAAGTTTTTTGAGGGTCTCTCGCAGGGGTTCAGCGATTGCCGCCAGTCCACTCCTGTGCCTGCGCCGTCAAAGTTCCGTGCGGGATCGCTTGTTCGTTCTTGCCCACAACGTCCGCCTTCCGTCTCTCATGCGGCCGAATCTTCGGAAGACTGGCTGGCTGCGGGTGAAAGTGAAACATCTATGCCGGCGCTGAGGCGGCGGCGGAGGGGCGGGTCGCAAGATCGCAACCCCCACCCCAGACCTCTTCCCCTCCCGTACCCCCTCGCCATCTTTCCCGGTCTCCTCTCCCTCGAGTCTCGCCGTGTGTACACACACTTCATTCGTCGGCGGGGCGCCGCGGGAAAAGCAGGCGTTGTGAAATTGAGGAGGTGGCTTAGGAGCCAAGCCGGGCGACAGTGGGCGATTTTTCAGGGACGCGTTCCCAAGAGAATTTCAGGATCGCTAACTCGTTTATTACGTCCAATTTAGCGCGGGAGGAACGTTAATGGGATAAGTGGGCGTATATTACATCTTCGTTCCGAAATTTACGAATAAATGTGACCCCAAAAGAGACATTTTTTACCATGAACTCACGGTTCCTTCTGCGTATTGAAATGTGGAATCGGTCGCCTTGCTGAAGGGGATCGGGGATTGTGAAACGCTGGGATCATCGCTCCGAAAAGTAGATATCGGCCCATAACCGTCGAAAGTCGACCGCAATGACCTCTGTTTGTAGTACTTTTCGTAGTTACATGATAAGTTATACAAATCTTGTCGACAGAGACTATGACAATATGAGATCGCCTTTCGTATCCCGATTATTAACGATAGTCTACCGGTGAAAATACATTTTTTATTAACACAGGGACGTAGCAGAGCTAAGCACTGCCTAGCACGAAACTGAACTTTCAAAAACGTCGCAAAATAGTAGCAACATTTTCCTGTTTGTGCTAATATAGATGCTTTCTTTTGGAATCTCTTACTTCCAAACCTTACTAATCTCACTTTTATATAAATTGTACTGAACTATATTTTTCAAATGATATGATTTTCTTCAGTTGTAAGTGTTAACATTTTTATTCATCGTGTCCGCTCTGCGTGGTGTTTATTTATTTCAATTTGTTAATTGCTTCATTTCTGTATTGCTAGTCATGATTTCGCTGATCCTGGTATAAATCTATGCATTATCTACTAAGTTGAAGATTGTACTCGTACATCTGATTTGTCCATAAATTCGAAATGCTCATTTAAAGTATGGTTGGCTGACCTGGATCTTATGTATTTCTAAATTACATGCTCCACCGTGGAATAATCAAATATTTTTACTCACATATTTATGCCACCCATCATTCTCCTCAGAATGCTTAATCATTTCTTATATCCCAATATTCTCCCCTCTATATCAAATTCATAGAAATCCCATTTCCACTCAATATACCCCTCATCCATTTTCTCTGCCTTCTTTCCATAACCTTCAACCCTCCCACTACCATACTTTTTTGTTTTATTTGAGCTTTGTTTGTTTTTCTGTCCATTTTATTTTTTCCACCCTTCTTAAAACCCAAATCTCAAAAGCAGCCAGGCTAAGTTCATCCTCTTGCCTCTACAACGCTGTGTATCAACGTATTTCTAAAACCTTAGATTTTACTTGTTTGCAAAAGTAACCCTAAGGTCGCGGCCACTAAATCTCGTGAATCCGTTCGAACGTTTGAGTAAGTAAATGGAACAAACCTTCTTCTATAACTGCAAGATCACGGAAATGTGAGCAGGGATCTTTATTTTTCCAAAAGGATTGAGAAGAAACACGAAAGCTTTCGCACAATCGCAACGTTAGCTCTTGTATAAAGGAAGAATAATAACACTTTGTATAAAACCATAAACATACGCACTGAAAATACGTACGATTTCCATTAGGTTAAATACTTTTTCTAACAGCTTCGTTTCGAAAGTAGTATGTGCTCTTCTTACTTTCACTGCTTTCAACCATGACTACAATAAGCATTCCAATTCCCCCTTCCACATTTCAAAATTAATGTATACATTTCGTTCTTAAAGAATAGTTTTTAATGATCTGCCACGAGAATAATTATATCTCGGGTTACGTTTTAATTGAATTAATCTCTTCACTGGGCTAAATTCCATGAGTATTTGATACAAGTACACAAACAATAATAATATTGGTGGTGAGATTTTTCACTGAGTAAGTAACATAAAACAGTATCAACATATCTGAATCAAGACCCACTCCATTTTCCATCGGTAACCAAACAAATGCTTTGAAACAACGAATACGGTGGATCGGTACGAAAAATTAATTCAACAGATAATTCAACCGTACCGGGATTGATGACCTCCAATAATTACGAAGATTATTCATGTCTAATTGTCGTTAAAAGAAAATGAGAAAGTTGTTTTTTTTGTCAAGCGAGACCCTTGGATATAAGCTCGCGACCTCATGATCTCATCGACGTGAATAGATAAGATAATGACTACCAATAATATCCATGGTCAACATATATAAATTAAGGCCACATAAATTAGAATATATGATCAACAAAACAGTCATTGGGTAATAAACATCGAGGTAATCCTCGAAGAATCCCAATAATTTTTATACAATATCGTTTATGACAACCATCAAAATTTGGTTCCCCCATGTGCATAATTAAAAATGAAAGGTAATTTACTACTTTTTAAGAGGCAATAATAGCTATAATTATGTCATTGTTCATATTAGATCATGATTTCAAACTTCCCCAACTAAACATCCATCTTACGATGAATAGGGTGAATCATTGCAATATTCGCGATGAATAATGTAACAAATTATCTATTATTCATATTACTTTCGAAAACCTTGAGGATTTCTTCCCTTCGAATTATATTAAAAGATCTTTGAAGAACCCCTTAATGCATTTATGCCAGGTTTCATAGCCATATACACATGTTATATCAATTATTATTATAATTAGATAATCTACTGGTTAAGGTAGGTTTTTGGATGGACACAACTACCAAATAAATATTTTGTGACTCCTAACAAAACACAAAATCCAGCATCCTACTCTACATCAAGTCCCTCTTCATCTCTGAGCACTTCCTTCTTCCCTTCATACCATCTAATATCCCTATCCTGTTCCTTCCCTTTCCTCGTTTGCCTAACATTCTCCCCTCTATCACAGTCTCCAACACCCCACTGCTAATCAACACGCCCTTTGTCGACACGGCCGGAAAACGCCGGAATCAGGGAGGTTATTTTAGTAAAAATTATTAAAACTTTTATTGTTATGCTTGGTATTTTAGCGGTTAAGGCAGATTTTGAATGTACATAGCCGATGCAACGTTACAACGATACATTTACATGCCTCTCCTAACGAAGCAAAACCTGACATCCGACGCTTCAATAAGCCCTATTTAGTACCGCACACTTCATTCCTCCCTTTGCATCGCCCAACATGGCAATCTTATTCATACTACTTTCTCTTTTGATCAACATTCACCCCTCAACCATTGTCTTCAACGTCCAATTTCCAATCATAATGCTTGGCATCCATCTCTCCTGCCTCCTTTGGATTTATCTCATCAATCCTCTTTCCTACCCCGCCAATCCTGGCACTTCCTCCCTTGTTTTCCTTTCTGCCCACTTCACCTTCCCCATCCATCTCCATATCCACATTTCAAAAACCTCCAATCTATGCCTATCATCCTGCTCCAATGACCATGTTTCCGCGCTTTACGTAACTCTACGCTCCATATCAAAGTTTTAACGAGCCGTTACTTGATATCTTTACTCAACATCCTTCCAAGATATGGTAAGTTAACGGTTTCACCTGCTAAAATCAATGAACTCTTTTTTACATATTTCACCTTTCTTTCTTCTTCTCGAAAACCGCATTACCTTTGTTTTGTTAACGTTTATTCTCATTCCATACCTATCGCACTGACTTTCCAATGCGGTCAGTAATGCTTGCAACCCCTTGGCTGGTTGGTTAACTAAAGCTTGATCATCCGCAAACCCAAACTGATTTTATGGAATCTCCACCAAATTGCATTCCTACAACCTGTTCTTCCAAAGTGTATTTAACCATTTCCTCCGCATATACGTTGAGCAGCACAGGTGATAATGGACTCCATAGTTTTACCCCTCTTCCCAACTCTGCCCATCCCAACTCTCCTACCGCCACTCGCACCTGAGCAGTCTACAACATATACAGGTTGCGGATAAGTCTCCTATCCCGCCAATCTACTCCTATTTTCTGCAATACATTCATAAATTCCACCCAATTACCTCTATTGAAGGAATTTTCGAAATATTTGAGACCGACAAATACATTCTGATTGTATTCTATCTATGGTCCTCTCTATTATTGACCTCATTGCTGCTATGGAATCACGCGTACCTCTCCGCTTCCCGTACGCATACTGATCATCTTCTAATTATTCATTT
Organism: Hetaerina americana; assembly: GCF_022747635.1. NCBI lineage: Eukaryota > Metazoa > Arthropoda > Insecta > Odonata > Calopterygidae > Hetaerina > Hetaerina americana. The sequence goes on from NW_027287316.1 coordinate 54,422,568, forward strand.
TCTCTGTTCTCCACCCTCTTTTGATGATCCTGAGAATCACTTAGCTTATTGTTCGGTATTCCTCACATACCGCTGCCTTTCCCATTTTGGGATAGGAACTGGAACTGGTCTGATGAAGTCTTCCGGTCAAATTCCTCCCTCATAAATGCTATGACGGCACAGGGAAAGGAACTGGTCCTCCTATTCTAATTTGTGAATTTCGCATGTGAATATCGTGCTAAATACGAGTATTGGGCGAACTCCACCATTACCTACAAAACAGACCTTCGGGTTGATAACTGTGTTTGTTTTTTTTAATGCTACGCATTAGTCCATAAAAACCCTTCCTTTCACTTTTCCTAAATTTTTAAGTAGTTCCGCGGGAATTTTGTATACCCTCACGGCCTTATTTGATTTCAATTCCCTTAATGCTTTTTCTGTCTCAATATCGAGTAAGTTTTTTCTTTCTAAGCTTGTTGGCTCTATGTCTTTGCTACACAGCTCTGTAACCGCTCCCGGGAAACTGTGCGAATTAATTACGCTGTTCCTAGATTTTTGCCTAACCATAATGTAGTCTAACTAATACAGTTCTAAATCACCGGGTATTTTTCATGTATAACCATACTTATTACGGTGTTTGTACCAATCGTTTTTTGTGATTCAACCCTGCCTCCGGGAGAACTCTATTTCTCTCTCCCTGCGATCATTCCTTGCTCCTAACGTATTCCCCCACCTCATCACCATCTCTTCCTTCGCCTATCATCGCATTCTAATCTTCCATATCTACCAAATGTTTCCCCCTTGGAGGATCTGCGATTATGTCTTCTAACTGCTCGTATACCCTATCGACTTCTTCTTCCCTATGAATTCCTGGCAGCATGTTGACCTGAAGAATAAACACGTTCTCTGATTCAGCTTTTACTTCTTATAATATCTTATTAGAAGAAATAAAACTCTATCACTCATTTTTCCTACGTTTACTACGCCTCTTCCTACCTTTTTGTCCACTTGCTAACTCTCTTCCCCTCCACTTTGTATTACTCTATTACAATCTCTGCAGCAACACCTACTATCTGCCATCACACCTCGCACTGCCCTAATACTCGTATTTCTACTCATATTTCCTTCCTCCAACTCTCATTTTATATTCTCTAATCTCCTTATCTCAACATCGTTCTAACATTCCAAGTAAGTCCGTATTCTGACTGCTACATTTCTCTTCTGTGGTGCTGCTGTCGCTTTCGCTTTACAAGGATTTCATGTGATGACGATCGCGGAAGCCTTGCCTCTCCCGTTGCCAGGCGCGACACAGCCCAGCGGGTAAAATCCCGTAGTTTCCAGGACTCATACCAATACCTATATCCGTTATTGTTGCAAGGGATATTTGATTGAAGTGGTTCCCCCTTACATTTCTCAGTAGCGTTTTTAACGCGACACCATCACTCAAACGGCCACCCCACTGGCGCCTTTGCAGCCGCCTCACTGTGGAGCAGACGCTGCCCGGGCCACCTTTCGTCTAGCTCCTATTCTTAAACCTAAGTGGCATGGGTGACTACCAGAAGGGAATACCGTTGCTCCCGTCAAAGCAGCTCTCTGGGTAATCGGAATGCAGAAGCCCTTGCAACACGTCAACTAGACTAAAAAGTCATTAATGATAAAGATTCAACCATTAATCTCACAGAAGGTGCACTTGCAAAAAAAACATGTAGCATTTAATCTATTCGCACAACTTTACTGAAAATAAGCACCAGAAGGATCGGGACTCGAGAGACAATGAATTTCTGAAGAAAATACAGAAAATTAAAATAGAGGTTGAGAGGGAATGACCAAGGGAATAATACATAGACCAAATCACAAAGGCTGCGAAAAAGATGAGCTGTCATGATGCAGCATAATAAGCATGATATGAATTCAGGTAACCCAGGTATCATTCAATTGAAAGATGATGAAAGGATGAATTATTACATGGTACGTCCCGAAAGAATTGAAATAATTTTTTGAAAGTAATATATTGAATAGATTTGCACAAACAATTAAAATTCTTCAAATAACTTTCCTTGGGCCTCTACTCATTTTTTCCGGCGACTCTGCCATGACCGGTACGCGCCATGGAAGGCGTATTCGGGGACCACTCGCAAGGTCTTAGTCGCGGCTGATTGGATCTCTTCTATGGACGAACAACGGGTTCCTTTCAGGGCTGCCTTAATCCGAGGGAGCAAAATTTAGTCTGCTGGAGCGACGTCAGGACTATTGGGAGGGGGGGGGGGGGTAGGTCAGCGTTGGAACCTGTTGTTTGGCCAGGAACTCGCGAACTTGTAGCACATTGTGACAAGGCGCGTTGTCGTGATGGAGTTGTCAGGTAGCGGAGCTATCTTTTCTCGTCCTAATGACTCTTTTTCTTGAGTAACATTGCGAAACACAATAGTAAATAAGCTCAGTTCATCGGCAACCATCTCGGTACTAAATCGATGGTCAGAGTCCGACAATTGTCGAACACGAGCCACATAGCTGTCGGTTTTGCTTGTTGACGGCCACCCAGAGTGTTGTCCGGCGTGAACCTCTCCCCTGTAACTCCCCTAAGGCCTGTAATCACCTCGAAACTTGTGAGTAGGACAGAGCAGAGTCCCCGCAAGCCTCACGAATCATTTTTTTAGTTTCCTCAAGAGATTTTTCAGTTTAGCACAAAACTTAATCGCGTAACGTTGCTCGATCGTCATTTCCATTTTTTCGTGAGACGGTCGGCTCGCACAGGTTAATAATAACTGTCGTCCTGCTGCTTCCACAGCTTGGAGAGCACTGAGACCGCTTTCGCGGCAAATCTTTGCGTTCCCCCGCACCTACTCCCAGTGTTTTGAACCCACTCCGACTAATAGGAGCGGCGCGGGTAATTCAATTGCATTACTTTAGGAATGCACCGTGTAGATAGTGGTCGGCAGTTTGAACATAATGGTGGCATAATGTCCGGAATATGTTACGAAACGAATTCCTCGATCTCCATTTATTTTATTCAAGTTAAATATGTGTTATTTGACCGAAATAGTGACCCAATTAATGCCAATTACTTCCTTGTAGCGACCTGCTCCATTAATATTTCCTTGAATTCATCCACAGGCCGTTTCCTGGGAGAGAATTTGTGTCTTGGAAAGCAGGAAGACATGAAAACTTCTGAGGTGAAGTGGCAAAAAAATTTTGCAATAATTTGTGGAAAATGCCTTGTTCCAGCTGAATTTGAAATAAGAGACTGTCCGTGAGAATTTAGAAAATTCGTTGCGATTGAAACTGACCTAATTAAGACGCACCTATATACGACGGCAGCAATTAATTTTTGCACAGATACTTCTAAATCTACCTTCTTTTCTTCACTGAAAATTCAATGCAACAACCGGTGCATAAATCTAAAATATATCTACTAGATCGTACGTACCCCAAGTGACTGGTTGAAATAAAAACCACTCTTGTCAGTCCCAATTTGAATCCTCAATGCCGAGAATTTATTTCATTCATTAACTGCCTCAGGTGTGCTCTCGTGCAGTTTTTAATACACATTTTATTTACGATATTAAGAAGTAAATGTTTACCTGCATGCGGAAATGCTCCTCGTCATAATTCTATTTATATCTCGTATTTCGTGCAGTAATTTGCAATGAAATATTATCAATTAATCATCCTTCCCCTTTTAAATTATTTTTCTCAAATTATTAATTAATAACTACTTTCAGTTGTAGGTATGATTCGCAACATTTGAGGAAAAAAATGTTTATCAAGTTCGTGAATGAAACCAAAACTGAATTAAACTACCCATTATTTCAGAATTTTCTTACTGTGAAAGGAAAAAATATAAATAATGAATGAATTATATTATATGTGAAAACAAACATTCATTAAAAATTTAAATACAGAAACTCAAAGAAAGGGCACTCACATATGTCCCGATTTTTGACGTTTCGACGGCCCGACCGTCCTCATCAGAATAATTCTGATGTATTTCCCGATGTTATGATTCCCTATGATCTGGTCTTTCATATGAAGTTTCACGTGAACTATTAAATAAACAAATATAAAGGGTGCGGCGCTTAGCTCCGGAGAAATTTCAATTTGAATTTCCCGCCATATCGTAGTTCCACTGGAGGTCGCGATTGGCGGTCTTGGAAGCTAGAGGCATCTAGTAAACAGTCATAATCTCAAAATTGCCGAGATGTTACGTACAAGTGCGGAGTACAATCGAAGAGCCGCTATTGTCGAAAGTGTTCGCGCTGGGCGTTCACCCAATGAATAGTACGGATCTTCAGGTACCCCAGATAAACTGTTAACGATATGGTGGCTAAGAGGACACTCTTGTCACGAATTGCGGCAGTCGTCGAGAAGGCTCAGGCGCTGATTTCAGAGGCCCCGGGGCGATCGCTGAGGTAATTGGCGTCAGAATTGACTGTTAGCGAGCGAACAATACCTCAGATGGCAAAGAAGGACCTACGATATAAGTCGTACACAATAAAGGTGCGACAGATACTGCCTGAGACTGCCAGCACAAAGCGGATTGCTCGTTGCAACCTGCTATTTTTTTCTCTAAAAAATAAAGCTGCGGGGCGAATCAGATTCTTTCCTGATGAAATAATTTTCACCGTTGACACGAAGATCAACCGGAGAAATGATCGCTGGCTCGCTCACGACCCCGAGGACGTCCCGATTGTTGTTCTAACAAAATTTCCGGCTAGTTTTCACGTCCTAGGTGTTGTGTCCAGTGAGGGTGATACCATGCCGCCACATTTCCTCGAAAATTGGGCAAACTTTCACAAAAAAAGTCTATCTACAAATTTTGAAGAATGTCGTGAAACCGTGGATGATTACTTTGGCCACGGGGAGACAATATGTCTTACAACAGGACGATGCACCAGCTCATACGAGCCATTAAGTCCCAAACTGGCTCTCAGATAACATTGACATGTTCTGGTCAAAGGAGTTCTGTCCCCCGAATAGCCCGGACTTAAACCCCCTCGACTTTTATGTTTATGGCGTAGTCGAAAGATTTACCAATAAGACGAGGCACCCTTATGTCGCATCTCTACGCACCGCTATCGTAGCAGCATTCGCTAATATGGACAGCGCTGTTCTAAAGAGTGCGTGCGATCGATTCTGGACAAAATTGGAGGTGGTCATTGCAGCTGAATGGGGTTACATTGAGTAATGTTACTCTTGACAGATACCACTACTTGTATTTTCAAGGATTTTCATTTTCATTTGTATTTTTTAAATATATTTTCCTTTTAACAAAAGTTTAATTTGTCCGGATTTAAGCGCCGTACTCTGTATTCGATAATTATTTGGAAGTCTACCGTTTAAAAGAGGTTTTGGGTGCATATGGACGGAACACTTCTATATTTCTTAGCCTCTTGGGACAAAACCTGACGGCTTACACTACAAGAAACTGTTAGGCACAAACCTATACGAATAAGCGTAAACCTTGCACTGTTGTTCTCGCCAAACGCATACAGGTGAACGAAATGGGGACCAAATTAATCATATGAAGAAATCTGATTGCGTGACTCTTCTCAACAGCGAATGGCGTCGCATTCGAACGCGAGTTTGGAAGCCTTGGGACGACTGGCCTAATGAAACACGCGACATTTCACGAAATCGACCGCGGGATGCATCGACGGCAGAACAACCTCAACTCCCAGTGAGCGCTCTTTGGCATCTGCACCAGAGGTGCACCCCTTTCCTCCCGTTGGCGCGTGACCCTCAGGTAATCTAAGAGGAGAATCGGGGAGGGAGAGATCGTGGTGCTTGGGCACACGACACGCGCCCATCCGCCGAACGAGTAAACCCCGCCCTAGGCTTAGAGGAACGGAGGGCAAGTGAAGGCGTTCCCAATGCGTGAAGGTGACGTCCCAACCGTAATAGGGTCCCGAGACGCAACGAGATCCCGTGGAGGCGATGCAGCCGGAGACCAAGTCCCTCCACGGATCGAAAATAGCAGCCGCAGGGAAACCTCGCACACAATCACAATAAGCCACCTTTCGCGTGAGAAATCCTTGGCTTAACCTTGGAGGTCTTGAGTCGTGGATTCTTTGGGGCTAAGATTACGACCTTGGTTGAAGCCGACGTGGGTGTGGAAGCAATAATAGCAACCGGACACTATCGAGGATCCGCCTCCGGCCTGCGGCTATGATCATTGACTCGTGAAGGGTTTTTAGAACGCCGCTCTGCCATGCGATAAGTAGTCCTACATGCAATCGTATCATTGCAGTCGCCATTGCTGGCACCGCAGTCTGTATACGGAATGATTCTATTTTTTTGTAAGGAAGGAGTTTATTTCGTATTTAAGCGCTCTAAACGCCTAGAGTTAGGTCTAAACCAAGTTACTATTTATAAAGCATCCACAAATTCCTTACCGGTGGATGGACTTGAGCACGCGGCAAAATGATCGCTAACTTGGCCAATACCAGTTCTCCGCGTGAATAGTTTTAATGTTAGCACCTCTCTCTTCATTACGTTTTAAAGCCTCTGCCCTATTTACTTTTATTAACTCTTGTCCGAATACAATCGAAATATTTCAATTTTCAAGGGTTATAATGGATATTTACATATGTATTAGCAGAATTCTACCGGGTTTTCGATGGACCCAAATACAACACACTGTTTTAACATTCTTTACCCGACTAACAAGGCACAGAATATCCTTAAACTCCTTTCTAAATATTACAATAATTCATTCTTAAGTTCTGCATACTTATAATCTCCTTTAAATCCATCCAAGACGCCTAATCTTCTCCGCCCTCTGGCTCAGTTTTCTAACATTATCCCCTCTATTTACTGTCTTCAGCATCCCGCTGCTTTTTAGTACCTCCAGCATCCAGTTGTCCTGCATTTTACGAATTTCTCCCAAAATATCTTCCACAACCATGAGTAGGAGTCTTCGTTTTCATTTCCGTCTATTTTATTTTTCAATACTTCTTCACATCCGCATTTTAAAAGCCTTCAATTTACGCTTATCCTCTTGCCTCAATGACCAAATTTCCGAGTCTACAAAATACCTTCCTCATTAAAATGTTTTCACTAGTCTTTTCCATGCAATTTTACTTAAGGTGCCCATCATCAATTCCCCCTCTTCGTAAACCTTTCTATTAGCTATTCTTCTTCCAATGTCTTTACTACTTCCCTCAAACTCCTCTCAAACTCTCCGTAAACAGATGGATTTTTCTACCTGATCTAGTTTATGTTCCTCAACTTCATTGTTTATCCTAGCCCTCCGATAGATTTCCAATTCATTGAGTATATTCATATTCCAATTTTGAACATGATATACCTATCTACATATGAAATCTTGACGTAACCATGAGTTCTCAGTTCGTCTCATTTATCATTCGTCTCTATACACTTGGCACAATGCATTTTGCAGCTGTGAGTGATGGTATACGAAAAAAGACATGAAAATAATGAGAGACTTTTGAGATATGGTGAGAGAGAGATGGATGCCGAAGGTAAGATTGAGAGTTTAGAAAAAAACTAAAGAGATTCCGAACATAGATGAGGAAAGACGTTGGGTAAACGTTATGAAAAAGATAGCGAGAGCGATGAGGAAAAGGGGAAGACTGTAGGAAAAGTAATCTTTAGTAAACGTTCATGTCATATCCATCTTTATCTTTATTTCCGTAGTCATTTTAATCTTTTGTCTAGGTAGCTTTAGTTGAAAACCCTACGTTAATGCTGTGGTTATATTCTTTGGATTCTCTTCATTGTTTATAAAAATTTTCCGTTATTGTTACGTTACAAATATAATGTTTCTCTGAAAAATTATACATACTCGTACGTCTTGGGGTGGGGAGTTAAAAATGGGATTCAACCGCTAGATACATAGTTCAGTTTCCCCTCACTGGAATGTTGCATGCAATTTCGTCATTAAAACTGTGTCATACCTCTTTTTCGCTTCAATTAATTGAATGATGGCATTTCTATATCATCGGTCAGGTTGAAACCACCATGCTACGAATTCTAATTAGCGATAGATTGAAAAGGGAGCTTATTAGGAAGAGAAGAAGACGACAGGACGATGTAGTTGGCCCTTTTTTCACTGATGCTTGCACTCCACATAATCTCCTCTTCCTAATAATACTTTTTTCCTTCTATCTATGTATTATACGTCCGAAATGACTAAGCACCGTAAAATTCCACTTAACAACTTGCTTAATCGTAACTCATTAAAAGAAAATCCAATTATTTAGCGAGGGAAATACATTTTTATCTTCTTCTTTTGTAACAACTTCGAAAACATAACTTGAGGGGATAACGGGATGACAAACCAATATACATACTTGCGAATACGGCTCTAGAAAATAATAATAACGATGAAATCGGTAATATTTTAAGAAGTCCTTCGGAGAGTTAAAGATTGGTCTAAGACACTGATGAAACGAAGGACATTAATTGGGCACATTCTGTGGGACAGTATTAAAGCCCGTAATGAGAGAGAAGAAGCAAGAGAGAACTACCAAGGAAGGCCAAGGGTGCAATGTGAGATGCAAGTATCAGAGATGTAAGTTGGACAGAGCAAGGACGTGTGAATGACTAGAACAGAAGCCATGGGACACGATAGCTTATATCAGAGTTCTCTTAGTCTTCACCACCATTGATGGAGATTTGATAGCAATAAAAATTTATTGAACGTATACTGCCAACTGATCTGTAGGCCTGCTGACTCTTATTTTGTTAGGCTATTTTACTAATTTTATTTGCTATTATAAGTAATTTTGACAATTATTGTTTAATGATATAGTAAAAGTTGGCTTTTAGTTTTGTCTTTTGTTTGCCAAGTTTAATTGGCTCTTACCGTTATTGTAAGAAATAAACAAATTATAATCATCTAAAATATATCCCCTAGTTTTCAAATAACGTTATTTGTAAATAAATAATAAACGATAATAATTGAAAATCGTTCACCAACGCGCTGCACAGTTGCATGTTCACACTCTTCTCATGCATTTCCAATGGTTAACGCCCTATCGCTGCCAGGATCACGTTCCGACGGTATATTTCAGAGTTATTAGATAAGTGACTCGCAGATTCATGAATTTTTAAGAAAATATCCTCAGGTTTGATGTGAATAAGCACGCACAGTCGCACAGTTTGTAATTTCTTCAATCATTGCAAGCGTAACTCAAGCGAGTCATTGAAGCATTACTCAAGAAACAGAGGTGTTACTTAAATTGGGATAAAAATAATGCCACAAAGAATTCAGTCACCCTCTAAATCTGAACTAAGAATCCTCAATCAAAATGACTGCATATTTAGATGAAGGGACGACTTAAAAAATTGGAGAAACGCTGGGAAAGGGCATGGAACTAAAAGGAGATTTAGTGCACAGTCATGTCCCAGAGCAATACAATGTGACCCAAAATCACTTAAAAATTGTTGAACGACAAAAAAATAGTCGGAAATGTATTACTACAATCAGATCGATATTCTTTCAAGTGGCGTACAAGTGGCACGACGGAGGGTAAAAGTTTTCCTCGGACCTCTTTCAATTATGTCGAGGCATTCCTTATCCTTTCGAGATGAAGGATTAGGCCGATGCACCATAAAACAAATATTAATAGTAAAATATTTAGTTTGAAAAATTCAAATTTAAGAGAAATAGACTGGGAGAATTACTCGCAAATAGAGGATTCTGTCAATAAAATACGATTCCGCCTTCAGGTTCTCATTCAACGAACCTGACCACTCAATGATGGTCATTTCCTAAAAATAGACAATGCCAGGAAAAGAGGATCTCAAAATTCACGGAGAATTCATGGGTTGCCTCCAGACTCTGAATACGGTTCTCAACCACTTGTTACCGCCAACTCAGGCAAATTATATTTCTTGAATTTTGATAGGTTGAAACAACTAACCTTGGAATTTATTACGTCTGCTTGTTCAAAAATAAATCACTTAGTTGAGTTATAAATTCAGGATCATATTCAGGGACCATACAATGAAAACTGTGATACATTTCGACTTATTCTATAAGTGTTAGTTAACATTTACGAACGCATTATGAGGACGCGTGATCTCTTTTTCAACTAATTGCAAGAGGGTAGGGTGTCCTTAGTGGAGGTCTCAACTCCTCGGACTATATAAGATTCTATTGAATTCGTCACTTTCTTCAGAGCTAGGAAAAAAGTTTAAAATAAATATAATAAATTCTTTGGAGTATAGTTCGTCTGTGAAGAAAGTGTCAGGTGATGCCGTCATATATAAAGGTGTATAATGGAGCAAGCAGAAATGCCTTTGAAGAAGGATAAGTAATTCTTACAAAAAGGAGCCTGGCACTTTTACCGGCTAAACTTCAACAGCATTCAACGCCTCTTCCAGACTTACGAATACACTACACTATAGAAGCTAGTGTGGGTGGCTAGGATAGGGCAGATCTCCGCATTCTTGCTATTCACTCTTCCTCAAATGATACCGACTATGACCACGCCATCACATACTCGTTCATGGGTATCTGCTTTGCTAGCAGATTTGTAATGTCCAAATAACTTTGCACTATTTTTTATTTAGATTTATTACACTTAGTCACTTAAGTACATTTTTATGTGGAATGACCAAATTTTTTCAGTTATTTTTAGCAATGAACAAGTTCCACGAAGTTACGCCTGAAACAATTTCCTATTTTCAGCATTGCACTCAAATGCTGAAATTCGAAGATACACGATCGCAATTTAATGAAATTTTAACCTTCAGATGGTAACTGGCGATCGCGTACCCTAAGATTTTGACGGTAATGAATGTCTCAAAATTCCTTAGAGATAGCATAACAGTCTCCAGGCATCAGGTTTTGTCATTTGGTCAGCAATTCGAGTTCCGCTCAGAAGCTAATTACGGAAATTTCCGAACACAAGATGCAGATAAAAAGCTATCCGTGTCGAGAATAATCATTATAGATGAACAAAAAGAGTCGCATTATTAATAGACTTGTATTAGGAGTGACTAACTGGGTGGCGATAGCTACAGGCACGTCTTTCACCATTGTATAAATACAAGTTATACGAGGTCAACGCTGGTACATTGATGTACGAGGTCTGTTCAGAACGCATCGCGACATATATTTTTTCAAAAATTATTCATTTATTCATGAGTATCTATTTTGTCCTCTTCAAAGTAATCCCCATTATATATTATACACTCTGTGACAACGTTTTTTCCAATCCTCGAATCATTTCAAAAAATCAAATTTTGTGATCTTGTTCAGCTCCTTCTTCGATGCAGTCTTCATCTCGTCAATCGTAGCGTAGCGTCGTCCTCAACAAACTGATATATAAATATATATATATATATATATATATATATATATATATATACTACCTTGATCAAAAATTTCCCGGAATTTATTCAGAAAATTAAAAATACAAGTTTATTCATCTAAATCTATATTGTCCCCTTCAAAGTAATCCCCATCGACTGCAACACACTTATGCCAGCGCTTGATCCAATCCTCGAAACATTTTTTATATTCGGTTTTCGGTATGTCCATCAGTGCTTCCTGCGATTTTTCCATTACTTCCTCTCGGCTGCTAAAACGCGTTCCCCGTAATGGTTTTTTAACTCGATTGAACAGAAAGAAGTCACAGGGAGCCAAATCAGGTGAATTCGGTGGCTGTTGGATGGTATTTGTTGCATTTTTCGTCAAAAAATTACGAATAATGATAGCACTGTGCGACGGTGCGTTATCATGGTGCAAAATCCACGAGTTTTCTGCCCACATTTCTGGTCTCTTTCGGCGAATTGCTTCACGCAAACGTCTCATAACGCCCAAATAATACTCTTTGTTTACTGTCTGGCCTTCTGGCAAAAATTCATGATGCACTACACCGTTGTAATCCATGAAAACCGTCAGCATTGCCTTCTTTTTTGGTTGAAAACGACGTGGTTTTTTGGTCTCGGCTCATTTGGTGAACGCCATTCACTTGCCTGATGTCTGGATTGCGTGTCGTACTCATAAACCCGCGTCTCGTCTCCAGAAATGATCCTTTTGATGAATGTGGGATCGGATTCAGCCTCGCAAATCATGTCTTTTGCGACGTCAACACGGTCTCTTTTTTGCATGAAATTGAGGTCTTTTGGCACCAACTTTGCTGCTACACGACGGAAACCCAAATCATTAACCACAATGTCTTGGGCGGATCCATAGGCAATGTTCAAGTCCTCCGCTATTTCTCTGATGGTTAATTTGCGGTTATTGACCAACATTTCTTTTACTTTATCAATTTTTTCACCGACTTTCGATGTCGATGGTCTGCCACTGCGTTCATCATCTTCGATTGACTCACGACTACTTCTGAACCGCTCGTGCCACTGGTAAACGACCGTTTTTTTTAGAGAATCGTTGCCGAAACACTTTTCCAACATTTCCAACGTCCGTGCGCCACTAAATCCGTTTTTTACGCAAAATTTAATACAAGTTCGTTGTTGCAAATTTAAATCCATTTCTGAAATTGTAAAAAATCGCCAACACACACAGAGATAGATGTACTCTTGGGTACGTAACTTTTGCAAATGTCAAGTTATGACACTAAGATTTAAAGGGAATATCAACAACAGAGGTACCAATTCAACAAAAAAAACAGAACTCAAATCGGAACGATGGGAGCGCCACACGGTGGTTATTCCGGGAACCTTTTGATCAAGGTAGTATATATATATATACACACACACACTCACCCACAAACTTTTTCTACGTATTATCCGCGGCCACAACAATAGGAAACAAAAGGCAAAACATTCCAACTTCATGAAAATAAATTTTCTGGCATAATCACAGCTTTCCGCCCTGGCTGGTTACCTAACACCACCCCATGCCACACACAACAGTTGAAGATTTCTGGGTAAGTTGTGCGTGTAGACTAAATTATTCATTTATTCATGAGTATCTATTTTGTCCTCTTCAAAGTAATCCCCATTATATATTATACACTCTGTGACAACGTTTTTTCCAATCCTCGAATCATTTCAAAAAATCAAATTTTGTGATCTTGTTCAGCTCCTTCTTCGATGCAGTCTTCATCTCGTCAATCGTAGCGTAGCGTCGTCCTCAACAAACTGATATATAAATATATATATATATATATATATATATATATATATACACACACACACTCACCCACAAACTTTTTCTACGTATTATCCGCGGCCACAACAATAGGAAACAAAAGGCAAAACATTCCAACTTCATGAAAATAAATTTTCTGGCATAATCACAGATTTCCGCCTTGGCTGGTTACCTAACACCCCATGCCACACACAACAGTTGAAGATTTCTGGGTAAGTTGTGCGTGTAGACTAAAATACAGATTACAAAAACTCATGGATTGATCTACAGCTTGGAATCAGCACTTTAAATATAGGATTTAAGGCTTTCCCGACATTTAACCCTAAAGATGATAGTGGAGTCAGCCATCGAAACGTCGATGTTCTTCAACGATACCCGGTTCGAAAGCCAAGAAATCTTTGTTGGTTCAAATTTAATGTTTTCCAAAACAAAACGCCACATCAAAGGATAGACAGATCAAACTCATTCAACAAACCAGAATCGAGCCCACGACAGCAGGAATTACCAGCGACCACTATTTGGACACACCGGCTTACCATGATTCTTCAGCTAGCGGTAATTTCATGTTCATATATTGACAGTGCGAATGGAAAACAATAGTTATTAATTTTTGAGAAATCTTATGTTCAAAGGGGTCCTTTGTCAAAATGGCGAACTGCTTCACGCCTATGTTATCCTTGGTCGCGAAAAAAGCCTCACTTCGAAGGAGAGCGTCTTGTTTCTCGTAGTTCCACCCGCCTGAGGGAATGGTATCGGTGAATCTGACTCACCGGAACAAAATAACGTCGAAAATGGAAGTTGAGAGGGGGTGCTTTGAGGGGATTGGATCACGTTCCTCTGAAGGCTGCAGTAATTTTGTACCTACGGCGCGTAATCCAACGAGGAAATCTCAACTGAAAAAAAACGACAAGCATGCCCTCGAAGACGGGACTTGCTTCCGCGAGGTTTTCATTTCAGCCCGCAGGTGCTTTCCCGCCTCCTGGATCATCGACCCAATACTTTGACGGAGGGATTGGACTCTGAGATAAATAAAAGTTGAAGGCTCTATGTACAGATTAATGGCATCACATCGAAAAGCGAGAGAGAGAGAGGTCATTGCTTGTGCCTAATTCGACTGCGTTTTATTTTTCCTCTCCGTTAGAAATTCCTCCAGGCTCTCTTAATGATATATGAATTTTTTCAGTGAGACGTAGGGGTGCAAAAGTTAAATATGTCGTGGGAAGAGGCTTAATTTTCGTAAATCGAAAATTGCAAAACTGAAAATAGAATCTTTTCTCTGATAGTTGGCATATTCATTTTTTAGAATGGTAAGACCTAGGTGCGTGATTTGCACAAGCCATTTCAGTTAATATTTTGTAGCCAAGAAACACATTGAGGTAAATATTTTACTAGATGGCATATAGGCATTAAATGGGATGAGGATTCACTTGTTTTGTTAAAGAGATTTGTGTTTTGAAGTCTGGTTTTATGTATTATCTTTTGCGATTATTTGGGACTTGTGTGCCACCTGACAATGTCTATCAGCACATGTGTATTTTTAATAATAATAATAATAGGTGTAAGGATTTCCGATACGATGCACTGGTTACACCAAGGCATCCGTTAGGATTATGTGACCAATGTTGTATTGTTTTGAAGAATTTCATTAGAGAGATTAATAAGTTTCAACGCGTCTCTAACAAACCCTTAGGGTGATATATGCCCTGAAAGTCGCCCAAGGTTAAATGGCAGGGAGTGTAAACATCCTTGCAATGGGATTTGAGGAATGAGAAATTGTTTTAAGGGATTTAACGAGGCAAGAGGACTTTTTGAGTTATTGCCATCCCGTACAGTTCGCGGAAAAAAGAGTTGGATTTCGTTCCTCAACATTTCCTCTCACGGACGTCTTCCATCACTTGCTACTTGTGATCCATCTTCTTAGGCTTACTCTCCCGATCCATTGTTCCTTCTAGTATTACGGCCTTCAGTGAATAACCGCGCTTCATAATGTGTCCCTCTCCTTATCTTCAGTATCTTACCCACTCTTCTTTCTTCGCCCTCTACTTGAAGGACTTCATTAGTCACTCGAACCGGATTTTCTCGATGTCCTACGTTTCCATCGCTTCTGCAAGTATTTTTCTCCCTGCTGCTCTTATCCCTCAAGTCTCAACGGTGAAAGAATATTCTCCGCCTTTAGCCTTTAATGAACTCTGGCACGATCATGGATCTTTTCGCGAAATAGCTATTTAGAATGCGATTTTTTCCCTTAGATCGTTTGACGATCGCGCATCTTGCGACCGAGATATAATGGTATTGATTCATGGAAACGCCAAGATATCCGCCATGTTTTTGGTTTCGTAATGCCAAATTCGAAGAACGGTGCTATAATATTTGTAGTCCGTGCCGTAAATAACGGTGACGTTGACGCGCGTGCGTAATGAAAAATCATGATCCCCCCCGTTCATTTTGTACACGCTAGCGTTCTTGAATTCGGGATACTTCGCGAATGAAAGGAAAGAGACTTAGAAGACACTCATCCGAATCCTAAATTACCCTCAGTTTGCTCACTGCTTAACTGAAAAATGTTGTTCCTTCCAGAAAATGTCGGCGAGTGTACTCACTCCATTGCTGCTGAATAAAAGATAGCATTAATAGCTACAGCTTGTTTCTCACAGCTGCTATAAAATTTTGCACGTCCTCTAAAAACCAAAATTAAACTTCAACAAAGCGTTTTAAACCACAGACATCGTTACCGTTCGAACAAATATATTGCCATTGGAAGGCTTTAGAAGGGGAAGCTAAAAGAGCTTGTAAACAGGCTTTGCAACTTTGGGAAATGTGCTACTGGGCAGAAACAAAAATGGAGCCCTTGAATGTCAATATCACGTTAAATTCGATTGAGATCTCTTCGGGAAGTGAGTCACCGTCTGAGGTTTGTTTTAAGCTTGAAGCGAAAATATCTCTTCCGCCTTCCAACCCTTCTATCCTTCATCACCAAGTACCCTCTGCCGATAGCACACATGTATAACAACGTGGCCCACAGAGGCCCGCATTGGGATGACCTCCAAACGCGACTATAATAGGTATAGATTCCTGGAAGGAATCACAAACAAAAATATATTTTTAGGCTTTCTAAGGAATATAAACAAGGACTTGAGCGAGCAATGAGTTCTGTGAGTGAATTGTTCATCTACCACCCTAGAAAAATATTTTCTTCTAATACTGGTGTATTTTATCTTACTTGGGGAGAAATTTTTTTGGAAATTATAAACTGTTAGGTATTGAAAGTGGTTAAAAAATGTAACTGAAGTAGAGGTTTATTGTGAAAACTCACCAATAAAAAGAGCGATCAATCTAAGCAAAGTATACGTCAATTTCATATTTTAACTGGTATTAAACGCTAAAACAATTGAACTATGTACTGCATGTAATTAACTAAGTTCACAGTCGAAATGTAAGTGGCGTTTTCTTTGATTTAAGCTAGAATTGAATCATCTTTAATGGGCGAGTATTTTTGTAAGTTAAATACATATTTATTTATCAGCGAATAGTATTTGTACTAAATAGGCTGGTGTCCTCACACCCCAGCCACAAACCCTTGCGGTGACTGGCGGGGTATTTTGTAGGTGTAAAAGTGTAAGAAATAAGTTTATCATGTAAATTTAGTTAGGCTAGCTGAAAACTAAATAAATGCATATAACTTCCATTTATTAGGACTGAATTACCTAAAACCTCCGTATATCCTTAGACGTCAGTATCCCTAACAATCAGAGTTGAGTAAATACAAGTAATTAAGTATGGACAAGAGTTGACGAAGAAGAAGGCGGATGTTTTAAATGGAGGAAAAGGATTAGTATTCGAAAAACTTGACAGATGGAGAAACAAAAGGAGAAGATAGGATTTCAGGATGTGCTTTCATAATTCAGCCTTACGTGCTTTGTATCGTCGAACACTGCCCTTAAATTCAAATATTCGTCCCAAATCATTAGTGGCAACGCGGATATGGTGGTTGGAGTGATACAGTTATAAAGTATTTTTCCTACGAAAGAGACTTGGAGCGAATCTGGCTGAGGTCTATAATTGGTTTCCTTCCGCTAGGGTTTAATACTTGGATGGCATTCAACTTAATTTTGGTTGTCATGGCTGCTCCTCATTCCTCCTCGACATTTCAACTTGTGAAACTATCTCAACCTGTGCGACTGTTGGGCACTGAGTGCCAGTCCAACCAAATTTCTTTCCTCCCCCCGTTTTACCTCTATTTGTTGACTGCCCACCGATTTATGAAATGAGTGTTACGGCGCTATTATAACTCATAAAGTGATGGTTCATCAACCTCTTCACATCGAAACAAGAATATCCCTGAACTGGAGGAAATTCAGGCAATATTTCGCAAAGAGTTTTTGCGTACAACGCTGCACCGTTTCCCGAACGCTTGTTCAGCTAGTCGATTCCCGAGGGAATGCCGAGAGATTTCTCCAGTGTAAGAAGAGAGCGAAGCGTCATACCAAACTTCCAAGGAGGGGAAAAAAAGGCTTAAAAGAATGGAATGAATGATAAAGTAACCAACTGGATATACGACTTTCTCTCCAACCGCAAACAAAATTTCGTTATTCGCGGTACGAGTTCAACAGTGTATCGGTATTTTTCCGCCATCCCGCATGAAAACCTTAATAGGGAACGTAACTGATTTTATCTTTAACGTAACTCTGTAAGCCTTAAAAATATAAATGATGTTAGTATTTTTTTAAACGAAGAGAAATGTGATAATATTCTTTTAAGCTACCAATATGCTTGGATATATAAAATCTTAAAGAGTACGACGCATCCAATTGAATACGTCATAATAACGTATGAATTTATTGCTAATTGTTGTCGTGCGGTGGTCATTGTAACATATCGCATTGCATGTTGACCCTTCTCCCAGCGCAACTCTTCTTCAAGGAGGGAAGTTAAGTTTACCACACTAGATGGTAGCGTCTCGTGCATTTTGGTACATTCCTCCGAATGGACCGTTGCAGACAGCTGGTTAACCTCTTTCACGATACGGAAAGCGTTGCTTTTTGAAAACGGAACACCTTTGCCAAATAAAACCCATTTTTAAAGTTCACCAATCTGCTTTTAACTCATAAGCAGTTTCTCGATCATAATATCATGGGATGTGACAGTGATTCTTATCAAATGGTGCCGGTGGCGTGTTAACCGTGTCCAGAACACATGAAGGGGAAGTTCTGCTCGGCTCAGTTGACTCTTAACATAACTTCACAGAGTTGACCGTGCAACGTGATAACGTAACGCAAAATATAATGCTCACGCAAATCCTTTGAGTTAAAGTTATAAGTTAAGTTACCCAATAGAAAGAAGTAGACATAAAATTAATCGCATGCGACAGAAACAACGAAAGGAAAGTAGTTGGAGACTCCCTATTAGTCCATTTGAGGAAGGAGAAGGACTTTCTAATTACTTCAGCCAAGTAAATTTGTGCCATTGTTGTGAATAATGCATAATATTTTAATAAATTATACCTAATGTTCACTATTATCCTAAATAATATATTTACATCCAACGTGAAGTGGCTTTAATTGGGAAAAGGGAGGACGTTTGCTATTTCCCAGGAGGGGATGAGGGAAGGACGCACGGCGAGATATGAAGAATAGGAAAATATTTTAACTGACACAGTTTGAGTTTATTGGGGAGAATTATCTCTAAACTTGCAAATGCGTCGATTCTATAACCTTTGCGTTCCACGTACTGAACCGTTGGTTGGTAAGGATATATTAATATACAGCCTGCCTAAGGTTGAAAACATTACACAATATGCTAAACAATCACAATGATTAAACGTACAAATACGGATGTACATCCTGGGTGAGTTTTTGTGCCAATCGTTTGAAAGTAGAAACCCAAGTTAATTTTAAGGAAATGTTTTACGTTTAAACCCTTGAACCTGATTCATTTCACTAGGTAAAATCCAGACTGAGGTGTAATACCCCAAATACCACACCGACATAGTGCAACGTTCATTTCAAATAACATCTATTAAATTCTTTAATTCCTTCACCCAACCATTCTCCCAATTCCAAACTACGAATATCTGACGAAGCAAAAGAATCATTGAAGTTTTTATCTGCTTGCAACGCTGCAAATTCTATTGTTTGAGATCAATTAATGCAAATTCACCTGCACTTTTTTTCGTATGAACTCACTCAAATACACGCATAAAAAACAAATGATACTAAATTTTCATGTACATAGTAAGTAGACTGTTCAATCAATAGTCATCATATTTGTTTAATCTCATCTCATTGTGCAATACGTTAATTTTCTGTTATATTGTTAGATTAATGTTAATTATAATTAAAATTTTAATTGAATTGACTCTGGTGTTGTGTCAATGGTAGCCATTGTAGGTTGAAACATCTACCATCCTATACTGAATGCGAATTGAAATATGTTCTACTTTGTATAATTTTCTTTGTGTATAACATGGGCAGTTAGTCAAAAAAGTATATTGGTAATGTGTAGGATTTCCAATTCCCGACATTTTGTAACCTTCGGGAATTGAGAATGGGAAATCGTACTTCCCGAGAACTCTTGAGAATCCCCGAAATAATCTTATTTATTTGATTTTCGTTGATCATCTGTAATAATGACACAGTAAATGATAATAAACAGAAAAGCCGTAGATAAGGTGGGGCAACCGGGTTCCTGGCCCTGGCGTAGTCTTTCAGAGGATTCTAGGCACGCTTATATGCAATAGGCCAACGCAACACCAGTAGATAAAATTTCGGAAATGGACGTCGATCGGAATTTTTGGACTAGTGAATCTTTTGCCCTGAGCGCTAAACAGGGGTCACTGTAGAATCATTTTGATTAGATTTCTCAAAATATGAAAAATGTAATAATACAAACTTTATTTAACCAAACCTCATAGTATTTTTTTAAGGTAATCTACCGGTTAAGGTAGGTTTTTGGATGGACACAACTACCAAACAAATATTTTATTACTCCTAACAAAACACAAAATCCATCATCCTACTCTATATCAGGTCCCTCTTCATCTCTGAGTACTTTCTTCCTCCCTTCATCCCGTCCAACATCCCTATCCTGTTCCTTCCCTTTCCTCTTATACCCAACATTCTACCCTCTATCACAGTCTTCAACATCCCACTGCCGGTCAATACCCCCTTCATCCACTTTTCCTGCCTCCACAGGATTTCTCCCAACAAACCCCTCTCTTCTCCCACCATACCAAGTACTTCCTCGTTTGTTTTCTTCTCTGTCCATTTCACCTTCTCCATTCTTCTCCACACCCACATTTCAAAAGCCTCCAATCTACTTCTATCCTCCTGCTTCAATGACCACGTTTCCGCACCGTACATAGCTACGCTCCATATCAAAGTTTTTACGAGTCTTTTCTTAACATCCTTACTCAAAGTCCCCCTCATCAACTCCCTCCTCCTTGTAAAAGCCTCTTTGCCTAGCGCAATTCTTCTCCTTACGTCCCTACTACTTTGACCGTGTTGGTCCAAAACACTACCGAGATACGTAAACTGCTCTACCTGCTCTAGTTTTTACCCTCCTATTTTAATGTTAAGCTTGGCCTTTTTCTTTCTAGAAAATCGCATAACCTTTGTTTTATTAATATTGATTCTCATCCCATACCTGTCGCACTGAATTTCCAATTCACTCAGCAATGCTTGCAGCCCCTTGGCTGACTGACAAACTAAAGCTTGGTCATCAGCAAACCTAACTGATTTTACGAATTCCCTGCCCACTTTCATTCCTACCTCGAGTTCTTCCCATGCCTCTTTAATCATTTCCTCTGCATACAGGTTGAACAGCAACGGTGATAATGGGCAACCCTGCCTCACACCCCTTCCTAACACTGCCCATCCTGACTCCCCGTTTCCCACCCGTACCTGAGCAGTCTGAGACATGTACAGGTTGCGGATTAGCCTCCTTTCCCTCCAATCTATTCCTATTTTCTGCAATATACTCATTAGTTTTTCCCAATTCACCCTATCAAACGCTTTTTCGAAATCTACGAAACAGGCAAATACCTCCTGGTTGTGTTCTATATTCCTCTCGATTAATAATCTCATTACTGCAATGGCATCACGCGTACCTCTCCCCTTCCTAAACCCAAACTGATCATCCCCTAAGTAATCATTTGCCCTACTCTCTATCCTTTTGTTTATGATCCTGAGAACAACTTTAGCTGCGTGGGATATCAAACTAATTGTCCTATAGTCCTCACATGACGTGGCCTTTACCTTTTTCGGAATAGGAACTAAAACTGATCTCACAAAGTCTTCTGGCCAGATTCCCTCCTCATAAATACTACGGATCAGCCCATATAGCCTCTTCCTCCCACATTTTCCTAAGCATTTTAAAAGTTCCACGGGAATGTTATCTACCCCCACGGCCTTATTTAGTTTCATCTCCCTTAATGCCCTTTCTATCTCATGGTCTAGTATGCCTGGACCTAAGCTGTCTTCCTCTACGTCATTTTCTTTTTCAATGTCTAACTTCGTTGGTCTGAGTTCTTTACCATACAGTTCTTCAGTTCTTCAGTTCCTCATAGTATACAGTGACTTATATATATGTATATATATCACGCAATATATTTACATTCCTAATCTCATTTAAATATTTCATTTATTACCTTAAGCATCACTGGAAAACAGTTGCAAATATTATTCGTTTGAAAATTTTAAAAAAATACTTAAAATACTATTTATTTGTCATTACAAAAATGAAACTTTAAGAAACATATGGCATTAATTTCCCGATCAGGAAATCGGGTTCTTTGCTTTGTAACAAATATACTTAATGTGGAAAAATTTCTTTCATTTTCTGTAGACGTTGGACGAATTGTTATCACTGTGTTTAAATGTATCTTAAAGTTGGGTGTGAGAGAATTTGTCCTTCGTTAGAGAAGCAAATATTTTGTCTACGTGCATTGGACTAGGCTTTGATGAGGAAATTAATTTGCTTTAGTGAATTCACACTTCAGAACAGTTTATGATTCAATGTCAGAACTCTCTCTAAGGACATCCTTAATTTCTTTTCTTGAAACTTCTGCCGTTTATTTTGCTTTAAAATTTCTTTCCATTAATGACTTCGCCAAATCGTGCAATATCATTCTTACTTGACATGGCAAAAAATTCATTCTCTTCCATCTCGAATAGACAATTAACGTTGCTCAAGTCGTTGTAGGAGACACAAGATCTCTATTTTTACGTTTAACCAATTCAAATTTCATTTCCTTTAAAAAAATTTCGCTCTTTCAAGAATTCTGTTTTTCTAAATTATTGAGCAGGAACTTAAAAATTCCTCCACTTTTGATTCACTTCACTTCATTCTAGCTTCTTTATTACTTAAGGCTTCAACTACTAATCTTACAGGTTGTACACAAATGAAAATACTTCTCAATATTTCATAATGCTCTTCTTTCAATTAGTGATCGAGTTTCAACTCTCGTAAAACAGTCTTAATTGGATTTATGAACTTTAAAAAACTCTCTATCATTATCTTCAGTGTTTTCCAGCGTATTTTTCAGTCCAAAATAACTTCTATTATCATATTTTTATTCCTGGTTATTTCCAGCTGCAAATTTCCCGACCAACGTTTCTAGGGATACGGGAACGGGAAAGCGAAAACAATTTTCGAGAACGGCGGGTAGGAATTCCCGACCGGAAACCCTAGTTATGCGCCTTTTGATACTCGTATATTTTACATACATTTGGTAAAAATTCATTAACTTGTAGGAGCCCGGCCAAATATTGTTGCTCTCCATGTATTTGTCCTCCGAAGGCGTGCCCTAGAACAATAAAGTATCCATCTACCTAAACTGTGCTCTTGCAATACAAGTGACTATTTGCAATACTTGAGAAAATGATTCTCCTCATGATATGTAAATGGTTAAATGAGAATCCCTTTTCTCAAATTTCACTCCTTTCCGACAGTCTCACCTCCAGCTACTCCGAGATGGTAATAAAATTTCCACGGGAACTTGTTGTTCAGGGTCATTATCACATTCGAAATACCATGCCCTGCTAATCAATTTGTGCACTAAACGCTGATAGATGGAAGTAGTAAATGATTTTTCCAATTCATTCCTCACGGACAAAACACGCATTAGAAATCGTAATAAGGCCCTTTAATGTTTCTTTTCCAGTTCGAAGGAAATTCAACTACAACTAATTTGATGCGTTCCATGCGAGGCATAAGTTCCGATTGAGATACACAAGGACGTCGTAGCATTGGAAAACTAATAACTTCGCCTATATGTTCCGCAATGTCCTTCAGGGGGTTGCCCAGTGATTGTAGAAGGACAAATAGAACGACTTAACCAAATGCTTAGAGGAGTAAAATAAATTTAGAAATTGAGTGAGTATATCATTTAACAATGATTGTCACTGCGATATGATGTTATAACTAAATCTAGAGCTAATGCAAATATTAATCCTCTGTAAGGAAAATATGTGTGCGTCCAACTTTATACTAAGTATAATGCATATGTAACTCTAATTACAACGTAAATACTTTGAAAATTAGTAATTAGGATAGGTCACAACTTGCCTTAGACTTCTGCATTATATTTTTATTGACCCGGATCTTTATGGTTTCACTCGAAGTGAATTATCTGAGTTATCCCAGGAAAATATTTTCCCTTACCCCAGCAAGAAATGAAATACTAAATGGCAGAATGGAGGCAGTCCAGTGAGTAGAGTGCTAGGCTCACTGACTGGAGGGCTTTAATTTTATTTCCGGTGACGCATCTGCATACTCTCAATCTCGTCGAACCTGAGTGTGGTGATCTCCGAGTACCAGACTTCCCTGGGAAAGAGCTCGAGGGGAACAGGGAAAAGGAATTGGAACTTCCTATTTGAACCCAGGTTGTCTGAATTTTACACGCCGCATAGGTTTAGCCCTGGGTGTGCTCCACCCTCACCCATCAAACACTTGTGGGCTGATTGGTGTATTTTTTATTAAATGGCGCGTAAGGGAAGAGATTTCAGCACGCTTCGACACGAATATTCATCTAGGGTTGAGCGACATCGACTTTTTGGTGTCGCAACACGACATCAATTCAATGTTGGTCCTTCCTCGATGTGTAAATGTCGACGATATGAAATATCATATCGATGTCCATGCGGCAAAAGTCGAAAATGCCGAGGTTAAATTCGATGTCAATGTGATATTCACATGCGTCAACATTTTTTAATGTCTGTCAGCCTGTTAAAATTCAACTCTTCAGAAAAGAATTTAACTTCAAACAACGTCGAATATCGTTCGTGTCAGAACTCGTCCTGAAATGATTCTCACAGGGTGAGATCCGACGGGAAGGAGTACTGCTCAAAACCTATTACATTCCATATTTGTGTAAGATTCCCTTCGCCTTTGCCGTGGTCGACAGATATTAGGAGTCATTTTTGACGAACGTGAATTCTCTTGATCCGTATGCGCAATGCATAAATATTTAGTGGAAATTTCTTCAAAACGTACGAGCGTTTTCTTTCTTTCTCGCCCACGACGGGCGGATTTCGACGTTACCATCAATATCGCCCACGATAAGCCGATGACTCCTTAATCCAGTGTCGACATGTCGACAATCTAATTTAATATCGTCACCAACTCGACATGTCGTTGTGCCGTACAGCTCTATATGAATCTTCAAATTAGAGCTTCAAGACATCTTTAGATGAACCTGCCTGAACTGCGCGATGGCAAAAAATTTTCGAGACAACTTTCCGAGAGATTCGAATGTTTCCAGGCCAACCTCCCGCCCGCCCTGGCATTTCAATCGTTGGCATGTTCCCCCTCCCTCCGGGAGTCCATGGGAGGGGTACACACAAAGTGTACGCCACACCAGGCCTCTTCGAGTTCGGCGTATTCCACTTTCTCCCCCACACCTCTCTGGCACTTTCTCCCTCGGAACACTTTCTCCTCCTCTCGGACGATTTCCAAGAATGTCCCGGCCCCCCGCCACCACCCCGGGAGTGCGTCAGCCAGGTGAAGGGGAGTGGAGCGGGGCGGCGGCCGTCGGGGCGGGGAAAAGAGGTAGGGGACCAAACAAAGCGAGATGGCGATCCAAGACCGTTGACAATCAAGAATATCGTCGGTTTTTCCAGGGTTTGGGAGCAGGAAAGCCAATCGGACCATCGAAGCCTGCTGCACTTTAACCTCCCCCCTCCCCGTTTCCTCATGATCAGGAAAAGAACCCGAAAACTGCCCAGAATTTCAACTTTTCTCCGCTTTAGTTTGTACAGTATTCATGTAGCTTAATTTTCTTCATACTAAAGATGGCTACTTCATTGACAACAACCCCTTTTTTAATCAACAAATGGAAATACATGTTTGATAAATTATTCTCAAGGTATTCCTTGGTAGAGCAACCAGATAACATTTTTGGAATATGACCTTACTAAGCCTTAATGTACTCGCGAATATTGATTGTTTTATAGCATTCGACGCGACGCTTCCTGTTACGGAGTAAAAAAAACTCTGACTTCATTACTTCATTTAAAATTCAAATAAACAGCCCAAAGCTAAACTAAGCTAGTATAGGGATTTCATATTAGGTGCTTTCCTTTATTTCATAACGACTATTATGCATAGCTAAAATGTTTCAATATTTTATGAGTCGATATAATCGTAGATTAATAATACAGTATACTGAATTTTATCTGGAGTGCAAACTTTTGTAATCAATGACTAAATACATACCAAATGGCGTACCCACAAGTCACTTGTTACAATTTAATTTTACAGTGGTTAACTTAATCTTAAAGCCTCACATGACTTTCTTAAATATTGGTGAACTTATTACTTTATGGTGAGACCCTGTTTTATCGCATTCATGTGATTGAGTACACTCAGGAAATAACATACTTACTATATAGCTGACATCTCGATGCAACCTCCCGGGGGATGGCTGGGAGGGGGGAGAGAACAGCTGGACGCGACATGAGAGCGGTGTTTACTCTTTGCTCCCAAGGTCAAAATAAAGACTTCACCTTAAGCAGAAAATGGCCGTATACTAGGGCCCATTCAATGCTCGTGTGCCGTCGGATGATGGTGACCCTGAGGTCAAGGATCGTTGCAATGACATCGCTATCTTGAAAGAGAGAGATCGCGAAGATTCCAATAACGCTGAATTTTTTCCACTAAACGCACTTCCCCTTCTTCCCGACTGCAGTGGTCGACAAGGGAAAGGAAAGCGACTGAATGCGGAACCGAGAAAAATCCAGCGTGGCGTCACTCTCATCTGAAAGCAGACGGGATATGAATGAAATGGACCAGCATCGTTCCTAGTTGACTCACATCTTGCCCTGCCAAGAGATCCAAACTAGTCGATTAGATTTGAGGGCAAAATCACCAAGCGTTTCCGGGACCAATTTGGATTTAGAGCAAGAGAGGCTGCGCTTGTTCTTATGACAAAGTAGAGGATTTAGAAAGAACAACAAACCTTTATCAAATTCTCACATTCTTGAATCTGGAGAAATTTTCCGATAACTTGGCGTGGAATAAAGTTATATTGGAATGAAAAACGAGGTGAGTGACATATCGTGCATGAAGAGAGCTGCCTTCTGTGATTAAATGTGACAAGGGGCATCAGGGTATTGTGGTGGTTGCTGAACCGGGTCCCCAACTCGTGGACTCGAACCTGGGCGTTGTTAGAATTTTTCAGAGATACCGATCTTGATCCCTACTAGGGTGCCATGTGTGGAGTACCTCACGCGTAATAAACCGAAAGTCAAATGGGAAGGTATATTTTGTGACCCTTTGGCGTCTTTCGTTAAGAGTGGGCAAATGCAGATAACGGGTTTCTCTCCACTCTTCCTCATTTCCTTAACATTCCACCTCGACCAAATAACCCACTTGTCCTAAAAAGCGCAAATAATTGTAGCTCTCGTTCACATCCTCTCATATTAACTACGTGTGGGTACTGTTCTTCGTTCAACGACGGCGTTATAACCACCGAGAAATTAAAACTATCTTTTTTCATTTAGTACCCTGGGAGCCACTCTTAGGGTGTGTGGCAGGGGGTGATTACACACCACTTGACTACCCTTGACCCAAAACACCTTTCCCTCCCAGCGCGGTCGGACAAACGTTATTTTATTTTATCCTAATCCCTTATCCCTCTTGGGAAAAATGACGTCTTAAATCAATCTGTTCTACTGTAAATCTCTCGAATTTTATTGACCTGACCTCTCCTATCGTAGTACGATGGGGCTAATAACACATTTTTGACATCATTGTCAAGAGACATCCTTCCAATTGATGCAAGAAATTTCATCCGTTAAAAAACCTTCGATCCGTGAGTGATTCCCAACCTAGATCCCCAATAATTTTGATACGCTTCTCAATTTGTCAAAGTTTTACAATTCCAGCTCTTCTAGGCTGCACACGATCCGATTCGGCAATCAATCCTACTTGATGAGGATCCCTTATATGTACTACGATAGCAACACATTCTAAATGAAGCCTATTGAGCGAAAGATGACATATGTCCTTAATATTTTCATCACGTTTCTCCAACACCCTTCTGATAAATCCTATTTTTGTGTTAGCTTGTCCACACATTTCATGTATATGTATTTCACCGAGGAGAAGTCGTGAGTGTGGGTAACGCCAAAGTATTTAATCGAGTTTTGGTGAGTGAATTGAATATTTGTGTGTGCCCTTTCTTATTTGTCTCTATGTTTCAAATAGTGTTTCTGACAAATACTTCGTTTTTTCGCTGCTCGACGTCTCTTAACATATCTCCTACATTCACCTTCTTCAAATGTCTCCCGGCACCCTCCTCTACTCCCCCCCCCCCGTCATGCTTCGTACCCTTTCCTTGTTTACCTTTCCGCCCATTAATTTTTCTCCACGGACTGGGGAGTAAATACTTCGTGTCCATTGGAGAAAGTATTAAACGAGGAGTTCGATAAAGTTCAAAGAAGATGCGCTAGATCTGTGGAAGTTTATTTTTTTTTAAGACGAGAAAGCTAGCGTGCCGGGGTCACTGGAGAAACTAGGATAGAGGTCCCTCCTGGGCAAGAAGAGAGTAAGCGAGAATGATGAGGGAGATAACATCCGTTACGGCGTAGATTTCAATGAAATGTTTTCTTTTTTTGCGTGGCACAAGATGTGCACTTAAGAAGACGCCCTTCACGTGGTTTGGCCTCAGTTTTTTTACCGTAAAAATTGTTTCAATCGGGGTGATGAAATTTTACGTTTTTACGTCGCGCGTTTATTTTGCGAGAAATATAAAAAAATATTCCATTAATTATCAATAACACAAATATATTTTTTCACGGAAGAGCCTTATTACTGTTTTTTTCTGTTCCAGTGTATTGATTTCACGAACAGTTAAACTGAGCGACGTATATTTTCTACGATAATAGGCAGCATTACCTCGCCGCCTGAACTTCTACATTAAAAGTCCTTCGCAGATGGGCACAAGAAACCGCCGTCATTGCTTGATCTAAAGCAGAAGGTCGACTTACGAATAATAAATAGTTTAGGTACGAGGAAAAAATTATAATATTCAAAGACAAACAATTACGAGTGTATGGAATTTGAAAAATAAAACACATGTGAAAGAGAAAAAAATGGCTAGCGGGGCACTTAAGTCCCTTCGGTCGAAGTGGCATAATTTCTAGATAACCGCGCTACCAATTGAATGCCCACAAAAATCTACGCCGCAACGCGCAGTCTCTTTAAATAAACCTATTGCCGAACACATTAAGAGTTCCAGGTGTTGACATTTAAATCTGAGGGAATGATTACGGTCCCGCATTATATTGGAATAGTTGATAAATCGGATAAAATATGAAAAAATAACTCTATTGGTGATTCATTTCAACACATTCTCTTCCCTCACACAATTTGCGACCACGAAAAAAAAACAAAAGGTTAAGAAAGGATCCTGAAATTTACAAAATGGACCATCTGGCATTCCTTTCGAGAACAGGTCACCTTTAGTCTCAACCAGATAATTAAAATTTCGTGCCTTAGCACCTCCTGCCACGCACCCACGCAAGCATTTCGTGCCGTAAAAGGGGTGTAATGATCCCGGTAGTCGATGTCCCCCCAGCCCCCGATATCTCCCCTCCCGTGTGATCACGCCTACGAAGCCGGAGAAAGCGTGCATGGAGGCTCCTTCCAATTGTTCTTCTCGCTTCCTTTAAAGCCTTTGGAAGCGTTGGCGGATCACGTGACCCGCGAACGAATTGCGTAACCACAGAGACGTCTGATTGCGCAGAGAGAAAGAGAGAGATGCGCAGTTGGGTTAAGGTAGTATTTTTCGCCTCCGAGGGCATTTCGTGTGTCAGCAAGCAAAAGTCAAGGGCAAACTTCCCGTGGACCCGAAGCAGTTCGAGATGGGAGACAGATTACGGGAAATGAACACGAGGATTACAGCAATTTAGAACAAATTGCCCCATGATATAACCACATTCTAGGAATGCGCTCGATTTCAGTCGCTTCTTGAACGAACCTGTGAAGCAAAAATACATCTTTGGAGAAAAAACTGAACGATTTCAACCCACAGCCACTTTTTTCGGGTACATCGTAAGATGAAAATACTCGTAGGCCACTGTGTTTTCACCTTTGAAATAGACGGGAGTTTAAAATACATTTACAATTTTCCACCACAAATATACATTAGGTTACGGAGTATTTTTACGTCCACCTCAGTGTGTTTATCAGAACTTAAGCAATTGGAAGGTCAGAATCGATTCTAATCATTTCAGGTGGCTCGATACACCGGAAATTATTGATCGATCGAAATTAAAATTCATTATATCTGGTGTATACATACGTATCTGAAACAGTTGCTGCGTGGGGAGACGTTGACTTTCACCGATCGATGTGTGTTCAGTCATTTAGTTCGTCCGTCTAAAGCTTAATGGAAGCCGTTTTGTAAAAATGATGTCGTCATACTGATCGCATAGAATATAACCCCAAATGGGATCGAAATTATGGATGTCAAAATAATAATAAACAAATAAAAATCGCATTTCGTGTGAATCGAATTGTGGATCAGCGAAGTTCAGCACATTTGCACTGGCCATTCTGTGTTCGTAAGCGGAATCTCAGGATCGATACTTTGCATTAAACCTACACTATCGTTGTCTTTAAGAATTTCCACTATCTCCCATTCAATCTTACGATGTATTTTTTTCTGAGACCCATTATTGCAGGACGATGAAATCAAGAGAGGTGATACCTTGTTCGGATTTGATGACAATTAGCCCAACCGGGCGAACAATAGTAACCTCACATTATTCGATGGACCAGGTGTATTCAAGTTTTTAAGTCGGCCAATTTTTTTACTCGGGACTGGGAGTGAATACGAACATGTGGTTTAGCTTTAAGTACCAAAACACTCCTTGTAAAAATTAAAATTTGATGACTTCACCGTACAGTGCTCACGAATTGTGTAGCTCGCACTAGAGTGAGAAGTATTTTCAATACTTGAAATGGCATCATGTTGTACCAGAAGAACGTGTACTCATCCGTTTTCTCCTCTAGCGTGGTTCAACATCTATCGAAATTCATCCTCAATCCACAGGAATATTATGGTGATAAGTAATATTTGTTTCAACTTTCTGGTGGTAATGTTGTAAGTTTTTTGTCATAAAAACTGATAGAGGTTATAAAATTAACGCACCTCGTAAATTGTTTTTTTAAGTAATCTTTTTCCGAAAGCATATTCATGAAAGAAGGGAAAATTATTATGAATTGTTAGATCCATCGAAGAACATGAAGTGCACTTCACATCATTATACACATTTAAAACGAATATTAATTATATAATCCATTAATTAATTAAGAGAACATTCCTATAGTGCCTTATAATCACTCATTAAACAATACTATTGATGCTCTCACAGTGGTAAAACTTTCTAAACCTTTACTGGCCATTTTGATTTCACATGGTTAATTATTAAATAAACACTGGTTTGCTCGAAACAAAGATAAGTTCCCCTGCAAGGCTATGAATCGAACTATGCCTTACTTGTGGAAAATAATGAATTGTACAAGCGTTAAAGGGGAACATACATAAACGTTCTTAGAGAAATAACATGTATCATGACGTTTAGTTTTTGACTAGCTATACAGTATTCATTTTCATCCACATACTTCATTGAGAAATTCCTGTTCACTCATCATAGACGCATCATCGGGTGATCTAGGTATTTATTGTTGCAATTCCGTTGTGAAACTAGAGTATACCATTAAAAAACTGATAGTAGAGAAATCACTTCCATTTATTATTTCATGAGAGTTTAAAACGAACCGGGTAAGTTTCTCTGCGTTCTTCCCGATTCTCCAATCCATTGTTTCTGACCCAAAGCTAGCTGCGTATTCCAAACTGTTCATAACTAGCGAGAAATAGAGCGAGCGAGAAGGTATCTTCGTAATGGTTTTACTCCAGCGCCGAGTTTTCAAGCCTCCAGGTGTTTATCCAGGTTGAAGGCTGTTACGTCGGGGTTGTAGGATTCAAGTCTTTACTTCCTGGATTTTTTGAACTTCCAAAAGTTCTTTAGAAGGGGACACGGTCGGTCACTCCGCCGCCGAAGGGTTGGTCCAAGGACGGTCGGATTTCACCTCCGCCCGATGGGAAAAGAGGAGAGAGAGAGAATTCGAGATTGCCGATGATTCACCGCCACCACTGCCGGTGGGCGCATCTTTACTCGGCGGTGCGGGTTCTTTACAGTGGCGGCGGAAAGAAGGCTCGGAGTTTAACGTTCCCTCCTTCGAATCCGGACGCGTGTACATTATTTTACGTGCCCCTTCCCCGTTAATACGCCTTATCGTTCGTCTCAGAGATAATAAAGGAGAAACCCTTCCTTAGCGTCCCCCACAAGGTCACGAGCGAAAGCCCATTTTATCCACTCGGTTTGTCTCTGATGCTTGAAGTCGACTGCTCTGAATTTGAAGTCGACTGCGAAGCACACATTCACATGGTATTTGAGAATAATGAGAAAATAAAACAACGACAGTTTAACTCCCGTTATATCGAGTGATATTGTCCGTAAAATAACTCAGCAATCACGAAGTTATGTCGGAATTATTTTTCCCACGATTGGCCCCAGGGGCTCCCGCGAAAAATTCGAGCTGCCAGCAATGCTGTCATCAACACTTTCTTTTGCCCTCTGGATACCTCAGGTGCCCCTCTACCCAATTTCATACCGATATGCGGCCTTACTCATCTTCTTGGATCCCAAGGAGGTCGAACTCTCTTTCGTCAAGAAGGGACCCTAAGGCTTCTCATATCATACTGTCGTTCAAGAATCGCCCCGGGCCTGCGTCGAAAATTTTGGAAGCAATTAAATTTTCCAGTGTCAGTCAACTGAATTTGAAACGTGTAAAAGCATTTGCTTTCGTCCCAATTTTTTTCGAAAGCAGTTTACTTATTCCGAGTGACTTTTGGTTTAAGAATTTCCCAGAGATACCATCAAAGTTAAGATCGAATTTTGGGTTGGAGTGTTTCGCTAAGTTTGTTTTCTCTACATAAATACATCGTTGATTCCTACTGCGTATTGAGCACTTAAGTATCATTAACTATCCTGCCTTCCCACATTTTCATTGACAAAATCTTCAGGTCTCTAACTTTCCCAGATTTTAAATATTTTCCACTCATCCAAAAAACCCTGATGTAGCATACAAACGCGGCAAACCGAAGTACCTATTCATTTTTTGCCCGTCTTCACGGTTCTCTGTGGAGAAATATTAACTACGTAATTTTTTTAAGAATTCATTTGAGGGTCGAGCTGGTGCGGTGGCTTTCGTACAGCCTTCCCACCTAGGGGGACCGGGTTCTAATCTCGGTGGTATTGAATATTTTTTAGAGGTATATCGATCCCTACTTGAGGTGCTTTGTGGAGGGCACTTTGAGTGAGTACGCCGTCCGTCGGATGGAACGTGAAGCTGCGGATCCCTTGGCGCCTTTCGTAAAGAGTAGGCTAATGCCGACGCCGGGTTTCTCTCCACCCTTCATCCTTTCCTGTCCATCATCTCCTATGGTGCAAATGACCTCAGCTGTCGGTCGCCCCCCCTAAATACTACTACTACCAAGAATTCATTTTACAGTTTTGGGAGTTAATTGGTGAAAACGAACATTACGAAGAAGACGAGGTAAATCCAGCAAATAACTCGCAAAACTGGATAGAGGCAAAAATAATTTACGAAAGTAACTTCCTGAAATTAGTAAGCAAAGTAACTTCCTGAAATTTATTTCGATTTTCTGCATATTCACCCAGTACTTTTAGACACTTATCCCAATTCTTTAGAAGTTCTAGATAGTTGGCAGAAAGGAGAGCTTTTGCTTGCTGTCACAGCCAGCCAGTAACCTCTTGGGCAATGTAATAATCATTTTCAAAACGTCGACCACCAAAATGATTTTTTAGGGGATCGAACAGCTGAAAATCACTGAATACCAAGTCGGGACAGCACGATAGATGTTCCAACCGTTCCCAATAAAATGTTCCTAACAGCTCTTTTTGTTCGTAACAGCACGTTCGCAACTTATTAATTGACTTGGCTTCGTAGTTTTAGAATTTCTACAGACTTTTCTAATAACCAATTGAGATATTATTAGTGTAGACGTCAAAAGCCTACCTCGGTAATGGAACTGTAGCCTTGCGATTCCATACGAGAACTCTTGGCACGTTGATAAATGTGTGAAAATCACCGAAACCTGGGAGGAGGGGGGTTGTCAGAAAGAACGGGGTGAAAGTTTCATCATCCGATACAAACATTCGGAGCATAGCAGTAGGAATTTATACTTATTGAGCCACCATTGAAGAAAAAAATATATTTCCCCGACTTGTGTCCTCAAAACTGAATTGGCGCCGTCCGAAAAATAACCCAGTAATCAACTTAGCGAAATTACGTCGGGAATATTTTCCGCATTTTGCCCCAGGGTTCCCGCAAAAATGCGAGCTGCCAGCAATGCTGTCGTCGATACTTTCTATTGCCTTACGGTCACCGCCGGTTCCCCTGTGCCTATTGTATGCCGGTACAAGCGCACCACTCGTCTTGATTCTCAAAGAGGTCAAAACGCCAGAATTTTCGCAATGCCGTTTCTCTGGAAGGGACTCGAACCCTCGATCGTAAGCTCAGGACTCTCAGTGCGAGCCTATATCCTTTAAAGTAGCCACAGGGAAATGTGGTAACGTTGGATGCCGTATACCCTACCTGGATTGTTTCTCGTCAGCAAATCACCGTAGAACATCGAAATAAAGCTCTGGTATGAGGCTCGGCTTAAGATCGCCAGGCAGGGATTTGTGTTCTTTATGGTTAGGGCCCCGAAATTGCTTAGAAGACTCAACACATTACCCTGGGGAGGTATGTACAGCAAGATGTGAAATCTAACTTTTATTGTCAGGCGTAAAACAAAATAATAAGTCCATCTATTTTTTACGGTTATCCGATCATCTCATTGTGCATATGTTTACCAGTAGTGCCCTCCTACATATGGAAGTCAGTTTCAACTTGTATAATTGAAGGAAACGAACGGAAAATGGATATAGTATTTGCCTCAGTAAATTATCTTTAGTTTTTTTCATCAAGTTCTCTATGCCTGTACTGTTCAGTGGAACTCATAATCCAAGGGTCTTCAAGGTATCTTGTAAATGTAGATCAACGTCGAATCAAATCCGATTTACTAATTTGACAATTTTTTCCGCACAAGAAACATATCACCCAGTTTATTTTATACATGTATGCACGCAAATAATAATGCTTTAAAAAATCTAAATGAAAAGTAAAACGTATTTTATGTGAACACAAAGATTTTTATTCGGCAAATTCGCTCAAAAAGAATTTGAAATTACCTTACCTAAAAATGTTGAGAAGACATTGTAACCTGCTCTTTGTGCCATATTTGTTTAAAATTGTAGCATTTAAGCGAACGAGAACTAGAATAAATTACATGTGGTTCCATGTGTATCAAAATCTGGTGGTTGCGCATAGGAGGATTCTAACTTCCAGTTCAAATGAAGAAATACCTTCGGACTCCTGCTAGTTTTTATTCAATTTCAGTCCAATGTGATTCGAAAAAATGAACCATGGCGTAAAAGGTTAAAAATAAATAAATATAATGCATATCATTATGTGCATAAAAATGTATATCATAATGTATATTTTTTTAAATAATTAATGCGACATCTTCTTATAGAAAATATTGCGGTATCGTCACGAGGGTTGCTTTTCATATTTTGAGCCTTGACAACACTAAGTGCCTTAGGCGCTATCTGACGTTTCCATCTAAAAGTTTGACCCTTTTAACACTAACTTTCTTCGGAACATATTGTCGTTTGATCATTACTTGTGTTGTTTACAGTGACTCGAAAATTTTGTCCCAGCGAAGATATGGATTTAACTTGTGAACACTTTCGTGCGATGATTTTTACGACTTTCAACGTGGATTATCAAGACAGGTCATCGATCGACTTACTTCCACTTTTAGCGACGAAGCCCGATTCTTTGCCACTGTGAAATGCTGGTATAATGAATTCCATCATGGCCGCCGTTTGCTCAGCGATGAAAGTCGTGAAGGTCATCCAAAACCAGTTGTTGTGCCAGAAAACATTGATGCTTTGCAAGAACTAGTAAA
Source organism: Hetaerina americana (assembly GCF_022747635.1). NCBI lineage: Eukaryota > Metazoa > Arthropoda > Insecta > Odonata > Calopterygidae > Hetaerina > Hetaerina americana. The sequence continues at coordinate 54,458,237 of NW_027287316.1, forward strand.
GAAAGATCTTCAGGTGACTTATCCTGAGATTGTGGCATCCTTAAGGATTAGTATGACGAGCATCAATAAGATATTGCATGAGCATTTAGCTGTGAAAAAAAATTGTTCGCGTTGGATCCCGCATAATTTGACAAAAGCTCAAAAAGATTCTCGTGTCAATTGGTGCAATAAAATGCTCAAGAAATACAATCGAGGTGCATCAAAAGCTGTGTATAACATCTACACAGGTGACGAATCTTGGACCTATGCGTATGAGCCCGAAACAAAACAGCAATCCACTGTATGGGTCTTCCAAAGACGAGCCAAATCCAACAAAAGTGATTCTTACACTAAGCAAATGATTGTTTCTTCAGAATAACTGGACATGTGGCAACCGTACTGTTAGAGCAACGTAAAACCATGAATTCTGAATGGTACGCGAGCATTTGTTTACCAGAAGTGCTTGGTGAAATACGGGAAAAGAAGCGGCAACGAAGATCATTCTTCATCATTACAACGCAAGCTCTTACAGATTGGCTGAAACAACTACCTATTAGACTGGCCAAAACGTCGAATTGATGGGACATCCTCCATACAACCCTGATTTAGCACCAAAAATGACTTCTTTTTATTCCCGTTTATCAAGAAAAAATTGCGTGGCCAACATTTTTCGGCGCCTGAAGAAGCCGTCGATGCATTCAAAAACCATGTTTTGGAGGTACCTCAATCGGAGTGGAAAAAGTGTCACGACCATTGGTTTGAGCGCATTCAAAGGTGTATTGATTATCATGGAGAATACTTCGAAACACAACAAAGCCATTTTTAACAATAAATTAATGTCTTTTCATTTCATTATTAAGCTGAAATTATAAATAGCAACCCGCGTATACGGAACATATTGCGATATTTTATATCGAAAGAGTTGTGATACTCATATTTACTTGATACCGTAATGCGAAGAAGAAATCCCTACGCTGCGCTATCCTATACCCAAACACACGAAACCCTTGTGCCTTTCGCCCAAAGCCCTAACTTTAACGCAAATGCTATCCATCCAAAGTCTCCAGTTCGTTACTTATCCGCGAAATGCTTCGTTAAGAGCGAAAAAACTATCTGCCATAGCGAGACTCCGCGCATTTAAAAGTCACAGGAGTACAGAATTTGATTTGGGGTGCCAACTTTTCATGCTGGGAAAGGGTGCAAAGTATGATAACTTCGAAACGTGTACTAATTCAATTCAAATCTGTTTATTCGGGCAATAACATGTATTGAATTGGTGACTCAAAATCATTGAAATCCAATAGCCAATACGAATCTCATTTCAGAGAAACTAACAACTATGATTATGCAATTCAATGCAATATCTTGGTCCACCTGGCAGAAAGTTAGTCACCGCCTTCTCAGAGAAATTGTTTAGTCTATTTTGAGTGCATCACTTTTCCGAGTTCTCTCGTGAAAGTGAGTCGACGGGAGAAGGGGCGCTATGACCGTGATTTGCAAGAGAATGACTACGAGTAATCCCTGAACAAATTAGCGAGATTTTCTCAAACTAGAGCAGTTTAGCACTCTTAAAATTGTGCTTGCATTGTATCCAGTACATTTCTAGATGATTCATTGGCGTTCCTCGGTGAAAAGTCCTCTTAGTCAATACTTGAAGTATGCCCTCCGTAGAAATGAAACGAAGCTCCTGCAATGAGGTGAATCATATTTTGGAGAAGCATTATTCCTGATCATGGAAACAATATGTAAATTGGTACGTGTGTTGTTTACTCTGATTTGTTTTTATTTTCTTAACATCCGTGTGTATTACACTATCATATCTGGAACTCAGGTAATAATTAAATTGTTAGGTAATTTTAAATTTCACTGCCGATTTTTAATGTAGTGCCCTAATAAAACTCCCCATGTTGCCGGTTTTGAAATAGAAGAAAACTAATCAATTATGAATGAACTATATCGTGAATGAATAAAAAACCATAAATGAATGAATGTACTTACTTTACAAAATGAATGAACTTAATTAAAAAACAATAAATTGCCAATCACCCATGAACTGATTTTATGTGGATGATAATGTCGTATATCTGGTTTTGATAAAACGAGTAAAACTCGCATCTGAAAATAAATATTGTTTGTCCTCCTCAAGTTATTTCCAGGGCAAAAAACACAGATTTACTCTTCTCGTAAATAATAAAAGTGGTAATTAAGGCTGCTTTCACAGTTTTTTGAGGAATAATTCATTCCAACCCCCCAAAAAAATCAATAAGGAAAATGTAACCTTTTTATTTCCCTCCAATTTGGTCGTGGTATTACTGCTACAACCTCTGCAAATCGGTTGAATTACATCAAAACACAGATTCGTTGAAAGTAATTATTTCTTTTCTGTCTGAGGGTGGGACCTTAATCAACCTTAATCGGTAGAGAATTTTGCTAATTACCGCAGAAGACGTGTACAAATCCGAATGGTGTCACTCACTGCACGTCCCAGTTCTACACAAAACTTTGTGATTTATCGCATACGTATACCAGATCTTCCCAGAAAACAAAATGCGGATCAGTGAAATCAATGGGCACCCATGATAACCTGAACAATTTATTTTCATTCATAATATAGGATTTATTATGAAGGAAGCTCTCTCCTCATGTACGAAGTCAACCTTCGGGTTCATTGAATTCACTCCGTATTCGTAGAAATATTAAGTCATTATGCATGCCTCTAACAGTAGCATTAATAGTAAAAACAACGAAGAGATTCGACATGTTTTACATTTCCTGCACTTCTTTTTCGTGCAGGTTTTTCATCATATACTGTAAATAAAGTTAACAGGTGCTACTCCGAACAAGCATGTTCTCATATTAGAGAAATTCTGGCTCGTGCCCATATCACCGCTAGTATGGTAGTAACCAGGTGAAAAAGTGAGGTTTGAGTAAAAGACTTTAGAAGAAAAGGAATTTCTATAGACAATCTTTATTCGCTGTCGATTACACATGTGGACGGCAAAACACCATCATTAGCGAATTGTGACCATGGTGATAATCCCATAGAAAACGCAACCTCGTCACTTCCATTTACTTATTTGGGGAAAATGGAGAGCACGATCTTCCTACATTGGCCCCTTCTGTGAGTAGAGCAGCATGAGTGACAACAGCAGCTCATCGTTATCGCACTTTGTATCAGTCAAACAATTCTACTCTGGAGAGAGTCGGAGGCGTCGTGCTTAAAGAGCAGCGGTGGATGGCATTGAAGGAGGTTGGTTGGGAGCCAAGCTGAAACACCCCGCTACACTTTCTTTTCATGAGCGTAAGATAATGATTACTTATACTTAACTTAAATAAATCACGTACAATCTCAAAATCTAAGTTTTCTCCGAACCAAACCCTTACGCTTGAAACCTTCGCGACAGAAATCCATTCATGTTCGCCTGACCGATTGATAAAGTGTGACCGATGGTGAGATTCACATATTTGCAATTAAGAGAGAGGGTGTCGCTAGCACGGAAGGGGAAATGTCATAAATTTGTGCCCAAAAAACGTCGCGAGATTGGCTGCTTACCTTAAGTGGGAATGACAAACCTTTTCTTGTAGATCAAATTGTGTAACCCAAATCGCATGCCATACGCGATGAACGGCGATAAGAACTTCATTAGATTTGCAGTTTTCTTCTAAATAGGTTTTGAAAGCTGCGAATAAAAGAAGGATCATTTGAAAGCCCGAATGACTGATGCTTGAGAATCGTGGCGGGATATGAGTATTTATTGATATATATTGATTGATGTAAGTCATAGGTAGGACCAGGCAAAACGTTTGTGGAGTCAATGTGGAGACAAATTAAACTTTGACTGGTCGATCATTGCTTTAGCTAAATAATATTTGCCGGCTTTTCAGTAGCGTATTGAGCATATGTGTACGCAAAAACTCAACGCATCGTTCCACATGCTGACAGCGTCGTCGGGAGCAGACTGAGTAGTTTTATTTATTTTTCGCCTTTGTATAAGTTTTTTTCGACGAACGTTGACCATTGGTGGCCATACTTGAAAATTAAAAAATGTCAAGAGAGCCATTATTTTCCATCGGCATTTAGGTGCCTTTTCCACGGTTAACAGAGATAATAACCGTCTACCTGATTTAAGTTAAACGGTGTATTGCCTACCTCGATTGCCTCTCGAATCACACGAGGCTAATATGGTCCATTTTTCGCCAAAACTTTAGCCTCATCGAAGAGTGTCTCGTTCCTTGAACCTGACTCGAAATATTCTGCGGCTACTGAAGTCATCCACTGCCTTGCCTCAAGCGCTCTTGTACGCTCCCTCAGCCCTCTCATAATTAATCGCTTAGCTTGTCCTACGTAGCTTGAGTCACGTACGCACTGAATCTCATATATTCCTTCTGTTTGGGGGAGAGGAATGGCATCTTCTATGGATGGAAGCAGATAAATATGGAAAAAATAAATAGAATGCCTGTGGCTCTGATTAAGAAAACAAAGCTTCACCAAATAAATAATGGGGCAATACGTTTCTGGGAGTGGTAAAAATTATACAGAAGTATTTATCCACATTAGATAAAACCTAACCTTGATTTCGCGCCGTGCTATCGAGACCTTGAACTGAGTAATATATTTTGGAGGATTCGAAAGTCTATGAAATCTGTGAATAAATGAACCGTCGACCGCGGAATTTTTTTGGCATGAAAAAACATGATTTGTTTAATTGCAGATACCTGTTTTATTCGCTATTTATACTCATTAAGCACAAGTACAAAAAGGAAATTGGATTATCTAGGAAATAGGGAAGTTACGTTGAAAAAGTAAGTAGGAGGGAACAAACTAGGCCCGGTGGATCAGTACTTGTTTTTGGGGAGTAAGTTAGAGGAAAAGGGGCATAGTAGCGAGGGAACGGGGAGAAGGATTGCGCTAGCAAAAGGGGAAGAAAGTGAGAAACGATGACGGAAACACTGAGTGAAGATGGGAAGAAAAGATTGGTAAAAAGTTTAATACGAATCACACTGCTTTATGGATAAGACAACTGATTTTTGAGGAAATGAGAGGGCTAGCGTAGATTGTGGAGGCATTTGAGATGCGTGTGTGTGTTAGGCGGAGAATGGAGTAAATAAGTTGGACAGGAAGGAAGACGAACGGTTGAGATTCTGAATAGAGTGGGTCAAGAGAGGCAGGTCTTTAGGGAATCCGAAAAAAACGAGAATGAAAGAAATATTGAAAGTTAATGTTATGTTTAAGGCGGTAAAAGAGGGGAGAACGTTTGGGTGAGTGACGTAGAGGAGGAAGAGAATTAGAAGAGCTCTTTAGACATCATGAAAGTAGGTAAAAGTCATGAAGAAAGAAATAATGTAGGGAAGAAAGAGCAAGTTCTCACGATACTTAGAAGTAAATGGTAGTTAGGGTCCGTCTAAAATTCATCTTTAAATTGGTAGAATACTTTGATTGAATATTCATGAATAAAATGCAAAAACAATGGTACCGTCTCCTGTGACATTGGACAGAAATGGAATGCATTTCCTCCGTATCGAAAACGCTGACATTCATGGAAAAATCATCCTCTCCACCCCCCCCCCCCCCAAGTGCGCACGAGGCAAATGTTCTTCAACAGTAAATTACGTTCCATCAATCGCTCTCGTGGAACTTTTATTCCCTTATCAAACAACTTAAAACCCATTACAATCAATGCCTTCTTTAGAATTAATGCTACTCGTGTCTTAAGCCTCTCAAAAGCTATCTCTTGTAGTTTACCGTCTCCTACTTCCTCTGTCACTCGGAAACTTAAACTATCCTGTCTACCTCGGAAAAAATATAATTCATGAAAATTTGGGAGCGACTGATTTAACTTACAATAAATTCACGATGTTTTCAAGCCAGTAGTGATTCGGATGAATAATAAAATACGCTGTGGTTAGTATATTTAAGTTTACGGACAGAGAGCACCAACTCTCGTACCACCAACCACGTTTGCCTAGTGATACTCTGCTGGTATTATTGTTCCTTCATCCTCGAGTTTTTCATTCCTTTAAATATATGTATATATTAAATGGTATGATTATGTAAACGAATTAAGTACTTAAAAAAATACCTGCAATAAAACTCAAATGAACATTGGCGGTTTTATGCGGTTAATGGTTTGTCCACACCCATTGGGAGAGAGCTGTAATAAATGAGGTAATAATTTATTAGTAGTATTATTAGTAGTATTATAAGTAGTATGTCATAATAGTACCAAGTAGTGAGACAATTTCTTTTTGAGTGGTTGAGAAAAGGAATAACTTAAATGGTTCGTCATTTTAATGATCACTAACCGTCTTGAAACGGACATCTAAAAGCTTAACCGTTTTAATGTGTTTGCAATAGGTGCCTTCAGTATTTTTACCAAAAATAATAATATTTCAAGATCAGTAATAATAAAATCAATTTTTCAAGTTTAGAAAGAACATTTTACAAAAGTGAAAAAAATGAGATTTGTATGGCCACATATGGCACCTCCTGGATGAGTATTTTATTATAAACGAGGCTTTCTATTTTACGCCATGTTCTTCTATTTTACAATGTGTATAATTTGACAAGCTTAAAAATTATCGTGCTAACTGTCTCCCTCTTTTAAGTCTTGAGATACTAAATGTACCATCACTGAAGTTTACTGGTTATTAAATCTTCTTTACGAAAAGTTGTGTAAAAGTTTTTGCAGTCTGCGTTGGAAAGGTTTCTATTTAATCTATGATAATAGTAGTAGTATAACGATGTATGGTAGATTTTCGATTGGCCCTAGGACTACACACGACTATATTCCTGAGCCCTAACTAACGTGACACAAAATATCAGTGGACCCTATAGCTACAGATCGCGTGTAACTCATTCTTTAGCTATACCTCTATCAAGTCCATCCAAACTGCCTATACTTTCCTTCTACCTCGATTCTCCAGAATTCTCCCCTATGTGATTTTTACACTCTAAAATAGTTGCATTGTAATGCACAATTAGCGGATGACTCCGTTAAAAGTTACTGTCGCGGCACCTCCCGCATTTTTTTGGAATTTGTCAAAGGTATAGCACCCTAATTGTTTGAAGTTTGCTTTAACCTCGAGGACTGTGGAGCATCGCGCACAACTACGAATGTCTGTGACATTTTATGCACGGTATTTCGTCACAACATCTCTTCCTTTAAAATCCCCCAAAATCTCGGGTACTATAAGAACGCCTCGGTAGCTTAACTTACTAAAGCAGTCGGCCGGGCATCGAGGGAACCGGCTTCGAATCCCGGTTAAGGCGAATGATATTGTACAATCTGAAATTGTTTCATTTTAATACATATTTAGCGGATGTCTCCATTAACTGTTAATACCTCCCGCATTAATGCTACTATCCCCCGAATCTCCCGCAGTTTCTTGGGATCTCCCATATATTATCTTGCTACTGCATATCACTGACTTCCAGTATCTCCTGAATCTACTTGTCTTGTCTTTTTTTAATTTCTCCCAAAAACCCTCCATCTTCCATTGCCGTACCTGGAATTTTATCGTTTCTTTTTCTTCTATCCATTTTATTTTATCCATTATTCCCCATCTACGCTCATTCTCTTGCCTCAACGACCATGTTTCCGAGCCATACAAAACTATGCTCCATATTATAGTTTTCACTATTATTTTCTTTGTATATTCCGGTGCAATTTCCCGTTTCTTCGTAAATACTTCTTTGCCTAACGCAATTAGTCTTTAATGCCCCTCTTACTCTCATCTACATGTACGTTAAGCATCTGTATGTTCGCTCATAACCGTTACTAACGCTATTAGCCTCTGTCTTTATACAACATTGTGGGCATGCTAACAAAACAATTAGGATTTATTAGAAACTCATTGGGGAAATGCGATGAAAAGATGAAGGAGAAATATTATATTCCACTCGTTATGCCTCATTTAGAATATGCTGCTATTATACGGGATCCTCGTGAAGTTGGATTGATTGTCGGATTGGATCGCGTGCAGCGTAGAGCTGCTAGATTGACAAAACGTTGACATGACAAAATGAGAAGCGTATCAAAATTATAAGAGGAGCTAGTTTGGGATCACTCACGAAGCAAAGGTTTAAATGACAGATTAAATCTCTTGCCCAGATTGGAAGGATGTCTTTTTAGCAATAATGTTGCAAATGTATTATTAGTTCCATCATACTTTGGTAGGAGAGATCATGTCAATAAAATTAGAGGGATAGATGAGATAGAGATAGAGATATAGGATGTGATTTTTCCCACGAACGATAAAGGAACAGAAAACACTGTCCGGCCGCGCTAGGAGGGACAATTAGTCGTTTTTGGATAAAAAGTAGTCATCATGCAAAACGCTTCCCAATTAAGTGAACTGTTTTACTTTCCTTAGTATATGTCCACATACTTTAATGCTTATCTTCGCCTTCCCATTTTTTAATGAACTAATCAATTTCGTTTGCTAATGATCAATCTTTATTCCATGCCTCTCATCCTGGTTCTTCAATGCGCTACGGAATGATTTCAACCCTTTGGCTGACTGGCTAACTAACGCATCTGCATTAATCATCGGCATATCCAACTTATTTAATATGCACTGAGAATGTATTTGGAACACCACTTCCATTGTCTGAGCCAACATTATACTCCCGAAAAACGTCGTGGGTCAATGTCTTCGGATATGAAGAGGTATGAGCTTATCCACCTTTTTGAAGGAACTAAAAATTAAAAAGGTCATCATATACGATAATTTTATAGAGTAATTCGAAAAATATAATTCCTTGGATGATTAAAATCTTATTTTAATATTGTTGACGCATCAGCAGATCCAATTATCGCACAATCCGTGGAGTGTAGGACAGGGGCATAAGCCGGCGCGAAGTAAGGCCGTGCAAAATAACATCATAATCCCAGAACAAAATCGACTGAAATCAGGAGTCCACCGCTTTAGTGGCATATTGTAGGAAAGAGATAATACCTACATTTATCGATATTATGATGCCATCGGGATTAGGATTTAATTAATACTACTATTTGCAAGTATAATCACACTTAATTCTCCCACATGAGCCCTTATTTCATGTTGGCATACAATTCCTTGTTAAGATGAGATTCGATTGTGGTGCTCGTGAATTGAAGGAAACTGTAACTGACTCATTGATCACTCATATGATTGAAGAAAAAAACTTCTTAAAGTTAGAATCGATTCATGTATTCATATTAATTATTAATTAAACAGATGGCCAAATTTGAATGTAACACTCATTATTATGGGCCATCATACCGATTTCTGAATAAGCCAAAAACTTATGGTAAAATGTAGAGTGGGCGTGTTTACCGTGTTTAGCACCTGGATGATATAAAAAATTTTAATTTAATGGCACAATGAAATTATAGCGTAAATCATAAAATGATAGGCATTAAATTAGTATAGTGTGTATTAGGTAACATAATTGTTCCAACTATGACCAGTTATTGCATACGGATTGCAACGATATTTCCTACTACTCGCCGTCGGTGTGGGAAGTATCAAGCCACAGTTCTACAAGAAAGACGCCAGTGAGTATATGAACAAGGGTGCGGTCATATAAAACCAAGTCATCCGTTCGGAAATTTGAGCAAAAAGGCACGGATTTCCATTCCCAATTAATATGTTCAATCACAACGAGAAATTTCCATTTTACCAGAGTTGTCGGCATGCTTTCTTTTTCCATTTGGCCGGGTTCTAAGACACCTCTTTCGGAGTCGTGTTTGGGATGATAATACCCTACCTCGTGAAGAAGTTCTTAAGCTCACCATAACGATGCAATTATGAAACGTTTCTTGACTTAACTAAGGGATATAAACGCGTGAGATAGTTTGACTCATCTGTTTTTATGACACTACGAGCAATGGTCCTTTTTCGTGAGGTTGCGCAAGAATTGGTGGTATGGCCGCGCGACCGTAATTCGTCACCATACGGCGCATTTTTTTTAGAAAAATTTTATGATACATTTCCGACACAATGCACGCATAGGAGTGCCATCCGTGCAATAAGGATGGGGAGGAAACGATACAAATCCTCCCCCATCCCAGCCTTCCCAACCAAAGAGAACCGTATAATTCCCCTCGTATGAAAAAGTTGGAAATCCGCAAGAAAATGTTTTTTAAAATATGCACCTATAATAAAGGAGGGCTAAGGGTATAGACTCCCTCCCTCTTTCTCTCTTAGCAAGTAGCTAATTCCCTAAGGCTTAACTGTGTAGAATGCGTACTGTTCCGTTGAAATAAAATATTGTAATAGTAAAAATTAAGTTTACGGATTATTGGATATGTGTAATGTTTCACTTCAACTGAATTTTAGCCTATGGAATTCAACTTCACCGTGTAATTTTCAAGGAAAATTAAAATAGGTCGATCGTGATTTTACTCAAAAATTTCGTTTTGACACTGAAATTAGGAGAAAATTTTTTCCATGGAATATTTCAAGTATCATTCGAGCATAAACAGTAACTTGGAAAACATAATAATACATGAATTTACCTGTGTATTTACTATGGTACACTTTTTTCATTAAGGTATGGTGAGAGGTCAAAACTTAAGAGTAGGACACATGATAATATTATTATACTAAAATAACGATTTTATACCTACATTATTGTATGCACCTGAACTCAATTATCTTAGTTGTAATTTTTCCTATTAAATGTTGGCTTTGGCCACCATTATCAACTATTGTGATCACGTATAATACGGATTTCCTCTTGGTGGCCTATGTCATTTCCTTCTTCAGTATTTCGAACTTTCTACCTGCCTTCATGGCGTCCAAATAGCTTATTCTTTTATTTCTTCTTTTTCACTTATCTATTGTTCTTCCTTCCATAGCTAACTTTGGGATCCCACTATCGTTTCTTTCACTAATTTTTCGCGTTTTCTTCAAATTTCGCCCATTCATACCCTCTCTCCTTTCACCATATTTAAAACTTCGCCTTTGATCTCTATGTCCAACTCTTTTTTTTCCATTCTCCTTCGTATCCATGTGTCAAAAGTCCCAAATCTTCTCTCATACTCTCGCCATGAAAAGATCTCAGATCATTCAGCACTAAGTTCCATATTAATGCAACAATTTCAGAGCGTAAAAATCATTCGCCTTGACTGGGACTCGAACCCAGATCCCTCAATATCCGGTCGAGTGCTTTAGCCACTTAAGCTACCGAGGCGTCCTCTTAAACTCTGAAATTTTGGGGCTTTTAAAGGAACTAGATGTTATGACGAAATACCGTACATACAATGTCACATGCATTCGTAGTCGTGCGCGAGGCGCCACTGTCCACGAGGTTAAAAGCCAACTTTAAACACGTATGGTGTTTTCCCTTTGACAAATTCCAAAGAAACTGCGGGAGATGCCGCAACAGTAACTTTTAACGGAGTCATCCGCTAATGTGCATTTTAATGCAACAATTTTTATGCAACAATCTCCCGCAGTTTCTTTGGAATTTGTCAAAGGGAAAACACCATACGTGTTTAAAGTTGGCTTTTAACCTCGTGGACAGTGGCGCCTCGCGCACGACTACGAATGCATGTGACATTGTATGTACGGTATTTCGTCATAACATCTAGTTCCTTTAAAAGCCCCAAAATTTCAGAGTTTAAGAGGACGCCTCGGTAGCTTAAGTGGCTAAAGCACTCGACCGGATATTGAGGGATCTGGGTTCGAGTCCCAGTCAAGGCGAATGATTTTTACGCTCTGAAATTGTTGCATTAAAATGCACATTAGCGGATGACTCCGTTAAAAGTTACTGTTGCGGCATCTCCCGCAGTTTCTTTGGAATTTGTCAAAGGGAAAACACCATACGTGTTTAAAGTTGGCTTTTAACCTCGTGGACAGTGGCGCCTCGCGCACGACTACGAATGCATGTGACATTGTATGTACGGTATTTCGTCATAACATCTAGTTCCTTTAAAAGCCCCAAAATTTCAGAGTTTAAGAGGACGCCTCGGTAGCTTAAGTGGCTAAAGCACTCGACCGGATATTGAGGGATCTGGGTTCGAGTCCCAGTCAAGGCGAATGATTTTTACGCTCTGAAATTGTTGCATTAAAATGCACATTAGCGGATGACTCCGTTAAAAGTTACTGTTGCGGCATCTCCCGCAGTTTCTTTGGAATTTGACTAAGTTCCATATTTGCCTGTATTAAGAATTCTTTAATGAGTTTACCAATAATTTTCTGTCATCAATTTTCTTCTTCCCTAGAATAGTTCTTTTTCCAATGTAATATTTCCCGTGCGTTCCCTACCACTAAGGCCAATTTACTGCCTAAAAACTTGAACTGTTCCACCAACTCTAGTTTATTTCCTCCTAATTTTACGTTTAGCTTTGCCTACCTACTTTTCGCGAATCACTTAACTTTAGTCTCCTAGCGAGCAATCATCACGGCATATTTCTTGTATTGACTCTCTTGATGGATTCAATATTAACTCCATTCCCTTGAGTATCTCACTGACTATTGCTTGAGCATCTGTGAATGTGTCTGACTCAAACGCCTCAGCGTCCTCTTGTTTTTCCCCATTCAATCCCTTCCCACGCAATCCTTTAACATTTTCCCTCAGTGCACAAGTTAGAAACCATTGGAGATAACGGGAAACCATGTCTCACCCCTTTGTGTATTACTGCCCGTCTCGATTCTCTCTCTGCTACCCTAACTTGTTGCGGATGGTTCATATACAAGTTTCGAATAATCCGCCTAACACTACAGTCTACTCTCATATTCCGCAATACATCCATTCTACTCTATCTAACGCCTTCTATAAATTAACTATATAAACAAAAACGTCCTGGTTGTGCTCCAAATTCATTTCCACTGATGTTCTCATTACAGCGATGGCGTCACATGTTCTCCTCATTCTCCAAAACTCTAGTTGATCTTCCCCTAAGCAGTTGCCTCTATTATGTCACTATAATAATCTTCGAATGTTGAGTCTCAGAACTACTGTCGTCGCGAGAAAAACTGAACTTAAACTTCTGTAGTACTCACAAACTGCAGTTTTACTTTATTTCGGGATGGTGATTAAATTTGACGTGACCAGGTTTCTGGCCTGGTTTCTTCCTCGCAAATTCTTCTTAAAACAAAAAACATTCCTTTATTTTATTTCCCTATAATTATTTAAGTCACGAGGTTATCGTAATCTAATCCTTCTACCTTATTCATCTTGATTTCCTTTTGTCCAACTCGCTATCTACAAAGTATTCCCGAACTTAAGCTGTCCTCGTCCACGTTAAAATTCCCTTTCAATATATAAACTACCCGTAGGTGTTCTAACCACTTAATCATTCAATTCTTTTACATACTATTTCCACCTTCCATAAATATCTTTCCGTCTCACTAATTAACTTCCTGTTTTATATCATACGCTCGGAATATTTTTCATTCGCTACAACATGACAATTCTCTCACCTCTTTATATAGCGCTTCTGCTTTTCTCTTTCATTGAAATGTCCACTTACCTTCGCAGTGTTCTTTCCACGTTCACTTGACTCTATTGATTCCATCACTTAGTTTAAAAACTTTTCGTATTTACCGATGCTCTTACTCCTCAGCTGGTTTTGCTACACCGCGCGTACTCGTCTTTCCTCAACACTACCCTCCCCCAACCTTCACTGAGTATTTTTATTAATATTTTCTTTTTGCTCCTTCATTTTCAACACCTTTAAAGTTTAGATATACAACTTTCCCATTCTCTTTGATATATTCGATGCTTTCAGGCTTAACTTTGTGTAAATCCATTATCAATGAAGTAAAAATATCAATGTACCTTTCCCCTCAATTAGTTTCCACAAAATAGTTTCGACACATCGGCTTCATCCTCAACTCAGACCTGATGATGACGCCGATGCGTCGAAACTATTGAATATTTACCGAATAAAATTGAGTGGAAAGACACACTGGTATTTTTATTTCAGTTTTCCATTTTCGTTCCCCTTCCAACAATTTTGAATTTCAAATTTTATTTGTTGCAACTTAATTATGGTCCAAATCAGTATCTGGCTTTGGAAAACGTTGCGAGTTGGTGATGATGCCCCTTAAACTACCGGGTGTGGCGCTTAAATCCGGACAAGTACGAGTTTCCTCGAATGAGATTTCCTCGCCAGGTCAGCGATACATTCTCCAGACCTCTCCGAAGCTCTATACTTAGCCAAAATATCGTAAAGAGTTGATATTGGGTATCTGAAGAATCGAACTATTTCAAAATATAACGCCCAGCTCTAACTTTTTCGAAAAAACGGCTCTTCGTTTGTCCTATGCACTTGCAAGTAACATCTCGGCCATTTTGAGTTCATGACTGTTTACTAGATGCCTATATCTTTCAAGAACGCCAATCGCGACCTCCAGTGGAACTACAATATGGCGGGAAATTTAAATAGAACTTTTCCCGGATTTAAGCGCTCCACCTTTGCCTATAAGGCAAACATAACATAATCTGAGGGGCATGTTCCTGCATCTCTGGGAAATTTCAATATGTACCTACGCCGGTGATGGTGTTGAATAGGGAGTCAATTATTATCTAACTACATTACTATTCGGTATTTCATTCCTGGCACGCTCTCATTCGATCCCTGTAATTGATCTACTTCCTTCTTGTCGATTTGCGATCTTAAAATAATAGATTGTTTGGGTCTGTTGTTGTTGTTATTATTATCATCGGTATTTTACCGGTTAAGGAACACATGTATTTTGGATGGACACAGACTATACAACGATACATTTATTTACCTAATGAAAGGAGAAACTTTGTGATTCCACATAGATTTATTCGACGGACGACCTAGGTTTCGACGTGGCACGTCATCATCAGGTACATTTTGTAAAGAAGACAGAGAATATATAGTCACACAAATTGGGGGGGTGGGTTGGGGGGGGGGGGAAGGCGAGAAGAGAGACAACTCCCCGGTCTGAGGTGAGGGTTAGGGGGTGGAAGAGGGGAAAAAACCCAGGGGGGGGGTGTTGGCCCGGAGGTGGTTAAGGGGGTTGAGAGCAAGGGGCTAGAAGAAAGGAAAGGATTAGGAACTCTGTAAACTCAGGAAGGGGGAGGTGGTGAAGGGGACGCGTGGATCAGGAGGGAGAGGGGAAACCCAGAATATACGTAAAAACGCTGTATTAAGAGCCGGTAGGGGAGGAGGTAAGGTAGGTGGGGTGTCATTAGGTGTGGAAGGAAGGAAGGTCTAGAAGGGGGGAGTGGGAAGGGTACAAGATTTCGTTAACAATGGTAACCTTATTCTTAACACATTTCAAAATTTCAAATTGCTCTAGCGCGTCAAGCCTTTGTCCTTTCTTCTCAAAATGTAAGAACTCTGGCACAAAATCACTCCGATGATTCTCGTCCAGCAGATGTTTGGCAAAGAGAGACGCCGAGTCCTTATTTTTGACGCACGATTGGTGTTCCTTGATCCTCTCTTTAAACTTTCTCCCAGTCTGGCCGATGTATCCTGCTCCACATTGACAATTTAATTTATAAACACCACTTTTCTCACTTGTAGGGATTCTGTCTTTGGTATGAGAAATTAAATTCCTCATGCACTGTTTGTTATAAAACGCTAGTCTAATTTTGTCTTTGGGGATTTTTCTGCATACCCTCAGGGATAATGGGCCTAAATAGAGAAACCTTCTCCATTGAGCCCTTGATATATCGCTAGGTATAGACCCATAAATACTGTTTCTGGCTAACTTGGACATTTTCCTCTTATAAAGTTTGTCTATTAGTTTTTCCGGGTAGCCATTGTTTACTGCTATTGTCTTAATAATATTAAGTTCCTTTAAAACGCTGGAAACCGTCATTGGTATTGAAGTTAGTCTATTGATCATGGAATGAAATGCTGCAAGTTTTTGTGAAAAGCAATGTCTGGAGGTGGAGTGAATAACATGGTCCGTGTATGTGTCTTTCCTAAATATGGAAAATTGCAATTTCTCATGGGATCTTGAAATGCAGATATCTAGAAAATTCAGGCAACCGTTTACTTCCTTTTCTATGGAAAATTGAATATTGGATTTTAATGAATTTAAGTGGGAGAGGAAATTGTCTAATTGTCTATCTGTCCCGGACCAGACACATAAAACATCGTCCACATACCTGTGCCAGCTAACTACGTTCTTGGTGAGGGGGTGGGGAGAGGAAAATAAGTCCTTTTCGAATGCGTCCATGTAAATATCTGCTAAGACAGGGGACAGGGGAGAGCCCATGGCTAAACCATTGGACTGTTTGTAGAACTGTCCGTTGAAGACGAAATAATTCTGGGAGACGCACAAGGAGAGAAGAAGACACAGTTCATAGGCAATGGGAGTCGAGATGGACTTCCGAAGGAGGATGTCCTGCGCTAGGTTCACGGCTACTTTCGGGTTCACGTTGGTAAAAAGATCTTTTACGTCAAAAGACACTAGAGTGCACTTTTTGTGAATTGTCATTCCCGAGAGCTTGTTCACCAAGTCCACTGAGTTTAACACACTGTACTTCGCAGAAAATTGAGACAAGTCTCTAAATAACACATTGAGTTTTTTCGCTAGCAGGTGGTTGGGGGAAGACACACTTGAAACAACTGGTCTTATCGGAATGTCTTTCTTATGCACTTTCGGGAGTCCGAAAAATCTCGGAGCGGAAGGATTCATTTGGAAAAGTTGAAAAATTTCTGACCATTTAAACAGTCCCTCACAGGCTTTTAACTCTTTTTTGCACTCTTGTTGGAATTTAGGGGTGGGATCAGAACGAAGGACTTCTAAGTCGTTTGCTTTAATGAAGTCTTCACATTTCTTGACATAACTGCTTTTTTCCATCACCACCACTGCGTTGCCTTTATCGGCTTTTTGTATAATCAGGTCTTTGGCGGCCAAAGTACGTTTTATAGACCTCAAAGCCGCGTTCTCGGAAGAATAAATTACTTCGTTTCTAATTTGAGAGGCCTTAAGTAACTGCTGTTTAACAACGTGTTTGATAGCACTATTTTCTTTCCGGAGGGCGACTTCACAGTCCACAGCTAAGTTTACCAAGTCTTTGTCGGAGACAGGGATGTGAGGAATGTGTTTGAGTCCTTTTTCCAATAATAACACTTCACTGGGTTTAAAGGAATGTCCTGAAAGATTCACAATTCGTGGTCCAAATTGGTGGGAGTCATGGTCGGGAGAAAAGTCCGATTTCCGAGTAGGTTTGTCACGTTGTTGAAGTACCTCGAGTTTCCGGTTGATAGTAGCTCTTTTGAGACAAGAGATCTCACTACATTGTTGTCGCACTTTATCATCGAGACACAACCACTCAATCCAATTGAGCTCGTGGGTTAGTTCCACATGTAATAACAGTAAATATTCGGAAATAGCGTCCCTTTTTACATACCACTCATGCAGTTCCCGTTTTAGCCAGGTTTTCTTGGCTACTTCCATGGCGAAGTTTCCTGCTGAAGATCGGGTTTCCTTACAATGGATATTGACGTACTTCGGGAAGATCCCGAGGGAGACGCAGCGACTGTTGAAGTAGATGTTGAGCGACGCGTTCAGGTATTTGATGGAGAGTCTTCTATACAATATTGCCTTCACTGCGTTACTGGCGCACTTGATATAATTCGTTGTCTCAGGCGTGACTTCATGGAATCGACTTAACATAATGAAAGGAGAAACTTTGTGATTCCACATAGATTTATTCGACGGACGACCTAGGTTTCGACGTGGCACGTCATCATCAGGTACATTTTGTAAAGAAGACAGAGAATATATAGTCACACAAATTGGGGGGGTGGGTTGGGGGGGGGGGGAAGGCGAGAAGAGAGACAACTCCCCGGTCTGAGGTGAGGGTTAGGGGGTGGAAGAGGGGAAAAAACCCAGGGGGGGGGGTGTTGGCCCGGAGGTGGTTAAGGGGGTTGAGAGCAAGGGGCTAGAAGAAAGGAAAGGATTAGGAACTCTGTAAACTCAGGAAGGGGGAGGTGGTGAAGGGGACGCGTGGATCAGGAGGGAGAGGGGAAACCCAGAATATACGTAAAAACGCTGTATTAAGAGCCGGTAGGGGAGGAGGTAAGGTAGGTGGGGTGTCATTAGGTGTGGAAGGAAGGAAGGTCTAGAAGGGGGGAGTGGGAAGGGTACAAGATTTCGTTAACAATGGTAACCTTATTCTTAACACATTTCAAAATTTCAAATTGCTCTAGCGCGTCAAGCCTTTGTCCTTTCTTCTCAAAATGTAAGAACTCTGGCACAAAATCACTCCGATGATTCTCGTCCAGCAGATGTTTGGCAAAGAGAGACGCCGAGTCCTTATTTTTGACGCACGATTGGTGTTCCTTGATCCTCTCTTTAAACTTTCTCCCAGTCTGGCCGATGTATCCTGCTCCACATTGACAATTTAATTTATAAACACCACTTTTCTCACTTGTAGGGATTCTGTCTTTGGTATGAGAAATTAAATTCCTCATGCACTGTTTGTTATAAAACGCTAGTCTAATTTTGTCTTTGGGGATTTTTCTGCATACCCTCAGGGATAATGGGCCTAAATAGAGAAACCTTCTCCATTGAGCCCTTGATATATCGCTAGGTATAGACCCATAAATACTGTTTCTGGCTAACTTGGACATCTACATCTACATCTACATAATACCCCGCAAGCCGCCGCAAGGGCGTGTGGCGGGGGGTGTTAGGTCACCAACCGTAAAAACGAAAAATACCACATGCAAAAAACAACACGGAAAATTACACCCCAGCAGCGCACACACTCATGCAAAACTCCCTCCATCCAATACTCATGCAAACACATACACCGCAAAACAACAAAAAACTGCACCCCAGGATACAGCACGAAAGCCATCCTAAAACACGCAAGCCAGGACACAACAAGCAAGAATGTGAAACATCACTACCACATGAAAATGCACCACAAAACACTCAACCCCCCAAAGAGACAGTAAAAGGAAGGGAATTCGACCCAACGTTGCAGGTAGCAGGAATTTCCCCCCGCCGGGAGGGAAGAGGGACTGAAAGGGAAACTTAAAAACAGATGAACAGAACACGAATGATATCATGCGGAAAGAATGGGTTATTATAACAAAACACATAAGGTTAGTGGAGGAGCATGCATTTAAGTAGAACTAATTATTTTTAGACACTGAGGGTGGCAAGTGGAATTTTTACTATCTATAATCCTACAGTTGCTATCCCGTATTGTCCGTGGGAAGAAGGAGTCCTTGAGTCGGCTAGTCCTGGCATCTATTTCCCGAATTTTATATGCATGATCCAAGCGACCAATGTATGTAGGAGTACGAATAATCTGCGAGACCTCGGTGCTGAAACATGCGGATCTGAATTTATTTAATAATTTCAGTCTTGCATTGAATCGTCTCTCTTCTAATGATTCCCACCCCAAATCCATGAGCATTTCGGTAACGCTTTGCGTTTTATCGTAGGAATTTTTTACAAAACGGGCTGCCCGGCGTTGAACCTTCTCAATTTCCCGAATGAGACCTTTTTCACTCGGGTCCCACACGCTGCATGCGTATTCTAAATGAGGCCTTACAAGAGCGTGGTAACAACGTTCCTTGACCTTTGAGTCACTTTTGCCGACATTTTCCTCTTATAAAGTTTGTCTATTAGTTTTTCCGGGTAGCCATTGTTTACTGCTATTGTCTTAATAATATTAAGTTCCTTTAAAACGCTGGAAACCGTCATTGGTATTGAAGTTAGTCTATTGATCATGGAATGAAATGCTGCAAGTTTTTGTGAAAAGCAATGTCTGGAGGTGGAGTGAATAACATGGTCCGTGTATGTGTCTTTCCTAAATATGGAAAATTGCAATTTCTCATGGGATCTTGAAATGCAGATATCTAGAAAATTCAGGCAACCGTTTACTTCCTTTTCTATGGAAAATTGAATATTGGATTTTAATGAATTTAAGTGGGAGAGGAAATTGTCTAATTGTCTATCTGTCCCGGACCAGACACATAAAACATCGTCCACATACCTGTGCCAGCTAACTACGTTCTTGGTGAGGGGGTGGGGAGAGGAAAATAAGTCCTTTTCGAATGCGTCCATGTAAATATCTGCTAAGACAGGGGACAGGGGAGAGCCCATGGCTAAACCATTGGACTGTTTGTAGAACTGTCCGTTGAAGACGAAATAATTCTGGGAGACGCACAAGGAGAGAAGAAGACACAGTTCATAGGCAATGGGAGTCGAGATGGACTTCCGAAGGAGGATGTCCTGCGCTAGGTTCACGGCTACTTTCGGGTTCACGTTGGTAAAAAGATCTTTTACGTCAAAAGACACTAGAGTGCACTTTTTGTGAATTGTCATTCCCGAGAGCTTGTTCACCAAGTCCACTGAGTTTAACACACTGTACTTCGCAGAAAATTGAGACAAGTCTCTAAATAACACATTGAGTTTTTTCGCTAGCAGGTGGTTGGGGGAAGACACACTTGAAACATGAGTGTTATTTAGAGACTTGTCTCAATTTTCTGCGAAGTACAGTGTGTTAAACTCAGTGGACTTGGTGAACAAGCTCTCGGGAATGACAATTCACAAAAAGTGCACTCTAGTGTCTTTTGACGTAAAAGATCTTTTTACCAACGTGAACCCGAAAGTAGCCGTGAACCTAGCGCAGGACATCCTCCTTCGGAAGTCCATCTCGACTCCCATTGCCTATGAACTGTGTCTTCTTCTCTCCTTGTGCGTCTCCCAGAATTATTTCGTCTTCAACGGACAGTTCTACAAACAGTCCAATGGTTTAGCCATGGGCTCTCCCCTGTCCCCTGTCTTAGCAGATATTTACATGGACGCATTCGAAAAGGACTTATTTTCCTCTCCCCACCCCCTCACCAAGAACGTAGTTAGCTGGCACAGGTATGTGGACGATGTTTTATGTGTCTGGTCCGGGACAGATAGACAATTAGACAATTTCCTCTCCCACTTAAATTCATTAAAATCCAATATTCAATTTTCCATAGAAAAGGAAGTAAACGGTTGCCTGAATTTTCTAGATATCTGCATTTCAAGATCCCATGAGAAATTGCAATTTTCCATATTTAGGAAAGACACATACACGGACCATGTTATTCACTCCACCTCCAGACATTGCTTTTCACAAAAACTTGCAGCATTTCATTCCATGATCAATAGACTAACTTCAATACCAATGACGGTTTCCAGCGTTTTAAAGGAACTTAATATTATTAAGACAATAGCAGTAAACAATGGCTACCCGGAAAAACTAATAGACAAACTTTATAAGAGGAAAATGTCCAAGTTAGCCAGAAACAGTATTTATGGGTCTATACCTAGCGATATATCAAGGGCTCAATGGAGAAGGTTTCTCTATTTAGGCCCATTATCCCTGAGGGTATGCAGAAAAATCCCCAAAGACAAAATTAGACTAGCGTTTTATAACAAACAGTGCATGAGGAATTTAATTTCTCATACCAAAGACAGAATCCCTACAAGTGAGAAAAGTGGTGTTTATAAATTAAATTGTCAATGTGGAGCAGGATACATCGGCCAGACTGGGAGAAAGTTTAAAGAGAGGATCAAGGAACACCAATCGTGCGTCAAAAATAAGGACTCGGCGTCTCTCTTTGCCAAACATCTGCTGGACGAGAATCATCGGAGTGATTTTGTGCCAGAGTTCTTACATTTTGAGAAGAAAGGACAAAGGCTTGACGCGCTAGAGCAATTTGAAATTTTGAAATGTGTTAAGAATAAGGTTACCATTGTTAACGAAATCTTGTACCCTTCCCACTCCCCCCTTCTAGACCTTCCTTCCTTCCACACCTAATGACACCCCACCTACCTTACCTCCTCCCCTACCGGCTCTTAATACAGCGTTTTTACGTATATTCTGGGTTTCCCCTCTCCCTCCTGATCCACGCGTCCCCTTCACCACCTCCCCCTTCCTGAGTTTACAGAGTTCCTAATCCTTTCCTTTCTTCTAGCCCCTTGCTCTCAACCCCCTTAACCACCTCCGGGCCAACACCCCCCCCCCCCTGGGTTTTTTCCCCTCTTCCACCCCCTAACCCTCACCTCAGACCGGGGAGTTGTCTCTCTTCTCGCCTTCCCCCCCCCCCCAACCCACCCCCCCAATTTGTGTGACTATATATTCTCTGTCTTCTTTACAAAATGTACCTGATGATGACGTGCCACGTCGAAACCTAGGTCGTCCGTCGAATAAATCTATGTGGAATTACAAAGTTTCTCCTTTCATTATGTTAAGTCGATTCCATGAAGTCACGCCTGAGACAACGAATTATGTAAGAGTGAATGTTTGAGGTGGGTTACAAGGCATTTATTTCATTTTTAGAAAATTTAATTTTTCACATTTTTCCATGAAAAGTGCCAATACCCCCCCCTTTGGGTTCAAGGGAAAATGTCACTCAACACAAATCAAACAAAAATGTTTCCATGGTGTGTATTGTTGTTCATTTTCATCAACTAAACAAAATTAAACCCAGAATAAATACTGAAAGGCAAGAAATGAGCATAAAAGATGCTTCAGCGCAAGTGTTAATGTTACTAAAAGAGCCCAAATTTCTAAAAATATTGCGAAAAACCACAATCTTCTGTTAAAGAGTGAATAGTTGAGGTGCATAGAAGGCATTTATTTCAATTTTAGAAAATTTAATTTTTTACATTTTTCCATGAAAAGTGCCTTTGGGTTCTAGGTGAAAATCTCACTCGACACAAATCAAACAAAAATGTTTCCATGGTGTGTATTGTTGTTCATTTTCATCAAATAAACAAAATAAAACCCAGAATAAATACTGAAAGGCAACAAATGAGCAAAAAAGATGCTTCAGCGCAAGTGTTAATGTTACTAAAAGAGCCAAAATTTCTAAAAATATTTCGAAAAACAACAATTTTCAGTTTTAGATTGAATGTTTGAGGTGTATAGAAGGCATTTATTTCATTTTTAGAAAATGTTTTGTTTCACATTTTTCCATGAATAGTGCCAATACCCCCTCCTTGGGTTCTAGGTGAAAATCTCACTCGACACAAATCAAACAAAAATGTTTCCATGGTATGTATTGTTGTTCATTTTCATCAAATAAACAAAATAAAACCCAGAATAAATACTGAAAGGCAAGAAATGAGCATAAAAGATGCTTCAGCGCAAGTGTTAATGTTACTAAAAGAGCCAAAATTTCTAAAAATATTGCGAAAAACAAAAATTTTCAGTTTTAGAGTGAATGTTTGAGGTGTATAGAAGGCATTTATTTCATTTTTAGAAAATTTAATTTTTCACATTTTTCCATGAAAAGTGCCAATACCCCCCCTTTGGGTACTAGGTGAAAATCTCACTCGACACAAATCAAACAAAAATGTTTCCATGGTGTGTATTTTTGTTCATTTTCATCAAATAAACAAAATAAAACCCAGAATTAATCCTGAAAGACAAGAAATGAGCATAAAAGATTCTTCAGCGAAAGTGTTAATGTTACTAAAAGAGCCCAAATTTCTAAAAATATTGCGAAAAACCACAATTTTCAGTTTTAGAGTGAATGTTTGAGGTGTATAGAAGGCATTTATTTCATTTTTAAAAAATTTAATTTTTTCCATTTTTCCATGAAAACTGCCAATACCCCCCCCTTTGGGTTCTAGGTGAAAATCTCACTCGACACAAATCAAACAAAAATGTTTCCATGGTGTGTATTGTTGTTCATTTTCATCAAATAAACAAAATAAAACCCAGAATTAATCCTGAAAGACAAGAAATGAGCATAATTGATGCTTCAGCGCAAGTGTTAATGTTACTAAAAGAGCCAAAATTTCTAAAAATATTGCGAAAAACAACAATTTTCAGTTTTAGAGTGAATGTTTGAGGTGCATAGAAGGCATTTATTTCATTTTTAGAAAATTTAATTTTTCCCATTTTTCCATGAAAAGTGCCAATACCCCCCCCTTTGGGTTCTAGGTGAAAATCTCACTCGACACAAATAAAACAAAAATGTTTCCATGGTGTGTATTGTTGTTCATTTTCATCAAATAAACAAAATAAAACCCAGAATAAATCCTGAAAGACAAGAAATGAGCATAAAAGATGCTTCAGCGCAAGTGTTAATGTTACTAAAAGAGCCAAAATTTCTAAAAATATTGCGAAAAACAACAATTTTCAGTTTTAGAGTGAATGTTTGAGGTGTATAGAAGGCATTTATTTCATTTTTAGAAAATTAAATTTTTCACATTTTTCCATGAAAAGTGCCAATACCCCCTTTGGGTTCTAGGTGAAAATCTCACTCTACACAAATCAAACAAAAATGTTTCCATGGTGTGTATTGTTGTTCATTTTCATCAAATAAACAAAATAAAACCCAAAATAAATCCTGAAAGACAAGAAATGAGCATAAAAGATGCTTCAGCGCAAGTGTTAATGTTACTAAAAGAGCCCAAATTTCTAAGAATATTGCGAAAAACAACAATTTTCAGTTTAAGAGTGAATGTTTGAGGTGTATAGAAGGCATTTATTTCATTTTTAGAAAATTTAATTTTTACCATTTTTCCATGAAAAGTGCCAATACCCCCTTTGGGTTCTAGGTGAAAATCTCACTCGACACAAATCAAACAAAAATGTTTCCATGATGTGTATTGTTGTTCATTTTCATCAAATAAACAAAATAAAACCCAGAATAAATACTGAAATACAAGAAATGAGCATAAAAGATGCTTCAGCGGAATTGTTAATGTTATTAAAGGAGCCCAAATTTCTAAAAGTATTGCGGAAAACAACAATTTTCAGTTTTAGAGTGAATGTTTGAGGTGTATAGAAGGCATTTATTTTATTTTCAGAAAATTTAATTTTTCTCATTTTTCCATGAAAAGTGCCAATACCCCCCCCCTTTGGGTTCTAGGTGAAAATCTCACTCGACACCGATCAAACAAAAATGTTTCCATGGTGTGTATTGTTGTTCATTTTCATCAAATAAACAAAATAAAACCCAGAATAAATCCTGAAAGACAAGAAATGAGCATAAGTGATGCTTCAGCGCAAGTGTTAATGTTACTAAAAGAGCCCAAATTTCTAAGAATATTGCGAAAAACCACAATTTTCAGTTTTAGAGTGAATGTTTGAGGTGTATAGAAGCCATTAATTTCATTTTTAAAAAATTTAATTTTTTCCATTTTTCCATGAAAACTGCCAATACCCCCTTTGGGTTCTAGGTGAAAATCTCACTCGACACAAATCAAACAAAAATGTTTCCATGGTGTGTATTGTTGTTCATTTTCATCAAATAAACAAAATAAAACCCAGAATAAATCCTGAAAGACAAGAAATGAGCATTAAAGATACTTCAGCGCAAGTGTTAATGTTACTAAAAGAGCGAAAATTTCTAAAAATATTGCGAAAAAAACAATTATCAGTTTTAGAGTGAATGTTTGAGGTGTATAAAAGGCAATTATTTCATTTTTAGAAAATTTAATTTTTCACATTTTTCCATGAAAAGTGCCAATACCCCCCCCCTTTGGGTTCAAGGGAAAATGTCACTCAACACAAATCAAACAAAAATGTTTCCATGGTGTGTATTGTTGTTCATTTTCATCAACTAAACAAAATTAAACCCAGAATAAATCCTGAAAGACAAGAAATGAACATAAAAGATGCTTCAGCGCAAGTGTAAATGTTACTAAAAGAGCCAAAATTTCTAAAAATATTGCGAAAAACCACAATTTTCAGTTTAAGAGTGAATGTTTGAGGTGGGTTAGAAGGCATTTATTTCATTTTTAGAAAATTTAATTTTTCACATTTTTCCATGGGTTCCACCCCCCCCTTTGGGTTCTAGGTGAAAATCTCACTCGAAACAAATCAAACAAAAATGTTTCCATGGTGTGTATTGTTGTTCATTTTCATCAAATAAACAAAATAAAACCCAGAATAAATACTGAAAGGCAAGAAATGAGCATAAAAGATGCTTCAGCGCAAGTGTTAATGTTACTAAAAGAGCCCAAATTTCTAAAAATATTGCGAAAAACCACAATCTTCTGTTAAAGAGTGAATAGTTGAGGTGCATAGAAGGCATTTATTTCAATTTTAGAAAATTTAATTTTTCACATTTTTCCATGAAAAGTGCCTTTGGGTTCTAGGTGAAAATCTCACTCGACACAAATCAAACAAAAATGTTTCCATGGTGTGTATTGTTGTTCATTTTCATCAAATAAACAAAATAAAACCCAGAATAAATACTGAAAGGCAACAAATGAGCAAAAAAGATGCTTCAGCGCAAGTGTTAATGTTACTAAAAGAGCCAATTTTCTAAAAATATTTCGAAAAACAACAATTTTCAGTTTTAGATTGAATGTTTGAGGTGTATAGAAGGCATTTATTTCATTTTTAGAAAATGTTTTGTTTCACATTTTTCCATGAATAGTGCCAATACCCCCTCCTTGGGTTCTAGGTGAAAATCTCACTCGACACAAATCAAACAAAAATGTTTCCATGGTGTGTATTGTTGTTCATTTTCATCAAATAAACAAAATAAAACCCAGAATTAATCCTGAAAGACAAGAAATGAGCATAAAAGATTCTTCAGCGAAAGTGTTAATGTTACTAAAAGAGCCCAAATTTCTAAAAATATTGCGAAAAACCACAATTTTCAGTTTTAGAGTGAATTTTTGAGGTGTATAGAAGGCATTTATTTCATTTTTAAAAAATTTAATTTTCCCCATTTTTCCATGAAAAGTGCCAATACCCCCCCGTTTGGGTTCTAGGTGAAAATCTCACTCGAAACAAATCAAACAAAAATGTTTCCAGGGTGTGTATTGTTTTTCATTTTCATCAAATAAACAAGATAAAACCCCGAATAAATCCTGAAAGGCAAGAAATGAGCATAAAAGATGATTAAGCGCAAGTGTTATTTTTACTATTAGAGCCCAAATTTCTAAAAATATTGCGAAAAACCACAATCTTCTGTTTAAGAGTGAATGTTTGAGGTGCATAGAAGGCATTTATTTCAATTTTAGAAAATTTAATTTTTCACATTTTTCCATGAAAAGTGCCAATACCCCCTTTGGGTTCTAGGTGAAAATCTCACTCGACACAAATCAAACGAAAATGTTTCCATGGTGTGTATTGTTGTTCATTTTCATCAAATAAACAAAATAAAACCCAGAATAAATCCTGAAAGACAAGAAATGAGCATAAAAGATGCTTCAGCGCAAGTGTTAATGTTACTAAAAGAGCCCAAATTTCTAAAAATATTGCGAAAAACAACAATTTTCAGTTTTAAAGTGAATGTTTGAGGTGTATAGAAGGCATTTATTTCATTTTTAGAAAATTTAATTTTTCACATTTTTCCATGAAAAGTGCCAATACCGCCCTTTTTGGGTTCTAGGTGAAAATCTCACTCAACACATATCAAACAAAAATGTTTCCATGATGTGTATTGTTTTTCATTTTCATCAAATAAACAAAATAAAACCCAGAAATAATCCTGAAAGACAAGAAATGAGCATAAAAGATGCTTCAGCGAAAGTGTTAATGTTTCTAAAAGAGCCCAAATTTCTAAAAATATTGCGAAAAACCACAATTTTAAGTTTTAGAGTGAATGTTTTAGGTGTATAGAAGACATTTATTTCATTTTTAAAAAATTTAATTTTTTCCATTTTTCCATGAAAACTGCCAATACCCCCCCCTTTGGGTTCTAGGTGAAAATCTCACTCGACACAAATCAAACAAAAATGTTTCCATGGTGTGTATTGTTGTTCATTTTCATCAAATAAACAAAATAAAACCCAGAATAAATCCTGAAAGGCAAGAAATGAGCAAAAAAGGTGCTTAAGCGCAAGTGTTATTCTTACTATAAGAGCCCAAATTTCAAAAAATATTGCGAAAAACAACAATTTTCAGTTTAAGAGTGAATGTTTGAGGTGTATAGAAGGCATTTATTTCATTTTTAAAAAATTTAATTTTTCACATTTTTCCATGAAAAGTGCCAATACCCCCCCCTTTGGGTTCTAGGTGAAAATCTCACTCGACACAAATCAAACAAAAATGTTTCCATGGTGTGTATTGTTGTTCATTTTCATCAAATAAAAAAATAAAACCCAGAATAAATCCTGAAAGACAAGAAATGAGCATAAAAGATACTTCAGCGCAAGTGTTAATGTTACTAAAAGAGCCAAAATTTCTAAAAATATTGCGAAAAAAAACAATTTTCAGTTTTATAAGTGAATGTTTGAGGTGTATAGAAGGCATTTATTTCATTTTTAAAAAATTTAATTTTTCACATTTTTCCATGAAAAGTGCCAATACCCCCCCCTTTGGGTTCAAGGGAAAATGTCACTCAACACAAATCAAACAAAAATGTTTCCATGGTGTGTATTGTTGTTCATTTTCATCAACTAAACAAAATTAAACCCAGAATAAATCCTGAAAGACAAGAAATGAACATAAAAGATGCTTCAGCGCAAGTGTAAATGTTACTAAAAGAGCCCAAATTTCTAAAAATATTGCGAAAAACCACAGTTTTCAGTGTAAGAGTGAATGTTTGAGGTGGGTTACAAGGCATTTATTTCATTTTTAGAAAATTTAATTTTTCACATTTTTCCATGAAAAGTGCCAATACCCCCCCCTTTGGGTTCAAGGGAAAATGTCACTCAACACAAATCAAACAAAAATGTTTCCATGGTGTGTATTGTTGTTCATTTTCATCAACTAAACAAAATTAAACCCAGAATAAATACTGAAAGGCAAGAAATGAGCATAAAAGATGCTTCAGCGCAAGTGTTAATGTTACTAAAAGAGCCCAAATTTCTAAAAATATTGCGAAAAAACCACAATCTTCTGTTAAAGAGTGAATAGTTGAGGTGCATAGAAGGCATTTATTTCAATTTTAGAAAATTTAATTTTTTACATTTTTCCATGAAAAGTGCCTTTGGGTTCTAGGTGAAAATCTCACTCGACACAAATCAAACAAAAATGTTTCCATGGTGTGTATTGTTGTTCATTTTCATCAAATAAACAAAATAAAACCCAGAATAAATACTGAAAGGCAACAAATGAGCAAAAAAGATGCTTCAGCGCAAGTGTTAATGTTACTAAAAGAGCCAAAATTTCTAAAAATATTTCGAAAAACAACAATTTTCAGTTTTAGATTGAATGTTTGAGGTGTATAGAAGGCATTTATTTCATTTTTAGAAAATGTTTTGTTTCACATTTTTCCATGAATAGTGCCAATACCCCCTCCTTGGGTTCTAGGTGAAAATCTCACTCGACACAAATCAAACAAAAATGTTTCCATGGTATGTATTGTTGTTCATTTTCATCAAATAAACAAAATAAAACCCAGAATAAATACTGAAAGGCAAGAAATGAGCATAAAAGATGCTTCAGCGCAAGTGTTAATGTTACTAAAAGAGCCAAAATTTCTAAAAATATTGCGAAAAACAAAAATTTTCAGTTTTAGAGTGAATGTTTGAGGTGTATAGAAGGCATTTATTTCATTTTTAGAAAATTTAATTTTTCACATTTTTCCATGAAAAGTGCCAATACCCCCCCTTTGGGTACTAGGTGAAAATCTCACTCGACACAAATCAAACAAAAATGTTTCCATGGTGTGTATTTTTGTTCATTTTCATCAAATAAACAAAATAAAACCCAGAATTAATCCTGAAAGACAAGAAATGAGCATAAAAGATTCTTCAGCGAAAGTGTTAATGTTACTACAAGGGCCCAAATTTTAAAAATATTGCGAAAAACCACAATTTTCAGTTTTAGAGTGAATGTTTGAGGTGTATAGAAGGCATTTATTTCATTTTTAAAAAATTTAATTTTTTCCATTTTTCCATGAAAACTGCCAATACCCCCCCCTTTGGGTTCTAGGTGAAAATCTCACTCGACACAAATCAAACAAAAATGTTTCCATGGTGTGTATTGTTGTTCATTTTCATCAAATAAACAAAATAAAACCCAGAATTAATCCTGAAAGACAAGAAATGAGCATAATTGATGCTTCAGCGCAAGTGTTAATGTTACTAAAAGAGCCAAAATTTCTAAAAATATTGCGAAAAACAACAATTTTCAGTTTTAGAGTGAATGTTTGAGGTGCATAGAAGGCATTTATTTCATTTTTAGAAAATTTAATTTTTCCCATTTTTCCATGAAAAGTGCCAATACCCCCCCCTTTGGGTTCTAGGTGAAAATCTCACTCGACACAAATAAAACAAAAATGTTTCCATGGTGTGTATTGTTGTTCATTTTCATCAAATAAACAAAATAAAACCCAGAATAAATCCTGAAAGACAAGAAATGAGCATAAAAGATGCTTCAGCGCAAGTGTTAATGTTACTAAAAGAGCCAAAATTTCTAAAAATATTGCGAAAAACAAAAATTTTCAGTTTTAGAGTGAATGTTTGAGGTGTATAGAAGGCATTTATTTCATTTTTAGAAAATTAAATTTTTCACATTTTTCCATGAAAAGTGCCAATACCCCCTTTGGGTTCTAGGTGAAAATCTCACTCTACACAAATCAAACAAAAATGTTTCCATGGTGTGTATTGTTGTTCATTTTCATCAAATAAACAAAATAAAACCCAAAATAAATCCTGAAAGACAAGAAATGAGCATAAAAGATGCTTCAGCGCAAGTGTTAATGTTACTAAAAGAGCCCAAATTTCTAAGAATATTGCGAAAAACAACAATTTTCAGTTTAAGAGTGAATGTTTGAGGTGTATAGAAGGCATTTATTTCATTTTTAGAAAATTTAATTTTTACCATTTTTCCATGAAAAGTGCCAATACCCCCTTTGGGTTCTAGGTGAAAATCTCACTCGACACAAATCAAACAAAAATGTTTCCATGATGTGTATTGTTGTTCATTTTCATCAAATAAACAAAATAAAACCCAGAATAAATACTGAAATACAAGAAATGAGCATAAAAGATGCTTCAGCGGAATTGTTAATGTTATTAAAGGAGCCCAAATTTCTAAAAGTATTGCGGAAAACAACAATTTTCAGTTTTAGAGTGAATGTTTGAGGTGTATAGAAGGCATTTATTTTATTTTCAGAAAATTTAATTTTTCTCATTTTTCCATGAAAAGTGCCAATACCCCCCCCCCTTTGGGTTCTAGGTGAAAATCTCACTCGACACCGATCAAACAAAAATGTTTCCATGGTGTGTGTTGTTGTTCATTTTCATCAAATAAACAAAATAAAACCCAGAATAAATCCTGAAAGACAAGAAATGAGCATAAAAGATGCTTCAGCGGAATTGTTAATGTTATTTAAAGAGCCAAAATTTCTAAAAATATTGCGAAAAACAACAATTTTCAGTTTAAGAGTGAATGTTTGAGTTGTATAGAAGTCATTTATTTCATTTTTAGAAAATTTAATTTTTCCCATTTTCCATGAAAAGTGCCAATACCCCCTTGGGTCCTACGTGAAAATCTCACTCGACACAAATCAAACAAAAATGTTTCCATGGTGTGTATTGTTGTTCATTTTCATCAAATAAACAAAATAAAACCCAGAATAAATCCTGAAAGACAAGAAATGAGCATAAGTGATGCTTCAGCGCAAGTGTTAATGTTACTAAAAGAGCCCAAATTTCTAAGAATATTGCGAAAAACCACAATTTTCAGTTTTAGAGTGAATGTTTGAGGTGTATAGAAGCCATTAATTTCATTTTTAAAAAATTTAATTTTTTCCATTTTTCCATGAAAACTGCCAATACCCCCTTTGGGTTCTAGGTGAAAATCTCACTCGACACAAATCAAACAAAAATGTTTCCATGGTGTGTATTGTTGTTCATTTTCATCAAATAAACAAAATAAAACCCAGAATAAATCCTGAAAGACAAGAATAAGCATAAAAGATACTTCAGCGCAAGTGTTAATGTTACTAAAAGAGCCAAAATTTCTAAAAATATTGCGAAAAAAAACAATTTTCAGTTTTAGAGTGAATGTTTGAGGTGTATAAAAGGCAATTATTTCATTTTTAGAAAATTTAATTTTTCACATTTTTCCATGAAAAGTGCCAATACCCCCCCCCTTTGGGTTCAAGGGAAAATGTCACTCAACACAAATCAAACAAAAATGTTTCCATGGTGTGTATTGTTGTTCATTTTCATCAACTAAACAAAATTAAACCCAGAATAAATCCTGAAAGACAAGAAATGAACATAAAAGATGCTTCAGCGCAAGTGTAAATGTTACTAAAAGAGCCAAAATTTCTAAAAATATTGCGAAAAACCACAATTTTCAGTTTAAGAGTGAATGTTTGAGGTGGGTTAGAAGGCATTTATTTCATTTTTAGAAAATTTAATTTTTCACATTTTTCCATGAAAAGTGCCAATACCCCCCCCCTTTGGGTTCTAGGTGAAAATCTCACTCGAAACAAATCAAACAAAAATGTTTCCATGGTGTGTATTGTTGTTCATTTTCATCAAATAAACAAAATAAAACCCAGAATAAATACTGAAAGGCAAGAAATGAGCATAAAAGATGCTTCAGCGCAAGTGTTAATGTTACTAAAAGAGCCCAAATTTCTAAAAATATTGCGAAAAACCACAATCTTCTGTTAAAGAGTGAATAGTTGAGGTGCATAGAAGGCATTTATTTCAATTTTAGAAAATTTAATTTTTCACATTTTTCCATGAAAAGTGCCTTTGGGTTCTAGGTGAAAATCTCACTCGACACAAATCAAACAAAAATGTTTCCATGGTGTGTATTGTTGTTCATTTTCATCAAATAAACAAAATAAAACCCAGAATAAATACTGAAAGGCAACAAATGAGCAAAAAAGATGCTTCAGCGCAAGTGTTAATGTTACTAAAAGAGCCAATTTTCTAAAAATATTTCGAAAAACAACAATTTTCAGTTTTAGATTGAATGTTTGAGGTGTATAGAAGGCATTTATTTCATTTTTAGAAAATGTTTTGTTTCACATTTTTCCATGAATAGTGCCAATACCCCCTCCTTGGGTTCTAGGTGAAAATCTCACTCGACACAAATCAAACAAAAATGTTTCCATGGTGTGTATTGTTGTTCATTTTCATCAAATAAACAAAATAAAACCCAGAATAAATCCTGAAATACAAGAAATGAGCATAAAAGATGCTTCAGCGGAATTGTTAATGTTATTTAAAGAGCCCAAATTTCTAAAAATATTGCGAAAAACAACAATTTTCAGTTTAAGAGTGAATGTTTGAGGTGTATAGAAGGCATTTATTTCATTTTTAGAAAATTTAATTTTTCCCATTTTTCCATGAAAAGTGCCAATACCCCCTTTGGGTTCTAGGTGAAAATCTCACTCGACACAAATCAAACAAAAATGTTTCCATGGTGTGTATTGTTGTTCATTTTCATCAAATAAACAAAATAAAACCCAGAATAAATCCTGAAAGACAAGAAATGAGCATAAAAGATGCTTCAGCGCAAGTGTTAATGTTACTAAAAGAGCCCAAATTTCTAAAAATATTGCGAAAAACAACAATTTTCAGTTTTAGAGTGAATGTTTGAGGTGTATAGAAGGCATTTATTTCATTTTTAGAAAATTAAATTTTTCACATTTTTCCATGAAAAGTGCCAATACCCCCTTTGGGTTCTAGGTGAAAACTCACTCTACACAAATCAAACAAAAATGTTTCCATGATGTGTATTGTTGTTCATTTTCATCAAATAAACAAAATAAAACCCAGAATAAATCCTGAAAGACAAGAAATGAGCATAAAAGATGCTTCAGCGCAAGTGTTAATGTTACTAAAAGAGCCCAAATTTCTAAAAATATTGCGAAAAACCACAATCTTCTGTTTTAGAGTGAATGTTTGAGGTGTTTAGAAGGCATTTATTTCATTTTTAAAAAATTTAATTTTTTCCATTTTTCCATGAAAACTGCCAATACCCCCCCCTTTGGGTTCTACGTGAAAATCTCACTCGACACAAATCAAACAAAAATGTTTCCATGGTGTGTATTGTTGTTCATTTTCATCAAATAAACAAAATAAAACCCAGAATAAATCCTGAAATACAAGAAATGAGCATAAAAGATGCTTCAGCGGAATTGTTAAAGTTATTTAAAGAGCCCAAATTTCTAAAAATATTGCGAAAAACAACAATTTTCAGTTTAAGAGTGAATGTTTGAGGTGTATAGAAGGCATTTATTTCATTTTTAGAAAATTTAATTTTTCCCATTTTTCCATGAAAAGTGCCAATACCCCCTTTGGGTTCTAGGTGAAAATCTCACTCGACACAAATCAAACAAAAATGTTTCCATGGTGTGTATTGTTGTTCATTTTCATCAAATAAACAAAATAAAACCCAGAATAAATCCTGAAAGACAAGAAATGAGCATAAAAGATGCTTCAGCGCAAGTGTTAATGTTACTAAAAGAGCCCAAATTTCTAAAAATATTGCGAAAAACAACAATTTTCAGTTTTAGAGTGAATGTTTGAGGTGTATAGAAGGCATTTATTTCATTTTTAGAAAATTAAATTTTTCACATTTTTCCATGAAAAGTGCCAATACCCCCTTTGGGTTCTAGGTGAAAACTCACTCTACACAAATCAAACAAAAATGTTTCCATGATGTGTATTGTTGTTCATTTTCATCAAATAAACAAAATAAAACCCAGAATAAATCCTGAAAGACAAGAAATGAGCATAAAAGATGCTTCAGCGCAAGTGTTAATGTTACTAAAAGAGCCCAAATTTCTAAGAATATTGCGAAAAACA
The DNA here is from genome assembly GCF_022747635.1 of Hetaerina americana. Taxonomy (NCBI): domain Eukaryota; kingdom Metazoa; phylum Arthropoda; class Insecta; order Odonata; family Calopterygidae; genus Hetaerina; species Hetaerina americana. Next base: position 54,492,842 of record NW_027287316.1, read on the forward strand.
ACAATTTTCAGTTTAAGAGTGAATGTTTGAGGTGTATAGAAGGCATTTATTTCATTTTTAGAAAATTTAATTTTTCCCATTTTTCCATGAAAAGTGCCAATACCCCCTTTGGGTTCTAGGTGAAAATCTCACTCGACACAAATCAAACAAAAATGTTTCCATGATGTGTATTGTTGTTCATTTTCATCAAATAAACAAAATAAAACCCAGAATAAATACTGAAATACAAGGAATGAGCATAAAAGATGCTTCAGCGAAATTGTTAATGTTATTAAAAGAGCCCAAATTTCTAAAAGTATTGCGGAAAACAACAATTTTCAGTTTTAGAGTGAATGTTTGAGGTGTATAGAAGGCATTTATTTTATTTTCAGAAAATTTAATTTTTCTCATTTTTCCATGAAAAGTGCCAATACCCCCCCCTTTGGGTTCTAGGTGAAAATCTCACTCGACACAGATCAAACAAAAATGTTTCCATGGGGTGTGTTGTTGTTCATTTTCATCAAATAAACAAAATAAAACCCAGAATAAATCCTGAAAGACAAGAAATGAGCATAAAAGATGCTTCAGCGGAATTGTTAATGTTATTTAAAGAGCCAAAATTTCTAAAAATATTGCGAAAAACAACAATTTTCAGTTTAAGAGTGAATGTTTGAGGTATATGGAAGTCATTTATTTCATTTTTAGAAAATTTAATTTTTCCCATTTTTCCATGAAAAGTGCCAATACCCCCTTTGGGTCCTAGGTGAAAATCTCACTCGACACTCATCAAACAAAAATGTTTCCATGGTGTGCATTGTTGTTCATTTTCATCAAATAAACAAAATAAAACCCAGAATAAATCCTGAAAGACAAGAAATGAGCATAAAAGATGCTTCAGCGCAAACGTTAATGTTACTAAAAGAGCCAAAATTTCTAAAAATATTGCGAAAAACAACAATTTTCAGTTTTAGAGTGAATGTTTGAGGTGTATAGAAGGCATTTATTTCATTTTTAGAAAATTAAATTTTTCACATTTTTCCATGAAAAGTGCCAATACCCCCCCCTTTGGGTTCTTGTTGAAAATCTCACTCTACACAAATTAAACAAAAATGTTTCCATGGTGTGTATTGTTGTTCATTTTCATCAAATAAACAAAATAAAACCCAGAATAAATCCTGAAAGACAAGAAATGAGCATAAAAGATGCTTCAGCGCTAGTGTTAATGTTACTAAAAGAGCCCAAATTTCTAAGAGTATTGCGAAAAACAACAATTTTCAGTTTAAGAGTGAATGTTTGAGGTATATAGAAGGCATTTATTTCATTTTTAGAAAATTTAATTTTTCCCATTTTTCCATGAAAAGTGCCAATACCCCCTTTGGGTTCTAGGTGAAAATCTCACTCGACACAAATCAAACAAAAATGTTTCCATGATGTGTATTGTTGTTCATTTTCATTAAATAAACAAAATAAAACCCAGAATAAATACTGAAAGGCAAGAAATGAGCATAAAAGATGCTTCAGCGGAATTGTTAATGTTATTAAAAGAGCCCAAATTTCTAAAAGTATTGCGGAAAACAACAATTTTCAGTTTTAGAGTGAATGTTTGAGGTTGAGGTTGAGGTTGAGGAGAAGGCATTTATTTTATTTTCAGAAAATTTAATTTTTCTCATTTTTCCATGAAAAGTGCCAATACCCCCCCCCTTTGGGTTCTAGGTGAAAATCTCACTCGACACAGATCAAACAAAAATGTTTCCATGGTCTGTGTTGTTGTTCATTTTCATCAAATAAACAAAATAAAACCCAGAATAAATCCTGAAAGACAAGAAATGAGCATAAAAGATGCTTCAGCGCAAGTGTTAATGTTACTAAAAGAGCCAAAATTTCTAAAAATATTGCGAAAAACAAAAATTTTCAGTTTTAGAGTGAATGTTTGAGGTGTATAGAAGGCATTTATTACATTTTTAGAAAATTTAATTTTTCACATTTTTCCATGAAAAGTGCCAATACCCCCCCCTTTGGGTTCTAGGTGAAAATCTCACTCTACACAAATCAAACAAAAATGTTTCCATGGTGTGTATTGTTGTTCATTTTCATCAAATAAACAAAATAAAACCCAGAATAAATCCTGAAAGACAAGAAATGAGCATAAAAGATGCTTCAGCGGAATTGTTAACGTTATTAAAAGAGCCCAAATTTCTAAAAGAATTGCGGAAAACAACAATTTTCAGTTTTAGAGTGAATATTTGAGGTGTATAGAAGGCATTTATTTTATTTTCAGAAAATTTAATTTTTCTCATTTTTCCATGAAAAGTGCCAATACCCCCCCTTTGGGTTCTAGGTGAAATTCTCACTCGAAACATATCAAACAAAAATGTTTCCAGGGTGTGTATTGTTTTTCATTTTCATCAAATAGACAAAATAAAACCCAGAATAAATCCTGAAAGGCAAGAAATGAGCATAAAAGATGCTTAAGCGCAAGTGTTAATGTTACTAAAAGAGCCAAAATTTCTAAAAATATTGCGAAAAACAAAAATTTTCAGTTTTAGAGTGAATGTTTGAGGTGTATAGAAGGCATTTATTTCATTTTTAGAAAATTTAATTTTTCACATTTTTCCATGAAAAGTGCCAATACCCCCCCTTTGGGTACTAGGTGAAAATCTCACTCGACACAAATCAAACAAAAATGTTTCCATGGTGTGTGTTGTTGTTCATTTTCATCAAATAAACAAAATAAAACCCAGAATTAATCCTGAAAGACAAGAAATGAGCATAAAAGATTCTTCAGCGAAAGTGTTAATGTTACTAAAAGAGCCCAAATTTCTAAAAATATTGCGAAAAACCACAACCTTCTGTTTAAGAGTGAATGTTTGAGGTGCATAGAAGGCATTTATTTTAATTTTAGAAAATTTAATTTTTCACATTTTTCCATGAAAACTGCCAATACCCCCCCCTTTGGGTTCTAGGTGAAAATCTCACTCGACACAAATCAAACAAAAATGTTTCCATGGTGTGTATTGTTGTTCATTTTCATCAACTAAACAAAATTAAACCCAGAATAAATCCTGAAAGGCAAGAAATGAGCATAAAAGATGCTTAAGCGCAAGTGTTATTCTTACTATAAGAGCCCAAATTTCTAAATATATTGCGAAAAACCACAATCTTCTGTTTAAGAGTGAATGTTTGAGGTGCATAGAAGGCATTTATTTCATTTTTAGAAAATTTAATTTTTCACATTTTTCCATGAAAAGTGCCAATACCCCCCTCTTTGGGTTCTAGGTGAAAATCTAACTCGAAACATATCAAACAAAAATGTTTCCATGGTGTGTATTGTTGTTCATTTTCATCAAATAAACAAAATAAAACCCAGAATAAATCCTGAAAGACAAGAAATGAGCATAAAAGATGCTTCAGCGCAAGTGTAAATGTTACTAAAAGAGCCAAAATTTCTAAAAATATTGCGAAAAACAAAAATTTTCAGTTTTAGGGTGAATGTTTGAGGTGTATAGAATGCATTTATTTCATTTTTAGAAAATTTAATTTTTCACATTTTTCCATGAAAAGTGCCAATACCCCCCCTTTGGGTTCTAGGTGAAAATCTCACTCTACACAAATCAAACAAAAATGTATCCAAGGTGTGTATTGTTGTTCATTTTCATCAAATAAACAAAATAAAACCCAGAATGAATCCTGAAAGACAAGAAATGAGCAGAAAAGATGCTTCAGCGCAAGTGTTAATGTTACTAAAAGAGCCCAAATTTCTAAAAATATTGCGAAAAACCACAATTTTCAGTTTAAGAGTGAATGTTTGAGGTGTATAGAAGGCATTTATTTCATTTTTAGAAAATTTAATTTTTCCCGTTTTTCCATGAAAAGTGCCAATACCCCCTTTGGGTTCTAGGTGAAAATCTCACTCGACACAAATCAAACAAAAATGTTTCCATGATGTGTATTGTTGTTCATTTTAATCAAATAAACAAAATAAAACCCAGAATAAATACTGAAATACAAGAAATGAGCATAAAAGATGCTTCAGCGGAATTGTTAATGTTATTAAAAGAGCCCAAATTTCTAAAAGTATTGCGGAAAACAACAATTTTCAGTTTTAGAGTGAATGTTTGAGGTGTATAGAAGGCATTTATTTTATTTTCAGAAAATTTATTTTTTCTCATTTTTCCATGAAAAGTGCCAATACCCCCCCCTTTGGGTTCTAGGTGAAAATCTCACTCGACACAGATCAAACAAAAATGTTTCCATGATGTGTATTGTTGTTCATTTTAATCAAATAAACAAAATAAAACCCAGAATAAATACTGAAATACAAGAAATGAGCATAAAAGATGCTTCAGCGCAAGTGTTAATGTCACTAAAAGAGCCAAAATTTCTAAAAATATTGCGAAAAACAAAAATTTTCAGTTTTAGAGTGAATGTTTGAGGTGTATAGAAGGCATTTATTTCATTTTTAGAAAATTTAATTTTTCACATTTTTCCATGAAAAGTGCCAATACCCCCCCCCTTGGGTTCTAGGTAAAAATCTCACTCGACATAGATCAAACAAAAATGTTTCCATGGTGTGTGTTGTTGTTCATTTTCATCAAATAAACAAAATAAAACCCAGAATAAATCCTGAAAGACAAGAAATGAGCATATAAGATGCTTCAGCGCAAGTGTTAATGTCACTAAAAGAGCCAAAATTTCTAAAAATATTGCGAAAAACAAAAATTTTCAGTTTTAGAGTGAATGTTTGAGGTGTATAGAAGGCATTTATTTCATTTTTAGAAAATTTAATTTTTCACATTTTTCCATGAAAAGTGCCAATACCCCCCCTTTGGGTTCTAGGTGAAAATCTCACTCTACACAAATCAAACAAAAATGTTTCCATGGTGTGTATTGTCGTTCATTTTCATCAAATAAACAAAATAAAACCCAGAATAAATCCTGAAAGACAAGAAATGAGCATAAAAGATGCTTCAGCGCAAGTGTTAATATTACTAAAAGAGCCCAAATTTCTAAGAATATTGCGAAAAACCACAATCTTCTGTTAAAGAGTGAATAGTTGAGGTGCATAGAAGGCATTTATTTCAATTTTAGAAAATTTAATTTTTCACATTTTTCCATGAAAAGTGCCTTTGGGTTCTAGGTGAAAATCTCACTCGACACAAATCAAACAAAAATGTTTCCATGGTGTGTATTGTTGTTCATTTTCATCAAATAAACAAAATAAAACCCAGAATAAATACTGAAAGGCAACAAATGAGCAAAAAAGATGCTTCAGCGCAAGTGTTAATGTTACTAAAAGAGCCAAAATTTCTAAAAATATTTCGAAAAACAACAATTTTCAGTTTTAGATTGAATGTTTGAGGTGTATAGAAGGCATTTATTTCATTTTTAGAAAATGTTTTGTTTCACATTTTTCCATGAAAGGTGCCAATACCCCCTCCTTGGGTTCTAGGTGAAAATCTCACTCGACACAAATCAAACAAAAATGTTTCCATGGTGTGTATTGTTGTTCATTTTCATCAAATAAACAAAATAAAACCCAGAATAAATCCTGAAAGACAAGAAATGAGCATAAGTGATGCTTCAGCGCAAGTGTTAATGTTACTAAAAGAGCCCAAATTTCTAAGAATATTGCGAAAAACCACAATTTTCAGTTTTAGAGTGAATTTTTGAGGTGTATAGAAGGCATTAATTTCATTTTTAAAAAATTTAATTTTTTCCATTTTTCCATGAAAACTGCCAATACCCCCTTTGGGTTCTAGGTGAAAATCTCACTCGACACAAATCAAAAAAAATGTTTCCATGGTGTGTATTGTTGTTCATTTTCATCAAATAAACAAAATAAAACCCAGAATAAATCCTGAAAGACAAGAAATGAGCATAAAAGATACTTCAGCGCAAGTGTTAATGTTACTAAAAGAGCCAAAATTTCTAAAAATATTGCGAAAAAAAACAATTTTCAGTTTTAGAGTGAATGTTTGAGGTGTATAAAAGGCAATTATTTCATTTTTAGAAAATTTAATTTTTCACATTTTTCCATGAAAAGTGCCAATACCCCCCCCTTTGGGTTCTAGGTGAAAATCTAACTCGAAACAAATCAAACAAAAATGTTTCCATGGTGTGTATTGTTGTTCATTTTCATCAAATAAACAAAATAAAACCCAGAATAAATCCTGAAAGACAAGAAATGAACATAAAAGATGCTTCAGCGCAAGTGTAAATGTTACTAAAAGAGCCCAAATTTCTAAAAATATTGCGAAAAACCACAATTTTCAGTTTAAGAGTGAATGTTTGAGGTGGGTTAGAAGGCATTTATTTCATTTTTAGAAAATTTAATTTTTCACATTTTTCCATGAAAAGTGCCAATACCCCCCCTTTGGGTTCTAGGTGAAAATCTCACTCTACACAAATCAAACAAAAATGTTTCCATGGTGTGTATTGTCGTTCATTTTCATCAAATAAACAAAATAAAACCCAGAATAAATCCTGAAAGACAAGAAATGAGCATAAAAGATGCTTCAGCGCAAGTGTTAATATTACTAAAAGAGCCCAAATTTCTAAGAATATTGCGAAAAACAACAATTTTCAGTTTAAGAGTGAATGTTTGAGGTGTATAGAAGGCATTTATTTCATTTTTAAAAAATTTAATTTTCCCCATTTTTCCATGAAAAGTGCCAATACCCCCCCCTTTGGGTTCTAGGTGAAAATCTAACTCGACACAAATCAAACAAAAATGTTTCCAGGGTGTGTATTGTTTTTCATTTTCATCAAATAAACAAAATAAAACCCAGAATAAATCCTGAAAGACAAGAAATGAGCAAAAAAGATGCTTCAGCGCAAGTGTTAATGCTACTAAAAGAGCCAAAATTTCTAAAAATATTGCGAAAAACAACAATTTTCAGTTTAAGAGTGAATGTTTGAGGTGTATAGAAGTCATTTATTTCATTTTTAGAAAATTTAATTTTTCCCATTTTTCCATGAAAAGTGCCAATACCCCCTTTGGGTCCTAGGTGAAAATCTCACTCGACACAAATCAAACAAAAATGTTTCCATGGTGTGTATTGTTGTTCATTTTCATCAAATAAACAAAATAAAACCCAGAATAAATCCTGAAAGACAAGAAATGAGCATAAGTGATGCTTCAGCGCAAGTGTTAATGTTACTAAAAGAGCCCAAATTTCTAAGAATATTGCGAAAAACCACAATTTTCAGTTTTAGAGTGAATGTTTGAGGTGTATAGAAGGCATTAATTTCATTTTTAAAAAATTTAATTTTTCCATTTTTCCATGAAAACTGCCAATACCCCCTTTGGGTTCTAGGTGAAAATCTCACTCGACAAAAAACAAACAAAAATGTTTCCATGGTGTGTATTGTTGTTCATTTTCATCAAATAAACAAAATAAAACCCAGAATAAATCCTGAAAGACAAGAAATGAGCATAAAAGATACTTCAGCGCAAGTGTTAATGTTACTAAAAGAGCCAAAATTTCTAAAAATATTGCGAAAAAAAACAATTTTCAGTTTTAGAGTGAATGTTTGAGGTGTATAAAAGGCAATTATTTCATTTTTAGAAAATTTAATTTTTCACATTTTTCCATGAAAAGTGCCAATACCCCCCCCTTTGGGTTCAAGGGAAAATGTCACTCAACACAAATCAAACAAAAATGTTTCCATGGTGTGTATTGTTGTTCATTTTCATCAACTAAACAAAATTAAACCCAGAATAAATCCTGAAAGACAAGAAATGAACATAAAAGATGCTTCAGCGCAAGTGTAAATGTTACTAAAAGAGCCCAAATTTCTAAAAATATTGCGAAAAACCACAATTTTCAGTTTAAGAGTGAATGTTTGAGGTGGGTTAGAAGGCATTTATTTCATTTTTAGAAAATTTAATTTTTCACATTTTTCCATGAAAAGTGCCAATACCCCCCTTTGGGTTCTAGGTGAAAATCTCACTCGAAACAAATCAAACAAAAATGTTTCCATGGTGTGTATTGTTGTTCATTTTCATCAAATAAACAAAATAAAACCCAGAATAAATACTGAAAGGCAAGAAATGAGCATAAAAGATGCTTCAGCGCAAGTGTTAATGTTACTAAAAGAGCCCAAATTTCTAAAAATATTGCGAAAAACCACAATCTTCTGTTAAAGAGTGAATAGTTGAGGTGCATAGAAGGCATTTATTTCAATTTTAGAAAATTTAATTTTTCACATTTTTCCATGAAAAGTGCCTTTGGGTTCTAGGTGAAAATCTCACTCGACACAAATCAAACAAAAATGTTTCCATGGTGTGTATTGTTGTTCATTTTCATCAAATAAACAAAATAAAACCCAGAATAAATACTGAAAGGCAACAAATGAGCAAAAAAGATGCTTCAGCGCAAGTGTTAATGTTACTAAAAGAGCCAAAATTTCTAAAAATATTTCGAAAAACAACAATTTTCAGTTTTAGATTGAATGTTTGAGGTGTATAGAAGGCATTTATTTCATTTTTAGAAAATGTTTTGTTTCACATTTTTCCATGAAAGGTGCCAATACCCCCTCCTTGGGTTCTAGGTGAAAATCTCACTCGACACAAATCAAACAAAAATGTTTCCATGGTGTGTATTGTTGTTCATTTTCATCAAATAAACAAAATAAAACCCAGAATTAATCCTGAAAGACAAGAAATGAGCATAAAAGATTCTTCAGCGAAAGTGTTAATGTTACTAAAAGAGCCCAAATTTCTAAAAATATTCCGAAAAACCACAATTTTCAGTTTTAGAGTGAATGTTTGAGGTGTTTAGAAGGCATTTATTTCATTTTTAAAAAATTTAATTTTTTCCATTTTTCCATGAAAACTGCCAATACCCCCCCCCCTTTGGGTTCTAGGTGAAAATCTCACTCGACACAAATCAAACAAAAATGTTTCCATGGTGTGTATTGTTGTTCATTTTCATCAAATAAACAAAATAAAACCCAGAATAAATCCTGAAATACAAGAAATGAGCATAAAAGATGCTTCAGCGGAATTGTTAATGTTATTTAAAGAGCCCAAATTTCTAAAAATATTGCGAAAAACAACAATTTTCAGTTTAAGAGTGAATGTTTGAGGTGTATAGAAGGCATTTATTTCATTTTTAGAAAATTTAATTTTTCCCATTTTTCCATGAAAAGTGCCAATACCCCCTTTGGGTTCTAGGTGAAAATCTCACTCGACACAAATCAAACAAAAATGTTTCCATGGTGTGTATTGTTGTTCATTTTCATCAAATAAACAAAATAAAACCCAGAATAAATCCTGAAAGACAAGAAATGAGCATAAAAGATGCTTCAGCGCAAGTGTTAATGTTACTAAAAGAGCCCAAATTTCTAAAAATATTGCGAGAAACAACAATTTTCAGTTTTAGAGTGAATGTTTGAGGTGTATAGAAGGCATTTATTTCATTTTTAGAAAATTAAATTTTTCACATTTTTCCATGAAAAGTGCCAATACCCCCTTTGGGTTCTAGGTGAAAACTCACTCTACACAAATCAAACAAAAATGTTTCCATGATGTGTATTGTTGTTCATTTTCATCAAATAAACAAAATAAAACCCAGAATAAATCCTGAAAGACAAGAAATGAGCATAAAAGATGCTTCAGCGCAAGTGTTAATGTTACTAAAAGAGCCCAAATTTCTAAGAATATTGCGAAAAACAACAATTTTCAGTTTAAGAGTGAATGTTTGAGGTGTATAGAAGGCATTTATTTCATTTTTAGAAAATTTAATTTTTCCCATTTTTCCATGAAAAGTGCCAATACCCCCTTTGGGTTCTAGGTGAAAATCTCACTCGACACAAATCAAACAAAAATGTTTCCATGATGTGTATTGTTGTTCATTTTCATCAAATAAACAAAATAAAACCCAGAATAAATACTGAAATACAAGAAATGAGCATAAAAGATGCTTCAGCGGAATTGTTAATGTTATTAAAAGAGCCCAAATTTCTAAAAGTATTGCGGAAAACAACAATTTTCAGTTTTAGAGTGAATGTTTGAGGTGTATAGAAGGCATTTATTTTATTTTCAGAAAATTTAATTTTTCTCATTTTTCCATGAAAAGTGCCAATACCCCCCCCTTTGGGTTCTAGGTGAAAATCTCACTCGTCACAGATCAAACAAAAATGTTTCCATGGGGTGTGTTGTTGTTCATTTTCATCAAATAAACAAAATAAAACCCAGAATAAATCCTGAAAGACAAGAAATGTGCATAAAAGATGCTTCAGCGGAATTGTTAATGTTATTTAAAGAGCCAAAATTTCTAAAAATATTGCGAAAAACAACAATTTTCAGTTTAAGAGTGAATGTTTGAGGTATATAGAAGTCATTTATTTCATTTTTAGAAAATTTAATTTTTCCCATTTTTCCATGAAAAGTGCCAATACCCCCTTTGGGTCCTAGGTGAAAATCTCACTCGACACAAATCAAACAAAAATGTTTCCATGGTGTGTATTGTTGTTCATTTTCATCAAATAAACAAAATAAAACCCAGAATAAATCCTGAAAGACAAGAAATGAGCATAAAAGATGCTTCAGCGCAAACGTTAATGTTACTAAAAGAGCCAAAATTTCTAAAAATATTGCGAAAAACAACAATTTTCAGTTTTAGAGTGAATGTTTGAGGTGTATAGAAGGCATTTATTTCATTTTTAGAAAATTAAATTTTTCACATTTTTCCATGAAAAGTGCCAATACCCCCCCCTTTGAATTCTTGTTGAAAATCTCACTCTACACAAATTAAACAAAAATGTTTCCATGGTGTGTATTGTTGTTCATTTTCATCAAATAAACAAAATAAAACCCAGAATAAATCCTGAAAGACAAGAAATGAGCATAAAAGATGCTTCAGCGCTAGTGTTAATGTTACTAAAAGAGCCCAAATTTCTAAGAATATTGCGAAAAACAACAATTTTCAGTTTAAGAGTGAATGTTTGAGGTATACAGAAGGCATTTATTTCATTTTTAGAAAATTTAATTTTTCCCATTTTTCCATGAAAAGTGCCAATACCCCCTTTGGGTTCTAGGTGAAAATCTCATTCGACACAAATCAAACAAAAATGTTTCCATGATGTGTATTGTTGTTCATTTTCATCAAATAAACAAAATAAAACCCAGAATAAATACTGAAAGGCAAGAAATGAGCATAAAAGATGCTTCAGCGGAATTGTTAATGTTATTAAAAGAGCCCAAATTTCTAAAAGTATTGCGGAAAACAACAATTTTCAGTTTTAGAGTGAATGTTTGAGGTGTATAGAAGGCATTTATTTTATTTTCAGAAAATTTAATTTTTCTCATTTTTCCATGAAAAGTGCCAATACCCCCCCCCTTTGGGTTCTAGGTGAAAATCTCACTCGACACAGATCAAACAAAAATGTTTCCATGGTCTGTGTTGTTGTTCATTTTCATCAAATAAACAAAATAAAACCCAGAATAAATCCTGAAAGACAAGAAATGAGCATAAAAGATGCTTCAGCGCAAGTGTTAATGTTACTAAAAGAGCCAAAATTTCTAAAAATATTGCGAAAAACAAAAATTTTCAGTTTTAGAGTGAATGTTTGAGGTGTATAGAAGGCATTTATTACATTTTTAGAAAATTTAATTTTTCACATTTTTCCATGAAAAGTGCCAATACCCCCTTTCGGTTCTAGGTGAAATTCTCACTCGAAACAAATCAAACAAAAATGTTTCCAGGGTGTGTATTGTTTTTCATTTTCATCAAATAGACAAAATAAAACCCAGAATAAATCCTGAAAGGCAAGAAATGAGCATAAAAGATGCTTAAGCGCAAGTGTTAATGTTACTAAAAGAGCCAAAATTTCTAAAAATATTGCGAAAAACAACAATTTTCAGTTTTAGAGTGAATGTTTGAGATGTATAGAAGGCATTTATTTCATTTTTAGAAAATTTAATTTTTCACATTTTTCCATGAAAAGTGCCAATACCCCCCCTTTGGGTACTAGGTAAAAATCTCACTCGACACAAATCAAACAAAAATGTTTCCATGGTGTGTGTTGTTGTTCATTTTCATCAAAAAAACAAAATAAAACCCAGAATTAATCCTGAAAGACAAGAAATGAGCATAAAAGATTCTTCAGCGAAAGTGTTAATGTTACTAAAAGAGCCCAAATTTCTAAAAATATTGCGAAAAACCACAACCTTCTGTTTAAGAGTGAATGTTTGAGGTGCATAGAAGGCATTTATTTTAATTTTAGAAAATTTAATTTTTCACATTTTTCCATGAAAACTGCCAATACCCCCCCCTTTGGGTTCTAGGTGAAAATCTCACTCGACACAAATCAAACAAAAATGTTTCCATGGTGTGTATTGTTGTTCATTTTCATCAACTAAACAAAATTAAACCCAGAATAAATCATGAAAGGCAAGAAATGAGCATAAAAGATGCTTAAGCGCAAGTGTTATTCTTACTATAAGAGCCCAAATTTCTAAATATATTGCGAAAAACCACAATCTTCTGTTTAAGAGTGAATGTTTGAGGTGCATAGAAGGCATTTATTTCATTTTTAGAAAATTTAATTTTTCACATTTTTCCATGAAAAGTGCCAATACCCCCCCCTTTGGGTTCTAGGTGAAAATCTCACTCGAAACATATCAACCAAAAATTTTTCCATGGTGTGTATTGTTGTTCATTTTCATCAAATAAACAAAATAAAACCCAGAATAAATCCTGAAAGACAAGAAATGAGCATAAAAGATGCTTCAGCGCAAGTGTAAATGTTACTAAAAATGCCAAAATTTCTAAAAATATTGCGAAAAACAAAAATTTTCAGTTTTAGAGTGAATGTTTGAGGTGTATAGAATGCATTTATTTCATTTTTAGAAAATTTAATTTTTCACATTTTTCCATGAAAAGTGCCAATACCCCCCCTTTGGGTTTTAGGTGAAAATCTCACTCTACACAAATCAAACAAAAATGTTTCCATGGTGTGTATTGTTGTTCATTTTCATCAAATAAACAAAATAAAACCCAGAATTAATCCTGAAAGACAAGAAATGAGCATAAAAGATGCTTCAGCACAAGTGTTAATGTTACTTAAAGAGCCCAAATTTCTAAAAATATTGCGAAAAACAACAACTTTAAGTTTAAGAGTGAATGTTTGAGGTGTATAGAAGGAATTTATTTCATTTTTAGAAAATTTAATTTTTCACATTTTTCCATGAAAAGTGCCAATACCCCCCCCTTTGGGTTCTAGGTGAAAATCTCACTCGACACAAATCAAACAAAAATGTTTCCAAGGTGTGTATTGTTGTTCATTTTCATCAAATAAACAAAATAAAACCCAGAATAAATCCTGAAAGGCAAGAAATGAGCATAAAAGGTGCTTAAGCGCAAGTGTTATTCTTACTATAAGAGCCCAAATTTCTAAAAATATTGCGAAAAACCACAACCTTCTGTTTAAGAGTGATTGTTTGAGGTGCATAGAAGGCATTTATTTCAATTTTAGAAAATTTAATTTTTCACATTTTTCCATGAAAAGTGCCAATACCCCCCCCTTTGGGTTCTAGGTGAAAATCTCACTCGACACAGATCAAACAAAAATGTTTCCATGGTGTTTATTGTTGTTCATTTTCATCAAATAAACAAAATAAAACCCAGAATAAATCCTGAAAGACAAGAAATGAGCATAAAAGATGCTTCAGCACAAGTGTTAATGTTACTAAAAGAGCCCAAATATCTAAAAATATTGCGAAAAACAACAATTTTCAGTTTAAGAGTGAATGTTTGAGGTGTATAGAAGGCATTTATTTCATTTTTAGAAAATTTAATTTTTACATTTTTCCATGAAAAGTGCCAATACCCCCCCCTTTGGGTTGTAGGTGAAAATCTCACTCGAAACAAATCAAACAAAAATGTTTCCATGGTGTGTATTGTTGTTCATTTTCATCAAATAAACAAAATAAAACCCAGAATAAATCCTGAAAGACAAGAAATGAGCATAAAAGATGCTTCAGCACAAGTGTTAATGTTACTAAAAGAGCCCAAATATCTAAAAATATTGCGAAAAACAACAATTTTCAGTTTAAGAGTGAATGTTTGAGGTGTATAGAAGGCATTTATTTCATTTTTAGAAAATTTAATTTTTACATTTTTCCATGAAAAGTGCCAATACCCCCCCCTTTGGGTTCTAGGTGAAAATCTCACTCGAAACAAATCAAACAAAAATGTTTCCATGGTGTGTATTTTTGTTCATTTTTATCAAATAAACAAAATAAAACCCAGAATAAATACTGAAAGGAAGGATATGAGCATAAAAGATGCTTCAGCGCAAGTGTTAATGTTACTAAAAGAGCCCAAATTTCTAAAAATATTGCGAAAAACAACAATTTCAGATTTAGAGTGAATGTTTCAGGTGTATAGAAGGAATTTATTTCATTTTTAGAAAATTTAATTTTTCTCATTTTTCCATGAAAAGTGCCAATACCCCCCCACCTTTGGGTTCTAGGTGAAAATCTCACTCCACACATATCAAACAAACATGTTTCCATGGTGTTTATTGTTGTTCATTTTCATCAAGTAAACAAAATAAAACCCAGAATAAATACTGAAAGGCAACAAATGAGCAAAAAAGATGCTTCAGCGCAAGTGTTATTCTTACTATAAGAGTCCAAATTTCTAAAAATATTGCGAAAAACAACAATTTTCAGTTTAAGAGTGAATGTTTGAGGTGCATAGAAGGCATTTATTTCAATTTTAGAAAATTAAATTTTTCACATTTTTCCATTAAAAGTGCCAAAACCCCCCCTTTGGGTTCTAGGTGAAAATCTCACTCGACACAAATCAAACAAAAATATTTCCATGGTGTGTATTGTTGTTCATTTTTATCAAATAAACAAAATAAAACCCAGAATAAATACTGAAAGACAAGAAATGAGCAGAAAAGATGCTTCAGCGCAAGTGTTAATGTTACTAAAAGAGCCCAAATTTCTAAAAATATTGCGAAAAACCACAATTTTCAGTTTAAGAGTGAATGTTTGAGGTGTATAGAAGGCATTTATTTCATTTTTAGAAAATTTAATTTTTCCCGTTTTTCCATGAAAAGTGCCAATACCCCCTTTGGGTTCTAGGTGAAAATCTCACTCGACACAGATCAAACAAAAATGTTTCCATGGTGTGTGTTGTTGTTCATTTTCATCAAATAAACATAATAAAACCCAGAATAAATCCTGAAAGACAAGAAATGAGCATAAAAGATGCTTCAGCGCAAGTGTTAATGTCACTAAAAGAGCCAAAATTTCTAAAAATATTGCGAAAAACAAAAATTTTCAGTTTTAGAGTGAATGTTTGAGGTGTATAGAAGGCATTTATTTCATTTTTAGAAAATTTAATTTTTCACATTTTTCCATGAAAAGTGCCAATACCCCCCCTTTGGGTTCTAGGTGAAAATCTCACTCTACACAAATCAAACAAAAATGTTTCCATGGTGTGTATTGTCGTTCATTTTCATCAAATAAACAAAATAAAACCCAGAATAAATCCTGAAAGACAAGAAATGAGCATAAAAGATGCTTCAGCGCAAGTGTTAATATTACTAAAAGAGCCCAAATTTCTAAGAATATTGCGAAAAACAACAATTTTCAGTTTAAGAGTGAATGTTTGAGGTGTAAAGAAGGCATTTATTTCATTTTTAAAAAATTTAATTTTCCCCATTTTTCCATGAAAAGTGCCAATACCCCCCCCTTTGGGTTCTAGGTGAAAATCTAACTCGACACAAATCAAACAAAAATGTTTCCAGGGTGTGTATTGTTTTTCATTTTCATCAAATAAACAAAATAAAACCCAGAATAAATCCTGAAAGACAAGAAATGAGCAAAAAAGATGCTTCTGCGCAAGTGTTAATGCTACTAAAAGAGCCAAAATTTCTAAACATATTGCGAAAAATAACAATTTTCAGTTTAAGAGTGAATGTTTGAGGTGTATAGAAGGCATTTATTTCATTTTTAGAAAATTTAATTTTTCACATTTTTCCATGAAAAGTGCCAATACCCCCCCCTTTGGGTTCTAGGTGAAAATCTCACTCGAAACATATCAAACAAAAATGTTTCCATGGTGTGTATTGTTGTTCATTTTCATCAAATAAACAAAATAAAACCCAGAATAAATCCTGAAAGACAAGAAATGAGCATAAAAGATGCTTCAGCGCAAGTGTAAATGTTACTAAAAGAGCCAAAATTTCTAAAAATATTGCGAAAAACAAAAATTTTCAGTTTTAGAGTGAATGTTTGAGGTGTATAGAATGCATTTATTTCATTTTTAGAAAATTTAATTTTTCACATTTTTCCATGAAAAGTGCCAATACCCCCCCTTTGGGTTCTAGGTGAAAATCTCACTCTACACAAATCAAACAAAAATGTTTCCATGGTGTGTATTGTTGTTCATTTTCATCAAATAAACAAAATAAAACCCAGAATAAATCCTGAAAGGGAAGAAATGAGCATAAAAGGTGCTTAAGCGCAAGTGTTTTTCTTACTATAAGAGCCCAAATTTCTAAAAATATTGCGAAAAACCACAACCTTCTGTTTAAGAGTGAATGTTTGAGGTGCATAGAAGGCATTTATTTCAATTTTAGAAAATTTAATTTTTCACATTTTTCCATGAAAAGTGCCAATACCCCCCCCTTTGGGTTCTAGGTGAAAATCTCACTCGACACAAATCAAACAAAAATGTTTCCATGGTGTGTATTGTTGTTCATTTTCATCAAATAAACAAAATAAAACCCAGAATAAATACTGAAAGGCAAGAAATGAGCATAAAAGATGCTTCAGGGCAAGTGTTAATGTTACTAAAAGAGCCCAAATTTCTAAAAATATTGCGAAAAACCACAATTTTCAGTTTAAGAGTGAATGTTTGAGGTGTATAGAAGGCATTTATTTCATTTTTAGAAAATTTAATTTTTCACATTTTTCCATGAAAAGTGCCAATACTCCCCCCTTTGGGTTCTAGGTGAAAATCTCACTCTACACAAATCAAACAAAAATGTTTCCATGGTGTGTATTGTCGTTCATTTTCATCAAATAAACAAAATAAAACCCAGAATAAATCCTGAAAGACAAGAAATGAGCATAAAAGATGCTTCAGCGCAAGTGTTAATATTACTAAAAGAGCCCAAATTTCTAAGAATATTGCGAAAAACAACAATTTTCAGTTTTAGAGTGAATGTTTGAGGTGTAAAGAAGGCATTTATTTCATTTTTAAAAAATTTAATTTTCCCCATTTTTCCATGAAAAGTGCCAATACCCCCCCCTTTGGGTTCTAGGTGAAAATCTAACTCGACACAAATCAAACAAAAATGTTTCCAGGGTGTGTATTGTTTTTCATTTTCATCAAATAAACAAAATAAAACCCAGAATAAATCCTGAAAGACAAGAAATGAGCAAAAAAGATGCTTCTGCGCAAGTGTTAATGCTACTAAAAGAGCCAAAATTTCTAAACATATTGCGAAAAATAACAATTTTCAGTTTAAGAGTGAATGTTTGAGGTGTATAGAAGGCATTTATTTCATTTTTAGAAAATTTAATTTTTCACATTTTTCCATGAAAAGTGCCAATACCCCCCCCTTTGGGTTCTAGGTGAAAATCTCACTCGAAACATATCAAACAAAAATGTTTCCATGGTGTGTATTGTTGTTCATTTTCATCAAATAAACAAAATAAAACCCAGAATAAATCCTGAAAGACAAGAAATGAGCATAAAAGATGCTTCAGCGCAAGTGTAAATGTTACTAAAAGAGCCAAAATTTCTAAAAATATTGCGAAAAACAAAAATTTTCAGTTTTAGAGTGAATGTTTGAGGTGTATAGAATGCATTTATTTCATTTTTAGAAAATTTAATTTTTCACATTTTTCCATGAAAAGTGCCAATACCCCCCCTTTGGGTTCTAGGTGAAAATCTCACTCTACACAAATCAAACAAAAATGTTTCCATGGTGTGTATTGTTGTTCATTTTCATCAAATAAACAAAATAAAACCCAGAATAAATCCTGAAAGGGAAGAAATGAGCATAAAAGGTGCTTAAGCGCAAGTGTTTTTCTTACTATAAGAGCCCAAATTTCTAAAAATATTGCGAAAAACCACAACCTTCTGTTTAAGAGTGATTGTTTGAGGTGCATAGAAGGCATTTATTTCAATTTTAGAAAATTTAATTTTTCACATTTTTCCATGAAAAGTGCCAATACCCCCCCCTTTGGGTTCTAGGTGAAAATCTCACTCGACACAGATCAAACAAAAATGTTTCCATGGTGTTTATTGTTGTTCATTTTCATCAAATAAACAAAATAAAACCCAGAATAAATCCTGAAAGACAAGAAATGAGCATAAAAGATGCTTCAGCACAAGTGTTAATGTTACTAAAAGAGCCCAAATATCTAAAAATATTGCGAAAAACAACAATTTTCAGTTTAAGAGTGAATGTTTGAGGTGTATAGAAGGCATTTATTTCATTTTTAGAAAATTTAATTTTTACATTTTTCCATGAAAAGTGCCAATACCCCCCCCTTTGGGTTGTAGGTGAAAATCTCACTCGAAACAAATCAAACAAAAATGTTTCCATGGTGTGTATTGTTGTTCATTTTCATCAAATAAACAAAATAAAACCCAGAATAAATCCTGAAAGACAAGAAATGAGCATAAAAGATGCTTCAGCACAAGTGTTAATGTTACTAAAAGAGCCCAAATATCTAAAAATATTGCGAAAAACAACAATTTTCAGTTTAAGAGTGAATGTTTGAGGTGTATAGAAGGCATTTATTTCATTTTTAGAAAATTTAATTTTTACATTTTTCCATGAAAAGTGCCAATACCCCCCCCTTTGGGTTCTAGGTGAAAATCTCACTCGAAACAAATCAAACAAAAATGTTTCCATGGTGTGTATTTTTGTTCATTTTTATCAAATAAACAAAATAAAACCCAGAATAAATACTGAAAGGAAGGATATGAGCATAAAAGATGCTTCAGCGCAAGTGTTAATGTTACTAAAAGAGCCCAAATTTCTAAAAATATTGCGAAAAACAACAATTTCAGATTTAGAGTGAATGTTTCAGGTGTATAGAAGGAATTTATTTCATTTTTAGAAAATTTAATTTTTCTCATTTTTCCATGAAAAGTGCCAATACCCCCCCACCTTTGGGTTCTAGGTGAAAATCTCACTCCACACATATCAAACAAACATGTTTCCATGGTGTTTATTGTTGTTCATTTTCATCAAGTAAACAAAATAAAACCCAGAATAAATACTGAAAGGCAACAAATGAGCAAAAAAGATGCTTCAGCGCAAGTGTTATTCTTACTATAAGAGTCCAAATTTCTAAAAATATTGCGAAAAACAACAATTTTCAGTTTAAGAGTGAATGTTTGAGGTGCATAGAAGGCATTTATTTCAATTTTAGAAAATTAAATTTTTCACATTTTTCCATTAAAAGTGCCAAAACCCCCCCTTTGGGTTCTAGGTGAAAATCTCACTCGACACAAATCAAACAAAAATATTTCCATGGTGTGTATTGTTGTTCATTTTTATCAAATAAACAAAATAAAACCCAGAATAAATACTGAAAGACAAGAAATGAGCAGAAAAGATGCTTCAGCGCAAGTGTTAATGTTACTAAAAGAGCCCAAATTTCTAAAAATATTGCGAAAAACCACAATTTTCAGTTTAAGAGTGAATGTTTGAGGTGTATAGAAGGCATTTATTTCATTTTTAGAAAATTTAATTTTTCCCGTTTTTCCATGAAAAGTGCCAATACCCCCTTTGGGTTCTAGGTGAAAATCTCACTCGACACAGATCAAACAAAAATGTTTCCATGGTGTGTGTTGTTGTTCATTTTCATCAAATAAACATAATAAAACCCAGAATAAATCCTGAAAGACAAGAAATGAGCATAAAAGATGCTTCAGCGCAAGTGTTAATGTCACTAAAAGAGCCAAAATTTCTAAAAATATTGCGAAAAACAAAAATTTTCAGTTTTAGAGTGAATGTTTGAGGTGTATAGAAGGCATTTATTTCATTTTTAGAAAATTTAATTTTTCACATTTTTCCATGAAAAGTGCCAATACCCCCCCTTTGGGTTCTAGGTGAAAATCTCACTCTACACAAATCAAACAAAAATGTTTCCATGGTGTGTATTGTCGTTCATTTTCATCAAATAAACAAAATAAAACCCAGAATAAATCCTGAAAGACAAGAAATGAGCATAAAAGATGCTTCAGCGCAAGTGTTAATATTACTAAAAGAGCCCAAATTTCTAAGAATATTGCGAAAAACAACAATTTTCAGTTTAAGAGTGAATGTTTGAGGTGTAAAGAAGGCATTTATTTCATTTTTAAAAAATTTAATTTTCCCCATTTTTCCATGAAAAGTGCCAATACCCCCCCCTTTGGGTTCTAGGTGAAAATCTAACTCGACACAAATCAAACAAAAATGTTTCCAGGGTGTGTATTGTTTTTCATTTTCATCAAATAAACAAAATAAAACCCAGAATAAATCCTGAAAGACAAGAAATGAGCAAAAAAGATGCTTCTGCGCAAGTGTTAATGCTACTAAAAGAGCCAAAATTTCTAAACATATTGCGAAAAATAACAATTTTCAGTTTAAGAGTGAATGTTTGAGGTGTATAGAAGGCATTTATTTCATTTTTAGAAAATTTAATTTTTCACATTTTTCCATGAAAAGTGCCAATACCCCCCCCTTTGGGTTCTAGGTGAAAATCTCACTCGAAACATATCAAACAAAAATGTTTCCATGGTGTGTATTGTTGTTCATTTTCATCAAATAAACAAAATAAAACCCAGAATAAATCCTGAAAGACAAGAAATGAGCATAAAAGATGCTTCAGCGCAAGTGTAAATGTTACTAAAAGAGCCAAAATTTCTAAAAATATTGCGAAAAACAAAAATTTTCAGTTTTAGAGTGAATGTTTGAGGTGTATAGAATGCATTTATTTCATTTTTAGAAAATTTAATTTTTCACATTTTTCCATGAAAAGTGCCAATACCCCCCCTTTGGGTTCTAGGTGAAAATCTCACTCTACACAAATCAAACAAAAATGTTTCCATGGTGTGTATTGTTGTTCATTTTCATCAAATAAACAAAATAAAACCCAGAATAAATCCTGAAAGGGAAGAAATGAGCATAAAAGGTGCTTAAGCGCAAGTGTTTTTCTTACTATAAGAGCCCAAATTTCTAAAAATATTGCGAAAAACCACAACCTTCTGTTTAAGAGTGAATGTTTGAGGTGCATAGAAGGCATTTATTTCAATTTTAGAAAATTTAATTTTTCACATTTTTCCATGAAAAGTGCCAATACCCCCCCCTTTGGGTTCTAGGTGAAAATCTCACTCGACACAAATCAAACAAAAATGTTTCCATGGTGTGTATTGTTGTTCATTTTCATCAAATAAACAAAATAAAACCCAGAATAAATACTGAAAGGCAAGAAATGAGCATAAAAGATGCTTCAGGGCAAGTGTTAATGTTACTAAAAGAGCCCAAATTTCTAAAAATATTGCGAAAAACCACAATTTTCAGTTTAAGAGTGAATGTTTGAGGTGTATAGAAGGCATTTATTTCATTTTTAGAAAATTTAATTTTTCACATTTTTCCATGAAAAGTGCCAATACTCCCCCCTTTGGGTTCTAGGTGAAAATCTCACTCGACACAAATCAAACAAAAATGTTTCCATGGTGTGTATTGTTGTTCATTTTCATCAAATAAACAAAAATAAACCCAGAATAAATCCTGAAAGACAAGAAATGAGCATAAAAGATGCTTCAGCGCAAGTGTTAATGTTACTAAAAGAGCCCAAATTTCTAATTATATTGCGAAAAACATCAATTTTTAGTTTTAGAGTGAATGTTTGAGGTGTATAGAAGGCATTTATTTCATTTTTAAAAAATTTAATTTTTCCCATTTTTCCATGAAAACTGCCCCCCCCCCTTTGGGTTCTAGGTGAAAATCTCACTCGACACAAATCAAACAAAAATGTTTCCATGGTGTGTATTGTTGTTCATTTTCATCAACTAAACAAAATTAAACCCAAAATAAATCCTGAAAGACAAGAAATGAACATAAAAGATGCTTCAGCGCAAGTGTAAATGTTACTAAAAGAGCCCAAATTTCTAAAAATATTGCAAAAAACCACAATTTTCAGTTTAAGAGTGAATGTTTGAGGTGGGTTACAAGGCATTTATTTCATTTTCAGAAAATTTAATTTTTCACATTTTTCCATGAAAAGTGCCAATACCCCCCCCCTTTGGGTTCTAGGTGAAAATCTCACTCGAAACAAATCAAACAAAAATGTTTCCATGGTGTGTATTGTTGTTCATTTTCATCAAATAAACAAAATAAAACCCAGAATAAATACTGAAAGGCAAGAAATGAGCATAAAAGATGCTTCAGCGCAAGTGTTAATGTTACTAAAAGAGCCCAAATTTCTAAAAATATTGCGAAAAACCACAATCTTCTGTTAAAGAGTGAATAGTTGAGGTGCATTGAAGGCATTTATTTCAATTTTAGAAAATTTAATTTTTCACATTTTTCCATGAAAAGTGCCAGAACCCCCCCCTTTGGGTTCTAGGTGAAAATCTCACTCGACACAAATAAAACAAAAATGTTTCCATGGTGTGTATTGTTGTTCATTTTCATCAAATAAACAAAATAAAACCCAGAATAAATCCTGAAAGACAAGAAATGAGCATAAAAGATGCTTCAGCGCAAGTGTTAACGTTACTAAAAGAGCCCAAATTTCTAAAAATATTGCGAAAAACCACAATTTTCAGTTTTAGAGTGAATGTTTGAGGTGTATAGAAGGCATTTATTTCATTTTTAGAAAATTTAATTTTTCACATTTTTCCATGAAAAGTGCCAATACCCCCCCTTTGGGTTCTAGGTGAAAATCTCAATCGACACAAATCAAACAAAAATGTTTCCATGGTGTGTATGGTTGTTCATTTTCATCAAATAAACAAAATAAAACCCAGAATTAATCCTGAAAGACAAGAAATGAGCATAAAAGATGCTTCAGCGAAAGTGTTAATATTACTAAAAGAGCCCAAATTTCTAAAAATATTGCGAAAAACCACAATTTTCAGTTTTAGAGTGAATGTTTGAGGTGCATAGAAGGCGATTATTTCAATTTTAGAAAATTTAATTTATCACATTTTTCCATGAAAAGTGCCAATACCCCCCCCTTTGGGTTCTAGGTGAAAATCTCACTCGACACAAATCAAACAAAAATGTTTCCATGGTGTGTATTGTTGTTCATTTTCATCAAATAAACAAAATAAAACCCAGAATTAATCCTGAAAGACAAGAAATGAGCATAATTGATGCTTCAGCGCAAGTGTTAATGTTACTAAAAGAGCCAAAATTTCTAAAAATATTGCGAAAAACAACAATTTTCAGTTTTAGAGTGAATGTTTGAGGTGTATAGAAGGCATTTATTTCATTTTTAGAAAATTTAATTTTTCCCATTTTTCCATGAAAAGTGCCAATACCCCCCCCTTTGGGTTCTAGGTGAAAATCTCACTCGACACAAATAAAACAAAAATGTTTCCATGGTGTGTATTGTTGTTCATTTTCATCAAATAAACAAAATAAAACCCAGAATAAATCCTGAAAGACAAGAAATGAGCATAAAAGATACTTCAGCGCAAGTGTTAATGTTACTAAAAGAGCCAAAATTTCTAAAAATATTGCGAAAAAAAACAATTTTCAGTTTTAGAGTGAATGTTTGAGGTGTATAGAAGGCATTTATTTCATTTTTAGAAAATTTAATTTTTCACATTTTTCCATGAAAAGTGCCAATACCCCCCCCTTTGGGTTCAAGGGAAAATGTCACTCAACACAAATCAAACAAAAATGTTTCCATGGTGTGTATTGTTGTTCATTTTCATCAACTAAACAAAATTAAACCCAAAATAAATCCTGAAAGACAAGAAATGAACATAAAAGATGCTTCAGCGCAAGTGTAAATGTTACTAAAAGAGCCCAAATTTCTAAAAATATTGCGAAAAACCACAATTTTCAGTTTAAGAGTGAATGTTTGAGGTGGGTTACAAGGCATTTATTTCATTTTTAGAAAATTTAATTTTTCACATTTTTCCATGAAAAGTGCCAATACCCCCCCCCTTTGGGTTCTAGGTGAAAATCTCACTCGAAACAAATCAAACAAAAATGTTTCCATGGTGTGTATTGTTGTTCATTTTCATCAAATAAACAAAATAAAACCCAGAATAAATACTAAAAGGCAAGAAATGAGCATAAAAGATGCTTCAGCGCAAGTGTTAATGTTACTAAAAGAGCCCAAATTTCTAAAAATATTGCGAAAAACCACAATCTTCTGTTAAAGAGTGAATAGTTGAGGTGCATAGAAGGCATTTATTTCAATTTTAGAAAATTTAATTTTTCACATTTTTCCATGAAAAGTGCCAATACCCCCCCCTTTGGGTTCTAGGTGAAAATCTCACTCGACACAAATAAAACAAAAATGTTTCCATGGTGTGTATTGTTGTTCATTTTCATCAAATAAACAAAATAAAACCCAGAATAAATCCTGAAAGACAAGAAATGAGCATAAAAGATGCTTCAGCGCAAGTGTTAATGTTACTAAAAGAGCCAAAATTTCTAAAAATATTGCGAAAAACAACCATTTTCAGTTTTAGAGTGAATGTTTGAGGTGTATAGAAGGCATTTATTTCATTTTTAGAAAATTTAATTTTTCACATTTTTCCATGAAAAGTGCCAATACCCCCCCCTTTGGGTTCTAGGTGAAAATCTCACTCTACACAAATCAAACAAAAATGTTTCCATGGTGTGTATTGTTGTTCATTTTCATCAAATAAACAAAATAAAACCCAGAATAAATCCTGAAAGACAAGAAATGAGCATAAAAGATGCTTCAGCGCAAGTGTTAATGTTACTAAAAGAGCCCAAATTTCTAAGAATATTGCGAAAAAACAACAATTTTCGGTTTAAGAGTGAATGTTTGAGGTGTATAGAAGGCATTTATTTCATTTTTAAAAAATTTAATTTTCCCCATTTTTCCATGAAAAGTGCCAATACCCCCCCGTTTGGGTTCTAGGTGAAAATCTCACTCGAAACAAATCAAACAAAAATGTTTCCAGGGTGTGTATTGTTTTTCATTTTCATCAAATAAACAAAATAAAACCCAGAATAAATCCTGAAAGGCAAGAAATGAGCATAAAAGATGATTAAGCGCAAGTGTTATTCTTACTATTAGAGCCCAAATTTCTAAAAATATTGCGAAAAACCACAATCTTCTGTTTAAGAGTGAATGTTTGAGGTGCATAGAAGGCATTTATTTCAATTTTAGAAAATTTAATTTTTCACATTTTTCCATGAAGAGTGCCAATACCCCCCCTTTGGGTTCTAGGTGAAAATCTCACTCGACACAAATCAAACAAAAATGTTTCCATGGTGTGTATTGTTGTTCATTTTCATCAAATACACAAAATAAAACCTAGAATTAATCCTGAAAGACAAGAAATGAGCATAAAAGATGCTTCAGCGAAAGTGTTAATGTTACTAAAAGAGCCCAAATTTCTAAAAATATTGCGAAAAACCACAATTTTCAGTTTTAGAGTGAATGTTTGAGGTGCATAGAAGGCGATTATTTCAATTTTAGAAAATTTAATTTATCACATTTTTCCATGAAAAGTGCCAATACCCCCCCCTTTGGGTTCTAGGTGAAAATCTCACTCAACACATATCAAACAAAAATGTTTCCATGATGTGTATTGTTGTTCATTTTCATCAAATAAACAAAATAAAACCCAGAATTAATCCTGAAAGACAAGAAATGAGCATAAAAGATACTTCAGCGAAAGTGTTAATGTTTCTAAAAGAGCCCAAATTTCTAAGAATATTGCGAAAAACAACAATTTTCAGTTTAAGAGTGAATGTTTGAGGTGTATAGAAGGCATTTATTTCATTTTTAAAAAATTTAATTTTCCCCATTTTTCCATGAAAAGTGCCAATACCCCCCCGTTTGGGTTCTAGGTGAAAATCTCACTCGAAACAAATCAAACAAAAATGTTTCCAGGGTGTGTATTGTTTTTCATTTTCATCAAATAAACAAAATAAAACCCCGAATAAATCCTGAAAGGCAAGAAATGAGCATAAAAGATGATTAAGCGCAAGTGTTATTTTTACTATTAGAGCCCAAATTTCTAAAAATATTGCGAAAAACCACAATCTTCTGTTTAAGAGTGAATGTTTGAGGTGCATAGAAGGCATTTATTTCAATTTTAGAAAATTTAATTTTTCACATTTTTCCATGAAAAGTGCCAATACCCCCTTTGGGTTCTAGGTGAAAATCTCACTCGACACAAATCAAACGAAAATGTTTCCATGGTGTGTATTGTTGTTCATTTTCATCAAATAAACAAAATAAAACCCAGAATAAATCCTGAAAGACAAGAAATGAGCATAAAAGATGCTTCAGCGCAAGTGTTATTCTTACTATTAGAGCCCAAATTTCTAAAAATATTGCGAAAAACCACAATCTTCTGTTTAAGAGTGAATGTTTGAGGTGCATAGAAGGCATTTATTTCAATTTTAGAAAATTTAATTTTTCACATTTTTCCATGAAAAGTGCCAATACCCCCCCTTTGGGTACTAGGTGAAAATCTCACTCGACACAAATCAAACAAAAATGTTTCCATGGTGTGTATTTTTGTTCATTTTCATCAAATAAACAAAATAAAACCCAGAATTAATCCTGAAAGACAAGAAATGAGCATAAAAGATTCTTCAGCGAAAGTGTTAATGTTACTAAAAGAGCCCAAATTTCTAAAAATATTGCGAAAAACCACAATTTTCAGTTTTAGAGTGAATGTTTGAGGTGTATAGAAGGCATTTATTTCATTTTTAAAAAATTTAATTTTTTCCATTTTTCCATGAAAACTGCCAATACCCCCCCCTTTGGGTTCTAGGTGAAAATCTCACTCGACACAAATCAAACAAAAATGTTTCCATGGTGTGTATTGTTGTTCATTTTCATCAAATAAACAAAATAAAACCCAGAATTAATCCTGAAAGACAAGAAATGAGCATAATTGATGCTTCAGCGCAAGTGTTAATGTTACTAAAAGAGCCAAAATTTCTAAAAATATTGCGAAAAACAACAATTTTCAGTTTTAGAGTGAATGTTTGAGGTGCATAGAAGGCATTTATTTCATTTTTAGAAAATTTAATTTTTCCCATTTTTCCATGAAAAGTGCCAATACCCCCCCCTTTGGGTTCTAGGTGAAAATCTCACTCGACACAAATAAAACAAAAATGTTTCCATGGTGTGTATTGTTGTTCATTTTCATCAAATAAACAAAATAAAACCCAGAATAAATCCTGAAAGACAAGAAATGAGCATAAAAGATGCTTCAGCGCAAGTGTTAATGTTACTAAAAGAGCCAAAATTTCTAAAAATATTGCGAAAAACAACAATTTTCAGTTTTAGAGTGAATGTTTGAGGTGTATAGAAGGCATTTATTTCATTTTTAGAAAATTAAATTTTTCACATTTTTCCATGAAAAGTGCCAATACCCCCTTTGGGTTCTAGGTGAAAATCTCACTCTACACAAATCAAACAAAAATGTTTCCATGGTGTGTATTGTTGTTCATTTTCATCAAATAAACAAAATAAAACCCAAAATAAATCCTGAAAGACAAGAAATGAGCATAAAAGATGCTTCAGCGCAAGTGTTAATGTTACTAAAAGAGCCCAAATTTCTAAGAATATTGCGAAAAACAACAATTTTCAGTTTAAGAGTGAATGTTTGAGGTGTATAGAAGGCATTTATTTCATTTTTAGAAAATTTAATTTTTACCATTTTTCCATGAAAAGTGCCAATACCCCCTTTGGGTTCTAGGTGAAAATCTCACTCGACACAAATCAAACAAAAATGTTTCCATGATGTGTATTGTTGTTCATTTTCATCAAATAAACAAAATAAAACCCAGAATAAATACTGAAATACAAGAAATGAGCATAAAAGATGCTTCAGCGGAATTGTTAATGTTATTAAAGGAGCCCAAATTTCTAAAAGTATTGCGGAAAACAACAATTTTCAGTTTTAGAGTGAATGTTTGAGGTGTATAGAAGGCATTTATTTTATTTTCAGAAAATTTAATTTTTCTCATTTTTCCATGAAAAGTGCCAATACCCCTCCCCTTTGGGTTCTAGGTGAAAATCTCACTCGACACCGATCAAACAAAAATGTTTCCATGGTGTGTGTTGTTGTTCATTTTCATCAAATAAACAAAATAAAACCCAGAATAAATCCTGAAAGACAAGAAATGAGCATAAAAGATGCTTC
The DNA here is from genome assembly GCF_022747635.1 of Hetaerina americana. Taxonomy (NCBI): domain Eukaryota; kingdom Metazoa; phylum Arthropoda; class Insecta; order Odonata; family Calopterygidae; genus Hetaerina; species Hetaerina americana. The sequence continues at coordinate 54,521,182 of NW_027287316.1, forward strand.
AGCGGAATTGTTAATGTTATTTAAAGAGCCAAAATTTCTAAAAATATTGCGAAAAACAACAATTTTCAGTTTAAGAGTGAATGTTTGAGTTGTATAGAAGTCATTTATTTCATTTTTAGAAAATTTAATTTTTCCCATTTTTCCATGAAAAGTGCCAATACCCCCTTGGGTCCTAGGTGAAAATCTCACTCGACACAAATCAAACAAAAATGTTTCCATGGTGTGTATTGTTGTTCATTTTCATCAAATAAACAAAATAAAACCCAGAATAAATCCTGAAAGACAAGAAATGAGCATAAGTGATGCTTCAGCGCAAGTGTTAATGTTACTAAAAGAGCCCAAATTTCTAAGAATATTGCGAAAAACCACAATTTTCAGTTTTAGAGTGAATGTTTGAGGTGTATAGAAGCCATTAATTTCATTTTTAAAAAATTTAATTTTTTCCATTTTTCCATGAAAACTGCCAATACCCCCTTTGGGTTCTAGGTGAAAATCTCACTCGACACAAATCAAACAAAAATGTTTCCATGGTGTGTATTGTTGTTCATTTTCATCAAATAAACAAAATAAAACCCAGAATAAATCCTGAAAGACAAGAATAAGCATAAAAGATACTTCAGCGCAAGTGTTAATGTTACTAAAAGAGCCAAAATTTCTAAAAATATTGCGAAAAAAAACAATTTTCAGTTTTAGAGTGAATGTTTGAGGTGTATAAAAGGCAATTATTTCATTTTTAGAAAGTTTAATTTTTCACATTTTTCCATGAAAAGTGCCAATACCCCCCCCCTTTGGGTTCAAGGGAAAATGTCACTCAACACAAATCAAACAAAAATGTTTCCATGGTGTGTATTGTTGTTCATTTTCATCAACTAAACAAAATTAAACCCAGAATAAATCCTGAAAGACAAGAAATGAACATAAAAGATGCTTCAGCGCAAGTGTAAATGTTACTAAAAGAGCCAAAATTTCTAAAAATATTGCGAAAAACCACAATTTTCAGTTTAAGAGTGAATGTTTGAGGTGGGTTAGAAGGCATTTATTTCATTTTTAGAAAATTTAATTTTTCACATTTTTCCATGAAAAGTGCCAATACCCCCCCCCTTTGGGTTCTAGGTGAAAATCTCACTCGAAACAAATCAAACAAAAATGTTTCCATGGTGTGTATTGTTGTTCATTTTCATCAAATAAACAAAATAAAACCCAGAATAAATACTGAAAGGCAAGAAATGAGCATAAAAGATGCTTCAGCGCAAGTGTTAATGTTACTAAAAGAGCCCAAATTTCTAAAAATATTGCGAAAAACCACAATCTTCTGTTAAAGAGTGAATAGTTGAGGTGCATAGAAGGCATTTATTTCAATTTTAGAAAATTTAATTTTTCACATTTTTCCATGAAAAGTGCCTTTGGGTTCTAGGTGAAAATCTCACTCGACACAAATCAAACAAAAATGTTTCCATGGTGTGTATTGTTGTTCATTTTCATCAAATAAACAAAATAAAACCCAGAATAAATACTGAAAGGCAACAAATGAGCAAAAAAGATGCTTCAGCGCAAGTGTTAATGTTACTAAAAGAGCCAATTTTCTAAAAATATTTCGAAAAACAACAATTTTCAGTTTTAGATTGAATGTTTGAGGTGTATAGAAGGCATTTATTTCATTTTTAGAAAATGTTTTGTTTCACATTTTTCCATGAATAGTGCCAATACCCCCTCCTTGGGTTCTAGGTGAAAATCTCACTCGACACAAATCAAACAAAAATGTTTCCATGGTGTGTATTGTTGTTCATTTTCATCAAATAAACAAAATAAAACCCAGAATTAATCCTGAAAGACAAGAAATGAGCATAAAAGATTCTTCAGCGAAAGTGTTAATGTTACTAAAAGAGCCCAAATTTCTAAAAATATTGCGAAAAACCACAATCTTCTGTTTTAGAGTGAATGTTTGAGGTGTTTAGAAGGCATTTATTTCATTTTTAAAAAATTTAATTTTTTCCATTTTTCCATGAAAACTGCCAATACCCCCCCCTTTGGGTTCTACGTGAAAATCTCACTCGACACAAATCAAACAAAAATGTTTCCATGGTGTGTATTGTTGTTCATTTTCATCAAATAAACAAAATAAAACCCAGAATAAATCCTGAAATACAAGAAATGAGCATAAAAGATGCTTCAGCGGAATTGTTAATGTTATTTAAAGAGCCCAAATTTCTAAAAATATTGCGAAAAACAACAATTTTCAGTTTAAGAGTGAATGTTTGAGGTGTATAGAAGGCATTTATTTCATTTTTAGAAAATTTAATTTTTCCCATTTTTCCATGAAAAGTGCCAATACCCCCTTTGGGTTCTAGGTGAAAATCTCAATCGACACAAATCAAACAAAAATGTTTCCATGGTGTGTATTGTTGTTCATTTTCATCAAATAAACAAAATAAAACCCAGAATAAATCCTGAAAGACAAGAAATGAGCATAAAAGATGCTTCAGCGCAAGTGTTAATGTTACTAAAAGAGCCCAAATTTCTAAAAATATTGCGAAAAACAACAATTTTCAGTTTTAGAGTGAATGTTTGAGGTGTATAGAAGGCATTTATTTCATTTTTAGAAAATTAAATTTTTCACATTTTTCCATGAAAAGTGCCAATACCCCCTTTGGGTTCTAGGTGAAAACTCACTCTACACAAATCAAACAAAAATGTTTCCATGATGTGTATTGTTGTTCATTTTCATCAAATAAACAAAATAAAACCCAGAATAAATCCTGAAAGACAAGAAATGAGCATAAAAGATGCTTCAGCGCAAGTGTTAATGTTACTAAAAGAGCCCAAATTTCTAAAAATATTGCGAAAAACCACAATCTTCTGTTTTAGAGTGAATGTTTGAGGTGTTTAGAAGGCATTTATTTCATTTTTAAAAAATTTAATTTTTTCCATTTTCCATGAAAACTGCCAATACCCCCCCCTTTGGGTTCTACGTGAAAATCTCACTCGACACAAATCAAACAAAAATGTTTCCATGGTGTGTATTGTTGTTCATTTTCATCAAATAAACAAAATAAAACCCAGAATAAATCCTGAAATACAAGAAATGAGCATAAAAGATGCTTCAGCGGAATTGTTAATGTTATTTAAAGAGCCCAAATTTCTAAAAATATTGCGAAAAACAACAATTTTCAGTTTAAGAGTGAATGTTTGAGGTGTATAGAAGGCATTTATTTCATTTTTAGAAAATTTAATTTTTCCCATTTTTCCATGAAAAGTGCCAATACCCCCTTTGGGTTCTAGGTGAAAATCTCACTCGACACAAATCAAACAAAAATGTTTCCATGGTGTGTATTGTTGTTCATTTTCATCAAATAAACAAAATAAAACCCAGAATAAATCCTGAAAGACAAGAAATGAGCATAAAAGATGCTTCAGCGCAAGTGTTAATGTTACTAAAAGAGCCCAAATTTCTAAAAATATTGCGAAAAACAACAATTTTCAGTTTTAGAGTGAATGTTTGAGGTGTATAGAAGGCATTTATTTCATTTTTAGAAAATTAAATTTTTCACATTTTTCCATGAAAAGTGCCAATACCCCCTTTGGGTTCTAGGTGAAAACTCACTCTACACAAATCAAACAAAAATGTTTCCATGATGTGTATTGTTGTTCATTTTCATCAAATAAACAAAATAAAACCCAGAATAAATCCTGAAAGACAAGAAATGAGCATAAAAGATGCTTCAGCGCAAGTGTTAATGTTACTAAAAGAGCCCAAATTTCTAAGAATATTGCGAAAAACAACAATTTTCAGTTTAAGAGTGAATGTTTGAGGTGTATAGAAGGCATTTATTTCATTTTTAGAAAATTTAATTTTTCCCATTTTTCCATGAAAAGTGCCAATACCCCCTTTGGGTTCTAGGTGAAAATCTCACTCGACACAAATCAAACAAAAATGTTTCCATGATGTGTATTGTTGTTCATTTTCATCAAATAAACAAAATAAAACCCAGAATAAATACTGAAATACAAGGAATGAGCATAAAAGATGCTTCAGCGAAATTGTTAATGTTATTAAAAGAGCCCAAATTTCTAAAAGTATTGCGGAAAACAACAATTTTCAGTTTTAGAGTGAATGTTTGAGGTGTATAGAAGGCATTTATTTTATTTTCAGAAAATTTAATTTTTCTCATTTTTCCATGAAAATTGCCAATACCCCCCCCTTTGGGTTCTAGGTGAAAATCTCACTCGACACAGATCAAACAAAAATGTTTCCATGGGGTGTGTTGTTGTTCATTTTCATCAAATAAACAAAATAAAACCCAGAATAAATCCTGAAAGACAAGAAATGAGCATAGAAGATGCTTCAGCGGAATTGTTAATGTTATTTAAAGAGCCAAAATTTCTAAAAATATTGCGAAAAACAACAATTTTCAGTTTAAGAGTGAATGTTTGAGGTATATGGAAGTCATTTATTTCATTTTTAGAAAATTTAATTTTTCCCATTTTTCCATGAAAAGTGCCAATACCCCCTTTGGGTCCTAGGTGAAAATCTCACTCGACACTCATCAAACAAAAATGTTTCCATGGTGTGTATTGTTGTTCATTTTCATCAAATAAACAAAATAAAACCAAGAATAAATCCTGAAAGACAAGAAATGAGCATAAAAGATGCTTCAGCGCAAACGTTAATGTTACTAAAAGAGCCAAAATTTCTAAAAATATTGCGAAAAACAACAATTTTCAGTTTTAGAGTGAATGTTTGAGGTGTATAGAAGGCATTTATTTCATTTTTAGAAAATTAAATTTTTCACATTTTTCCATGAAAAGTGCCAATACCCCCCCCTTTGGGTTCTTGTTGAAAATCTCACTCTACACAAATTAAACAAAAATGTTTCCATGGTGTGTATTGTTGTTCATTTTCATCAAATAAACAAAATAAAACCCAGAATAAATCCTGAAAGACAAGAAATGAGCATAAAAGATGCTTCAGCGCTAGTGTTAATGTTACTAAAAGAGCCCAAATTTCTAAGAGTATTGCGAAAAAACACAATTTTCAGTTTAAGAGTGAATGTTTGAGGTATATAGAAGGCATTTATTTCATTTTTAGAAAATTTAATTTTTCCCATTTTTCCATGAAAAGTGCCAATACCCCTTTTGGGTTCTAGGTGAAAATCTCACTCGACACAAATCAAACAAAAATGTTTCCATGATGTGTATTGTTGTTCATTTTCATTAAATAAACAAAATAAAACCCAGAATAAATACTGAAAGGCAAGAAATGAGCATAAAAGATGCTTCAGCGGAATTGTTAATGTTATTAAAAGAGCCCAAATTTCTAAAAGTATTGCGGAAAACAACAATTTTCAGTTTTAGAGTGAATGTTTGAGGTGTATAGAAGGCATTTATTTTATTTTCAGAAAATTTAATTTTTCTCATTTTTCCATGAAAAGTGCCAATACCCCCCCCCTTTGGGTTCTAGGTGAAAATCTCACTCGACACAGATCAAACAAAAATGTTTCCATGGTCTGTGTTGTTGTTCATTTTCATCAAATAAACAAAATAAAACCCAGAATAAATCCTGAAAGACAAGAAATGAGCATAAAAGATGCTTCAGCGCAAGTGTTAATGTTACTAAAAGAGCCAAAATTTCTAAAAATATTGCGAAAAACAAAAATTTTCAGTTTTAGAGTGAATGTTTGAGGTGTATAGAAGGCATTTATTACATTTTTAGAAAATTTAATTTTTCACATTTTTCCATGAAAAGTGCCAATACCCCCCCCTTTGGGTTCTAGGTGAAAATCTCACTCTACACAAATCAAACAAAAATGTTTCCATGGTGTGTATTGTTGTTCATTTTCATCAAATAAACAAAATAAAACCCAGAATAAATCCTGAAAGACAAGAAATGAGCATAAAAGATGCTTCAGCGGAATTGTTAACGTTATTAAAAGAGCCCAAATTTCTAAAAGAATTGCGGAAAACAACAATTTTCAGTTTTAGAGTGAATATTTGAGGTGTATAGAAGGCATTTATTTTATTTTCAGAAAATTTAATTTTTCTCATTTTTCCATGAAAAGTGCCAATACCCCCCCCTTTGGGTTCTAGGTGAAATTCTCACTCGAAACATATCAAACAAAAATGTTTCCAGGGTGTGTATTGTTTTTCATTTTCATCAAATAGACAAAATAAAACCCAGAATAAATCCTGAAAGGCAAGAAATGAGCATAAAAGATGCTTAAGCGCAAGTGTTAATGTTACTAAAAGAGCCAAAATTTCTAAAAATATTGCGAAAAACAAAAATTTTCAGTTTTAGAGTGAATGTTTGAGGTGTATAGAAGGCATTTATTTCATTTTTAGAAAATTTAATTTTTCACATTTTTCCATGAAAAGTGCCAATACCCCCCCTTTGGGTACTAGGTGAAAATCTCACTCGACACAAATCAAACAAAAATGTTTCCATGGTGTGTGTTGTTGTTCATTTTCATCAAATAAACAAAATAAAACCCAGAATTAATCCTGAAAGACAAGAAATGAGCATAAAAGATTCTTCAGCGAAAGTGTTAATGTTACTAAAAGAGCCCAAATTTCTAAAAATATTGCGAAAAACCACAACCTTCTGTTTAAGAGTGAATGTTTGAGGTGCATAGAAGGCATTTATTTTAATTTTAGAAAATTTAATTTTTCACATTTTTCCATGAAAACTGCCAATACCCTTTGGGTTCTAGGTGAAAATCTCACTCGACACAAATCAAACAAAAATGTTTCCATGGTGTGTATTGTTGTTCATTTTCATCAACTAAACAAAATTAAACCCAGAATAAATCCTGAAAGGCAAGAAATGAGCATAAAAGATGCTTAAGCGCAAGTGTTATTCTTACTATAAGAGCCCAAATTTCTAAATATATTGCGAAAAACCACAATCTTCTGTTTAAGAGTGAATGTTTGAGGTGCATAGAAGGCATTTATTTCATTTTTAGAAAATTTAATTTTTCACATTTTTCCATGAAAAGTGCCAATACCCCCCCCTTTGGGTTCTAGGTGAAAATCTCACTCGAAACATATCAAACAAAAATGTTTCCATGGTGTGTATTGTTGTTCATTTTCATCAAATAAACAAAATAAAACCCAGAATAAATCCTGAAAGACAAGAAATGAGCATAAAAGATGCTTCAGCGCAAGTGTAAATGTTACTAAAAGAGCCAAAATTTCTAAAAATATTGCGAAAAACAAAAATTTTCAGTTTTAGAGTGAATGTTTGAGGTGTATAGAATGCATTTATTTCATTTTTAGAAAATTTAATTTTTCACATTTTTCCATGAAAAGTGCCAATACCCCCTTTGGGTTCTAGGTGAAAATCTCACTCGACACAAATCAAACAAAAATGTTTCCATGGTGTGTATTGTTGTTCATTTTCATCAAATAAACAAAATAAAACCCAGAATAAATCCTGAAAGACAAGAAATGAGCATAAAAGATGCTTCAGCGCAAGTGTTAATGTTACTAAAAGAGCCCAAATTTCTAAAAATATTGCGAAAAAACAACAATTTTCAGTTTTAGAGTGAATGTTTGAGGTGTATAGAAGGCATTTATTTCATTTTTAGAAAATTAAATTTTTCACATTTTTCCATGAAAAGTGCCAATACCCCCTTTGGGTTCTAGGTGAAAACTCACTCTACACAAATCAAACAAAAATGTTTCCATGATGTGTATTGTTGTTCATTTTCATCAAATAAACAAAATAAAACCCAGAATAAATCCTGAAAGACAAGAAATGAGCATAAAAGATGCTTCAGCGCAAGTGTTAATGTTACTAAAAGAGCCCAAATTTCTAAGAATATTGCGAAAAACAACAATTTTCAGTTTAAGAGTGAATGTTTGAGGTGTATAGAAGGCATTTATTTCATTTTTAGAAAATTTAATTTTTCCCATTTTTCCATGAAAAGTGCCAATACCCCCTTTGGGTTCTAGGTGAAAATCTCACTCGACACAAATCAAACAAAAAATGTTTCCATGATGTGTATTGTTGTTCATTTTCATCAAATAAACAACATAAAACCCAGAATACATACTGAAATACAAGGAATGAGCATAAAAGATGCTTCAGCGAAATTGTTAATGTTATTAATAGAGCCCAAATTCTAAAAAGTATTGCGGAAAACAACAATTTTCAGTTTTAGAGTGAATGTTTGAGGTGTATAGAAGGCATTTATTTTATTTTCAGAAAATTTAATTTTTCTCATTTTTTCCATGAAAATTGCCAATACCCCCCCCCTTTGGGTTCTAGGTGAAAATCTCACTCGACACAGATCAAACAAAAATGTTTCCATGGGGTGTGATGTTGTTCATTTTCATCAAATAAACAAAATAAAACCCAGAATAAATCCTGAAAGACAAGAAATGAGCATAGAAGATGCTTCAGCGGAATTGTTAATGTTATTTAAAGAGCCAAAATTTCTAAAAATATTGCGAAAAACAACAATTTTCAGTTTAAGAAGATGAATGTTTGAGGTATATGGAAGTCATTTATTTCATTTTTAGAAAATTTAATTTTTTCCCATTTTTCCATGAAAAGTGCCAATACCCCCTTTGGGTCCTAGGTGAAAATCTCACTCGACACTCATCAAACAAAAATGTTTCCATGGTGTGTATTGTTGTTCATTCTTCATCAAATAAACAAAATAAAACCAAGAATAAATCCTGAAAGACAAGAAATGAGCATAAAAGATGCTTCAGCGCAAACGTTAATGTTACTAAAAGAGCCAAAATTTCTAAAAATATTGCGAAAAACAACAATTTTCAGTTTTAGAGTGAATGTTTGAGGTGTATAGAAGGCATTTATTTCATTTTTAGAAAATTAAATTTTTCACATTTTTCCATGAAAAGTGCCAATACCCCCCCCTTTGGGTTCTTGTTGAAAATCTCACTCTACACAAATTTAAACAAAAATGTTTCCATGGTGTGTATTGTTGTTCATTTTCATCAAATAAACAAAATAAAACCCAGAATAAATCCTGAAAGACAAGAAATGAGCATAAAAGATGCTTCAGCGCTAGTGTTAATGTTACTAAAAGAGCCCAAATTTCTAAGAGTATTGCGAAAAAAACACAATTTTCAGTTTAAGAGTGAATGTTTGAGGTATATAGAAGGCATTTATTTCATTTTTAGAAAATTTAATTTTTCCCATTTTTCCATGAAAAGTGCCAATACCCCTTTTGGGTTCTAGGTGAAAATCTCACTCGACACAAATCAAACAAAAATGTTTCCATGATGTGTATTGTTGTTCATTTTCATTAAATAAACAAAATAAAACCCAGAATAAATACTGAAAGGCAAGAAATGAGCATAAAAGATGCTTCAGCGGAATTGTTAATGTTATTAAAAGAGCCCAAATTTCTAAAAGTATTGCGGAAAACAACAATTTTCAGTTTTAGAGTGAATGTTTGAGGTGTATAGAAGGCATTTATTTTATTTTCAGAAAATTTAATTTTTCTCATTTTTCCATGAAAAGTGCCAATACCCCCCCCCTTTGGGTTCTAGGTGAAAATCTCACTCGACACAGATCAAACAAAAATGTTTCCATGGTCTGTGTTGTTGTTCATTTTCATCAAATAAACAAAATAAAACCCAGAATAAATCCTGAAAGACAAGAAATGAGCATAAAAGATGCTTCAGCGCAAGTGTTAATGTTACTAAAAGAGCCAAAATTTCTAAAAATATTGCGAAAAACAAAAATTTTCAGTTTTAGAGTGAATGTTTGAGGTGTATAGAAGGCATTTATTACATTTTTAGAAAATTTAATTTTTCACATTTTTCCATGAAAAGTGCCAATACCCCCCCCTTTGGGTTCTAGGTGAAAATCTCACTCTACACAAATCAAACAAAAATGTTTCCATGGTGTGTATTGTTGTTCATTTTCATCAAATAAACAAAATAAAACCCAGAATAAATCCTGAAAGACAAGAAATGAGCATAAAAGATGCTTCAGCGGAATTGTTAACGTTATTAAAAGAGCCCAAATTTCTAAAAGAATTGCGGAAAACAACAATTTTCAGTTTTAGAGTGAATATTTGAGGTGTATAGAAGGCATTTATTTTATTTTCAGAAAATTTAATTTTTCTCATTTTTCCATGAAAAGTGCCAATACCCCCCCCTTTGGGTTCTAGGTGAAATTCTCACTCGAAACATATCAAACAAAAATGTTTCCAGGGTGTGTATTGTTTTTCATTTTCATCAAATAGACAAAATAAAACCCAGAATAAATCCTGAAAGGCAAGAAATGAGCATAAAAGATGCTTAAGCGCAAGTGTTAATGTTACTAAAAGAGCCAAAATTTCTAAAAATATTGCGAAAAACAAAAATTTTCAGTTTTAGAGTGAATGTTTGAGGTGTATAGAAGGCATTTATTTCATTTTTAGAAAATTTAATTTTTCACATTTTTCCATGAAAAGTGCCAATACCCCCCCTTTGGGTACTAGGTGAAAATCTCACTCGACACAAATCAAACAAAAATGTTTCCATGGTGTGTGTTGTTGTTCATTTTCATCAAATAAACAAAATAAAACCCAGAATTAATCCTGAAAGACAAGAAATGAGCATAAAAGATTCTTCAGCGAAAGTGTTAATGTTACTAAAAGAGCCCAAATTTCTAAAAATATTGCGAAAAACCACAACCTTCTGTTTAAGAGTGAATGTTTGAGGTGCATAGAAGGCATTTATTTTAATTTTAGAAAATTTAATTTTTCACATTTTTCCATGAAAACTGCCAATACCCTTTGGGTTCTAGGTGAAAATCTCACTCGACACAAATCAAACAAAAATGTTTCCATGGTGTGTATTGTTGTTCATTTTCATCAACTAAACAAAATTAAACCCAGAATAAATCCTGAAAGGCAAGAAATGAGCATAAAAGATGCTTAAGCGCAAGTGTTATTCTTACTATAAGAGCCCAAATTTCTAAATATATTGCGAAAAACCACAATCTTCTGTTTAAGAGTGAATGTTTGAGGTGCATAGAAGGCATTTATTTCATTTTTAGAAAATTTAATTTTTCACATTTTTCCATGAAAAGTGCCAATACCCCCCCCTTTGGGTTCTAGGTGAAAATCTCACTCGAAACATATCAAACAAAAATGTTTCCATGGTGTGTATTGTTGTTCATTTTCATCAAATAAACAAAATAAAACCCAGAATAAATCCTGAAAGACAAGAAATGAGCATAAAAGATGCTTCAGCGCAAGTGTAAATGTTACTAAAAGAGCCAAAATTTCTAAAAATATTGCGAAAAACAAAAATTTTCAGTTTTAGAGTGAATGTTTGAGGTGTATAGAATGCATTTATTTCATTTTTAGAAAATTTAATTTTTCACATTTTTCCATGAAAAGTGCCAATACCCCCCCTTTGGGTTCTAGGTGAAAATCTCACTCTACACAAATCAAACAAAAATGTTTCCATGGTGTGTATTGTTGTTCATTTTCATCAAATAAACGAAATAAAACCCAGAATAAATCCTGAAAGACAAGAAATGAGCATAAAAGATGCTTCAGCACAAGTGTTAATGTTACTAAAAGAGCCCAAATATCTAAAAATATTGCGAAAAACAACAATTTTCAGTTAAAGAGTGAATGTTTGAGGTGTATAGAAGGCATTTATTTCATTTTTAGAAAATTTAATTTTTACATTTTTCCATGAAAAGTGCCAATAGCTTACGAGTGTGAATGCCGACTGTATCAGATGTCAAGGGAGCACACTGAATGCACCCAGTTATTTTAGGTGAAATGACCATAGCAAACAGATTTGAAGAAAGTTAGGTTAATTTTTCCATTTTAGGTCAATTAAAATTTACTATCAAATAAAATTACTTTTAGTTCAATCAATATTAAGTTGATCCCCAAGTTAATGCAAGAAAAATACTTGAAATGTAAGAAAACTTGTTTTTAAAAAGTTGTTCAATCCTCAAAATAAAAAATGAATGGCTATAAAGTTAATGAACAGCTAAGAGGATTAATCTCAAGGAAGAAGATCCTAAGGCCAATAAAAATAATTACCCCCTTTGGGTTCTAGGTGAAAATCTCACTCGACATTAATCAAACAAAAATGTTTCCATGGTGTGTATTGTTGTTCAATTTCATCAAATAAACAAAATAAAACCCAGAATGTATCCTGAAAGACAATAAATGATCATAAAAGATGCTTCAGCGCAAGTGTTAATTTTACTAAAAGAGCCCAAATTTCTAAAAATATTGCGAAAAACAACAATCTTCTGTTTTAGAGTGAATGTTTAAGGTGTTTAGAAGGCATTTATTTCATTTTTAGAAAATTTAATTTTTCTCATTTTTCCATGAAAAGTGCCAATACCCCCCCACCTTTGGGTTCTAGGTGAAAATCTCACTCGACACATATCAAACAAACATGTTTCCATGGTGTTTATTGTTGTTCATTTTCATCAAGTAAACAAAATAAAACCCAGAATAAATACTGAAAGGCAACAAATGAGCAAAAAAGATGCTTCAGCGCAAGTGTTATTCTTACTATAAGAGTCCAAATTTCTAAAAATATTGCGAAAAACAACAATTTTCAGTTTTAGAGTGAATGTTTGAGGTGTATAGAAGGCATTTATTTCATTTTTAGAAAATTTAATTTTTCACATTTTTCCATGAAAAGTGCCAATACCCCCCCTTTGGGTTCTAGGTGAAAATCTCACTCTACACAAATCAAACAAAAATGTATCCAAGGTGTGTATTGTTGTTCATTTTCATCAAATAAACAAAATAAAACCCAGAATGAATCCTGAAAGACAAGAAATGAGCAGAAAAGATGCTTCAGCGCAAGTGTTAATGTTACTAAAAGAGCCCAAATTTCTAAAAATATTGCGAAAAACCACAATTTTCAGTTTAAGAGTGAATGTTTGAGGTGTATAGAAGGCATTTATTTCATTTTTAGAAAATTTAATTTTTCCCGTTTTTCCATGAAAAGTGCCAATACCCCCTTTGGGTTCTAGGTGAAAATCTCACTCGACACAAATCAAACAAAAATGTTTCCATGATGTGTATTGTTGTTCATTTTAATCAAATAAACAAAATAAAACCCAGAATAAATACTGAAATACAAGAAATGAGCATAAAAGATGCTTCAGCGGAATTGTTAATGTTATTAAAAGAGCCCAAATTTCTAAAAGTATTGCGGAAAACAACAATTTTCAGTTTTAGAGTGAATGTTTGAGGTGTATAGAAGGCATTTATTTTATTTTCAGAAAATTTATTTTTTCTCATTTTTCCATGAAAAGTGCCAATACCCCCCCCTTTGGGTTCTAGGTGAAAATCTCACTCGACACAGATCAAACAAAAATGTTTCCATGGTGTGTGTTGTTGTTCATTTTCATCAAATAAACATAATAAAACCCAGAATAAATCCTGAAAGACAAGAAATGAGCATAAAAGATGCTTCAGCGCAAGTGTTAATGTCACTAAAAGAGCCAAAATTTCTAAAAATATTGCGAAAAACAAAAATTTTCAGTTTTAGAGTGAATGTTTGAGGTGTATAGAAGGCATTTATTTCATTTTTAGAAAATTTAATTTTTCACATTTTTCCATGAAAAGTGCCAATACCCCCCCCCTTGGGTTCTAGGTGAAAATCTCACTCGACATAGATCAAACAAAAATGTTTCCATGGTGTGTGTTGTTGTTCATTTTCATCAAATAAACAAAATAAAACCCAGAATAAATCCTGAAAGACAAGAAATGAGCATATAAGATGCTTCAGCGCAAGTGTTAATGTCACTAAAAGAGCCAAAATTTCTAAAAATATTGCGAAAAACAAAAATTTTCAGTTTTAGAGTGAATGTTTGAGGTGTATAGAAGGCATTTATTTCATTTTTAGAAAATTTAATTTTTCACATTTTTCCATGAAAAGTGCCAATACCCCCCCTTTGGGTTCTAGGTGAAAATCTCACTCTACACAAATCAAACAAAAATGTTTCCATGGTGTGTATTGTCGTTCATTTTCATCAAATAAACAAAATAAAACCCAGAATAAATCCTGAAAGACAAGAAATGAGCATAAAAGATGCTTCAGCGCAAGTGTTAATATTACTAAAAGAGCCCAAATTTCTAAGAATATTGCGAAAAACAACAATTTTCAGTTTAAGAGTGAATGTTTGAGGTGTATAGAAGGCATTTATTTCATTTTTAAAAAATTTAATTTTCCCCATTTTTCCATGAAAAGTGCCAATACCCCCCCCTTTGGGTTCTAGGTGAAAATCTAACTCGACACAAATCAAACAAAAATGTTTCCAGGGTGTGTATTGTTTTTCATTTTCATCAAATAAACAAAATAAAACCCAGAATAAATCGTGAAAGACAAGAAATGAGCAAAAAAGATGCTTCAGCGCAAGTGTTAATGCTACTAAAAGAGCCAAAATTTCTAAAAATATTGCGAAAAACAACAATTTTCAGTTTAAGAGTGAATGTTTGAGGTGTATAGAAGTCATTTATTTCATTTTTAGAAAATTTAATTTATCCCATTTTTCCATGAAAAGTGCCAATACCCCCTTTGGGTCCTAGGTGAAAATCTCACTCGACACAAATCAAACAAAAATGTTTCCATGGTGTGTATTGTTGTTCATTTTCATCAAATAAACAAAATAAAACCCAGAATAAATCCTGAAAGACAAGAAATGAGCATAAGTGATGCTTCAGCGCAAGTGTTAATGTTACTAAAAGAGCCCAAATTTCTAAGAATATTGCGAAAAACCACAATTTTCAGTTTTAGAGTGAATGTTTGAGGTGTATAGAAGGCATTAATTTCATTTTTAAAAAATTTAATTTTTTCCATTTTTCCATGAAAACTGCCAATACCCCCTTTGGGTTCTAGGTGAAAATCTCACTCGACACAAATCAAACAAAAATGTTTCCATGGTGTGTATTGTTGTTCATTTTCATCAAATAAACAAAATAAAACCCAGAATAAATCCTGAAAGACAAGAAATGAGCATAAAAGATACTTCAGCGCAAGTGTTAATGTTACTAAAAGAGCCAAAATTTCTAAAAATATTGCGAAAAAAAACAATTTTCAGTTTTAGAGTGAATGTTTGAGGTGTATAAAAGGCAATTATTTCATTTTTAGAAAATTTAATTTTTCACATTTTTCCATGAAAAGTGCCAATACCCCCCCCTTTGGGTTCTAGGTGAAAATCTAACTCGAAACAAATCAAACAAAAATGTTTCCATGGTGTGTATTGTTGTTCATTTTCATCAAATAAACAAAATAAAACCCAGAATAAATCCTGAAAGACAAGAAATGAACATAAAAGATGCTTCAGCGCAAGTGTAAATGTTACTAAAAGAGCCCAAATTTCTAAAAATATTGCGAAAAACCACAATTTTCAGTTTAAGAGTGAATGTTTGAGGTGGGTTAGAAGGCATTTATTTCATTTTTAGAAAATTTAATTTTTCACATTTTTCCATGAAAAGTGCCAATACCCCCCCTTTGGGTTCTAGGTGAAAATCTCACTCTACACAAATCAAACAAAAATGTTTCCATGGTGTGTATTGTCGTTCATTTTCATCAAATAAACAAAATAAAACCCAGAATAAATCCTGAAAGACAAGAAATGAGCATAAAAGATGCTTCAGCGCAAGTGTTAATATTACTAAAAGAGCCCAAATTTCTAAGAATATTGCGAAAAACAACAATTTTCAGTTTAAGAGTGAATGTTTGAGGTGTATAGAAGGCATTTATTTCATTTTTAAAAAATTTAATTTTCCCCATTTTTCCATGAAAAGTGCCAATACCCCCCCCTTTGGGATCTAGGTGAAAATCTAACTCGACACAAATCAAACAAAAATGTTTCCAGGGTGTGTATTGTTTTTCATTTTCATCAAATAAACAAAATAAAACCCAGAATAAATCCTGAAAGACAAGAAATGAGCAAAAAAGATGCTTCAGCGCAAGTGTTAATGCTACTAAAAGAGCCAAAATTTCTAAAAATATTGCGAAAAACAACAATTTTCAGTTTAAGAGTGAATGTTTGAGGTGTATAGAAGTCATTTATTTCATTTTTAGAAAATTTAATTTTTCCCATTTTTCCATGAAAAGTGCCAATACCCCCTTTGGGTCCTAGGTGAAAATCTCACTCGACACAAATCAAACAAAAATGTTTCCATGGTGTGTATTGTTGTTCATTTTCATCAAATAAACAAAATAAAACCCAGAATAAATCCTGAAAGACAAGAAATGAGCATAAGTGATGCTTCAGCGCAAGTGTTAATGTTACTAAAAGAGCCCAAATTTCTAAGAATATTGCGAAAAACCACAATTTTCAGTTTTAGAGTGAATGTTTGAGGTGTATAGAAGGCATTAATTTCATTTTTAAAAAATTTAATTTTTCCATTTTTCCATGAAAACTGCCAATACCCCCTTTGGGTTCTAGGTGAAAATCTCACTCGACACAAATCAAACAAAAATGTTTCCATGGTGTGTATTGTTGTTCATTTTCATCAAATAAACAAAATAAAACCCAGAATAAATCCTGAAAGACAAGAAATGAGCATTAAAGATACTTCAGCGCAAGTGTTAATGTTACTAAAAGAGCCAAAATTTCTAAAAATATTGCGAAAAAAAACAATTTTCAGTTTTAGAGTGAATGTTTGAGGTGTATAAAAGGCAATTATTTCATTTTTAGAAAATTTAATTTTTCACATTTTTCCATGAAAAGTGCCAATACCCCCCCCTTTGGGTTCAAGGGAAAATGTCACTCAACACAAATCAAACAAAAATGTTTCCATGGTGTGTATTGTTGTTCATTTTCATCAACTAAACAAAATTAAACCCAGAATAAATCCTGAAAGACAAGAAATGAACATAAAAGATGCTTCAGCGCAAGTGTAAATGTTACTAAAAGAGCCCAAATTTCTAAAAATATTGCGAAAAACCACAATTTTCAGTTTAAGAGTGAATGTTTGAGGTGGGTTAGAAGGCATTTATTTCATTTTTAGAAAATTTAATTTTTCACATTTTTCCATGAAAAGTGCCAATACCCCCCTTTGGGTTCTAGGTGAAAATCTCACTCGAAACAAATCAAACAAAAATGTTTCCATGGTGTGTATTGTTGTTCATTTTCATCAAATAAACAAAATAAAACCCAGAATAAATACTGAAAGGCAAGAAATGAGCATAAAAGATGCTTCAGCGCAAGTGTTAATGTTACTAAAAGAGCCCAAATTTCTAAAAATATTGCGAAAAACCACAATCTTCTGTTAAAGAGTGAATAGTTGAGGTGCATAGAAGGCATTTATTTCAATTTTAGAAAATTTAATTTTTCACATTTTTCCATGAAAAGTGCCTTTGGGTTCTAGGTGAAAATCTCACTCGACACAAATCAAACAAAAATGTTTCCATGGTGTGTATTGTTGTTCATTTTCATCAAATAAACAAAATAAAACCCAGAATAAATACTGAAAGGCAACAAATGAGCAAAAAAGATGCTTCAGCGCAAGTGTTAATGTTACTAAAAGAGCCAAAATTTCTAAAAATATTTCGAAAAACAACAATTTTCAGTTTTAGATTGAATGTTTGAGGTGTATAGAAGGCATTTATTTCATTTTTAGAAAATGTTTTGTTTCACATTTTTCCATGAAAGGTGCCAATACCCCCTCCTTGGGTTCTAGGTGAAAATCTCACTCGACACAAATCAAACAAAAATGTTTCCATGGTGTGTATTGTTGTTCATTTTCATCAAATAAACAAAACAAAACCCAGAATTAATCCTGAAAGACAAGAAATGAGCATAAAAGATTCTTCAGCGAAAGTGTTAATGTTACTAAAAGAGCCCAAATTTCTAAAAATATTGCGAAAAACCACAATTTTCAGTTTTAGAGTGAATGTTTGAGGTGTTTAGAAGGCATTTATTTCATTTTTAAAAAATTTAATTTTTTCCATTTTTCCATGAAAACTGCCAATACCCCCCCCCCCTTTGGGTTCTAGGTGAAAATCTCACTCGACACAAATCAAACAAAAATGTTTCCATGGTGTGTATTGTTGTTCATTTTCATCAAATAAACAAAATAAAACCCAGAATAAATCCTGAAATACAAGAAATGAGCATAAAAGATGCTTCAGCGGAATTGTTAATGTTATTTAAAGAGCCCAAATTTCTAAAAATATTGCGAAAAACAACAATTTTCAGTTTAAGAGTGAATGTTTGAGGTGTATAGAAGGCATTTATTTCATTTTTAGAAAATTTAATTTTTCCCATTTTTCCATGAAAAGTGCCAATACCCCCTTTGGGTTCTAGGTGAAAATCTCACTCGACACAAATCAAACAAAAATGTTTCCATGGTGTGTATTGTTGTTCATTTTCATCAAATAAACAAAATAAAACCCAGAATAAATCCTGAAAGACAAGAAATGAGCATAAAAGATGCTTCAGCGCAAGTGTTAATGTTACTAAAAGAGCCCAAATTTCTAAAAATATTGCGAGAAACAACAATTTTCAGTTTTAGAGTGAATGTTTGAGGTGTATAGAAGGCATTTATTTCATTTTTAGAAAATTAAATTTTTCACATTTTTCCATGAAAAGTGCCAATACCCCCTTTGGGTTCTAGGTGAAAACTCACTCTACACAAATCAAACAAAAATGTTTCTATGATGTGTATTGTTGTTCATTTTCATCAAATAAACAAAATAAAACCCAGAATAAATCCTGAAAGACAAGAAATGAGCATAAAAGATGCTTCAGCGCAAGTGTTAATGTTATTAAAAGAGCCCAAATTTCTAAGAATATTGCGAAAAACAACAATTTTCAGTTTAAGAGTGAATGTTTGAGGTGTATAGAAGGCATTTATTTCATTTTTAGAAAATTTAATTTTTCCCATTTTTCCATGAAAAGTGCCAATACCCCCTTTGGGTTCTAGGTGAAAATCTCACTCGACACAAATCAAACAAAAATGTTTCCATGATGTGTATTGTTGTTCATTTTCATCAAATAAACAAAATAAAACCCAGAATAAATACTGAAATACAAGAAATGAGCATAAAAGATGCTTCAGCGGAATTGTTAATGTTATTAAAAGAGCCCAAATTTCTAAAAGTATTGCGGAAAACAACAATTTTCAGTTTTAGAGTGAATGTTTGAGGTGTATAGAAGGCATTTTTTTTATTTTCAGAAAATTTAATTTTTCTCATTTTTCCATGAAAAGTGCCAATACCCCCCCCTTTGGGTTCTAGGTGAAAATCTCACTCGTCACAGATCAAACAAAAATGTTTCCATGGGGTGTGTTGTTGTTCATTTTCATCAAATAAACAAAATAAAACCCAGAATAAATCCTGAAAGACAAGAAATGTGCATAAAAGATGCTTCAGCGGAATTGTTAATGTTATTTAAAGAGCCAATATTTCTAAAAATATTGCGAAAAACAACAATTTTCAGTTTAAGAGTGAATGTTTGAGGTATATAGAAGTCATTTATTTCATTTTTAGAAAATTTAATTTTTCCCATTTTTCCATGAAAAGTGCCAATACCCCCTTTGGGTCCTAGGTGAAAATCTCACTCGACACAAATCAAACAAAAATGTTTCCATGGTGTGTATTGTTGTTCATTTTCATCAAATAAACAAAATAAAACCCAGAATAAATCCTGAAAGACAAGAAATGAGCATAAAAGATGCTTCAGCGCAAACGTTAATGTTACTAAAAGAGCCAAAATTTCTAAAAATATTGCGAAAAACAACAATTTTCTGTTTTAGAGTGAATGTTTGAGGTGTATAGAAGGCATTTATTTCATTTTTAGAAAATTAAATTTTTCACATTTTTCCATGAAAAGTGCCAATACCCCCCCCTTTGGGTTCTTGTTGAAAATCTCACTCTACACAAATTAAACAAAAATGTTTCCATGGTGTGTATTGTTGTTCATTTTCATCAAATAAACAAAATAAAACCCAGAATAAATCCTGAAAGACAAGAAATGAGCATAAAAGATGCTTCAGCGCTAGTGTTAATGTTACTAAAAGAGCCCAAATTTCTAAGAATATTGCGAAAAACAACAATTTTCAGTTTAAGAGTGAATGTTTGAGGTATATAGAAGGCATTTATTTCATTTTTAGAAAATTTAATTTTTCCCATTTTTCCATGAAAAGTGCCAATACCCCCTTTGGGTTCTAGGTGAAAATCTCATTCGACACAAATCAAACAAAAATGTTTCCATGATGTGTATTGTTGTTCATTTTCATCAAATAAACAAAATAAAACCCAGAATAAATACTGAAAGGCAAGAAATGAGCATAAAAGATGCTTCAGCGGAATTGTTAATGTTATTAAAAGAGCCCAAATTTCTAAAAGTATTGCGGAAAACAACAATTTTCAGTTTTAGAGTGAATGTTTGAGGTGTATAGAAGGCATTTATTTTATTTTCAGAAAATTTAATTTTTCTCATTTTTCCATGAAAAGTGCCAATACCCCCCCCCTTTGGGTTCTAGGTGAAAATCTCACTCGACACAGATCAAACAAAAATGTTTCCATGGTCTGTGTTGTTGTTCATTTTCATCAAATAAACAAAATAAAACCCAGAATAAATCCTGAAAGACAAGAAATGAGCATAAAAGATGCTTCAGCGCAAGTGTTAATGTTACTAAAAGAGCCAAAATTTCTAAAAATATTGCGAAAAACAAAAATTTTCAGTTTTAGAGTGAATGTTTGAGGTGTATAGAAGGCATTTATTACATTTTTAGAAAATTTAATTTTTCACATTTTTCCATGAAAAGTGCCAATACCCCCCCTTTGGGTACTAGGTAAAAATCTCACTCGACACAAATCAAACAAAAATGTTTCCATGGTGTGTGTTGTTGTTCATTTTCATCAAATAAACAAAATAAAACCCAGAATTAATCCTGAAAGACAAGAAATGAGCATAAAAGATTCTTCAGCGAAAGTGTTAATGTTACTAAAAGAGCCCAAATTTCTAAAAATATTGCGAAAAACCACAACCTTCTGTTTAAGAGTGAATGTTTGAGGTGCATAGAAGGCATTTATTTTAATTTTAGAAAATTTAATTTTTCACATTTTTCCATGAAAACTGCCAATACCCCCCCCTTTGGGTTCTAGGTGAAAATCTCACTCGACACAAATCAAACAAAAATGTTTCCATGGTGTGTATTGTTGTTCATTTTCATCAACTAAACAAAATTAAACCCAGAATAAATCATGAAAGGCAAGAAATGAGCATAAAAGATGCTTAAGCGCAAGTGTTATTCTTACTATAAGAGCCCAAATTTCTAAATATATTGCGAAAAACCACAATCTTCTGTTTAAGAGTGAATGTTTGAGGTGCATAGAAGGCATTTATTTCATTTTTAGAAAATTTAATTTTTCACATTTTTCCATGAAAAGTGCCAATACCCCCCCCTTTGGGTTCTAGGTGAAAATCTCACTCGAAACATTACAACCAAAAATTTTTCCATGGTGTGTATTGTTGTTCATTTTCATCAAATAAACAAAATAAAACCCAGAATAAATCCTGAAAGACAAGAAATGAGCATAAAAGATGCTTCAGCGCAAGTGTAAATGTTACTAAAAATGCCAAAATTTCTAAAAATATTGCGAAAAACAAAAATTTTCAGTTTTAGAGTGAATGTTTGAGGTGTATAGAATGCATTTATTTCATTTTTAGAAAATTTAATTTTTCACATTTTTCCATGAAAAGTGCCAATACCCCCCCTTTGGGTTCTAGGTGAAAATCTCACTCTACACAAATCAAACAAAAATGTTTCCATGGTGTGTATTGTTGTTCATTTTCATCAAATAAACAAAATAAAACCCAGAATTAATCCTGAAAGACAAGAAATGAGCATAAAAGATGCTTCAGCACAAGTGTTAATGTTACTTAAAGAGCCCAAATTTCTAAAAATATTGCGAAAAACAACAACTTTAAGTTTAAGAGTGAATGTTTGAGGTGTATAGAAGGAATTTATTTCATTTTTAGAAAATTTAATTTTTCACATTTTTCCATGAAAAGTGCCAATACCCCCCCCTTTGGGTTCTAGGTGAAAATCTCACTCGACACAAATCAAACAAAAATGTTTCCATGGTGTGTATTGTTGTTCATTTTCATCAACTAAACAAAATTAAACCCAGAATAAATCATGAAAGGCAAGAAATGAGCATAAAAGATGCTTAAGCGCAAGTGTTATTCTTACTATAAGAGCCCAAATTTCTAAGAATATTGCGAAAAACAACAATTTTCAGTTTAAGAGTGAATGTTTGAGGTATATAGAAGGCATTTATTTCATTTTTAGAAAATTTAATTTTTCCCATTTTTCCATGAAAAGTGCCAATACCCCCTTTGGGTTCTAGGTGAAAATCTCATTCGACACAAATCAAACAAAAATGTTTCCATGGTGTGTATTGTTGTTCATTTTCATCAAATAAACAAAATAAAACCCAGAATAAATACTGAAAGGCAAGAAATGAGCATAAAAGATGCTTCAGCGGAATTGTTAATGTTATTAAAAGAGCCCAAATTTCTAAAAGTATTGCGGAAAACAACAATTTTCAGTTTTAGAGTGAATGTTTGAGGTGTATAGAAGGCATTTATTTTATTTTCAGAAAATTTAATTTTTCTCTTTTTTCCATGAAAAGTGCCAATACCCCCCCCCCTTTGGGTTCTAGGTGAAAATCTCACTCGACACAGATCAAACAAAAATGTTTCCATGGTCTGTGTTGTTGTTCATTTTCATCAAATAAACAAAATAAAACCCAGAATAAATCCTGAAAGACAAGAAATGAGCATAAAAGATGCTTCAGCGCAAGTGTTAATGTTACTAAAAGAGCCAAAATTTCTAAAAATATTGCGAAAAACAAAAATTTTCAGTTTTAGAGTGAATGTTTGAGGTGTATAGAAGGCATTTATTACATTTTTAGAAAATTTAATTTTTCACATTTTTCCATGAAAAGTGCCAATACCCCCTTTGGGTTCTAGGTGAAATTCTCACTCGAAACAAATCAAACAAAAATGTTTCCAGGGTGTGTATTGTTTTTCATTTTCATCAAATAGACAAAATAAAACCCAGAATAAATCCTGAAAGGCAAGAAATGAGCATAAAAGATGCTTAAGCGCAAGTGTTAATGTTACTAAAAGAGCCAAAATTTCTAAAAATATTGCGAAAAACAACAATTTTCAGTTTTAGAGTGAATGTTTGAGGTGTATAGAAGGCATTTATTTCATTTTTAGAAAATTTAATTTTTCACATTTTTCCATGAAAAGTGCCAATACCCCCCCTTTGGGTACTAGGTAAAAATCTCACTCGACACAAATCAAACAAAAATGTTTCCATGGTGTGTGTTGTTGTTCATTTTCATCAAATAAACAAAATAAAACCCAGAATTAATCCTGAAAGACAAGAAATGAGCATAAAAGATTCTTCAGCGAAAGTGTTAATGTTACTAAAAGAGCCCAAATTTCTAAAAATATTGCGAAAAACCACAACCTTCTGTTTAAGAGTGAATGTTTGAGGTGCATAGAAGGCATTTATTTTAATTTTAGAAAATTTAATTTTTCACATTTTTCCATGAAAACTGCCAATACCCCCCCCCTTTGGGTTCTAGGTGAAAATCTCACTCGACACAAATCAAACAAAAATGTTTCCATGGTGTGTATTGTTGTTCATTTTCATCAACTAAACAAAATTAAACCCAGAATAAATCATGAAAGGCAAGAAATGAGCATAAAAGATGCTTAAGCGCAAGTGTTATTCTTACTATAAGAGCCCAAATTTCTAAATATATTGCGAAAAACCACAATCTTCTGTTTAAGAGTGAATGTTTGAGGTGCATAGAAGGCATTTATTTCATTTTTAGAAAATTTAATTTTTCACATTTTTCCATGAAAAGTGCCAATACCCCCCCCTTTGGGTTCTAGGTGAAAATCTCACTCGAAACATATCAACCAAAAATTTTTCCATGGTGTGTATTGTTGTTCATTTTCATCAAATAAACAAAATAAAACCCAGAATAAATCCTGAAAGACAAGAAATGAGCATAAAAGATGCTTCAGCGCAAGTGTAAATGTTACTAAAAATGCCAAAATTTCTAAAAATATTGCGAAAAACAAAAATTTTCAGTTTTAGAGTGAATGTTTGAGGTGTATAGAATGCATTTATTTCATTTTTAGAAAATTTAATTTTTCACATTTTTCCATGAAAAGTGCCAATACCCCCCCTTTGGGTTCTAGGTGAAAATCTCACTCTACACAAATCAAACAAAAATGTTTCCATGGTGTGTATTGTTGTTCATTTTCATCAAATAAACAAAATAAAACCCAGAATTAATCCTGAAAGACAAGAAATGAGCATAAAAGATGCTTCAGCACAAGTGTTAATGTTACTTAAAGAGCCCAAATTTCTAAAAATATTGCGAAAAACAACAACTTTAAGTTTAAGAGTGAATGTTTGAGGTGTATAGAAGGAATTTATTTCATTTTTAGAAAATTTAATTTTTCACATTTTTCCATGAAAAGTGCCAATACCCCCCCCTTTGGGTTCTAGGTGAAAATCTCACTCGACACAAATCAAACAAAAATGTTTCCAAGGTGTGTATTGTTGTTCATTTTCATCAAATAAACAAAATAAA
Source organism: Hetaerina americana (assembly GCF_022747635.1). Classification (NCBI taxonomy): domain Eukaryota; kingdom Metazoa; phylum Arthropoda; class Insecta; order Odonata; family Calopterygidae; genus Hetaerina; species Hetaerina americana. Next base: position 54,545,776 of record NW_027287316.1, read on the forward strand.
ACCCAGAATAAATCCTGAAAGGCAAGAAATGAGCATAAAAGGTGCTTAAGCGCAAGTGTTATTCTTACTATAAGAGCCCAAATTTCTAAAAATATTGCGAAAAACCACAACCTTCTGTTTAAGAGTGATTGTTTGAGGTGCATAGAAGGCATTTATTTCAATTTTAGAAAATTTAATTTTTCACATTTTTCCATGAAAAGTGCCAATACCCCCCCCTTTGGGTTCTAGGTGAAAATCTCACTCGACACAGATCAAACAAAAATGTTTCCATGGTGTTTATTGTTGTTCATTTTCATCAAATAAACAAAATAAAACCCAGAATAAATCCTGAAAGACAAGAAATGAGCATAAAAGATGCTTCAGCACAAGTGTTAATGTTACTAAAAGAGCCCAAATATCTAAAAATATTGCGAAAAACAACAATTTTCAGTTTAAGAGTGAATGTTTGAGGTGTATAGAAGGCATTTATTTCATTTTTAGAAAATTTAATTTTTACATTTTTCCATGAAAAGTGCCAATACCCCCCCCTTTGGGTTGTAGGTGAAAATCTCACTCGAAACAAATCAAACAAAAATGTTTCCATGGTGTGTATTGTTGTTCATTTTCATCAAATAAACAAAATAAAACCCAGAATAAATCCTGAAAGACAAGAAATGAGCATAAAAGATGCTTCAGCACAAGTGTTAATGTTACTAAAAGAGCCCAAATATCTAAAAATATTGCGAAAAACAACAATTTTCAGTTTAAGAGTGAATGTTTGAGGTGTATAGAAGGCATTTATTTCATTTTTAGAAAATTTAATTTTTACATTTTTCCATGAAAAGTGCCAATACCCCCCCCTTTGGGTTCTAGGTGAAAATCTCACTCGAAACAAATCAAAGAAAAATGTTTCCATGGTGTGTATTTTTGTTCATTTTTATCAAATAAACAAAATAAAACCCAGAATAAATACTGAAAGGAAGGATATGAGCATAAAAGATGCTTCAGCGCAAGTGTTAATGTTACTAAAAGAGCCCAAATTTCTAAAAATATTGCGAAAAACAACAATTTCAGATTTAGAGTGAATGTTTCAGGTGTTTAGAAGGAATTTATTTCATTTTTAGAAAATTTAATTTTTCTCATTTTTCCATGAAAAGTGCCAATACCCCTCCTTTGGGTTCTACGTTAAAATCTCACTCGACTCAAATCAAACAAAAATGTCTCCATGGTGTGTATTGTTGTTCATTTTCATCAAATAAACAAAATAAACCCAGAATAAATCCTGAAAGGCAAGAAATGAGCATAAAAGATGCTTAAGCGCAAGTGTTATTCTTACTATAAGAGCCCAAATTTCTAAAAATATAGCGAAAAACCAAAATCTTCTGTTTAAGAGTGAATGTTTGAGGTGCATAGAAGGCATTTATTTCAATTTTAGAAAATTAAATTTTTCACATTTTTCCATTAAAAGTGCCAAAACCCCCCCTTTGGGTTCTAGGTGAAAATCTCACTCGACACAAATCAAACAAAAATATTTCCATGGTGTGTATTGTTGTTCATTTTTATCAAATAAACAAAATAAAACCCAGAATAAATACTGAAAGACAAGAAATGAGCAGAAAAGATGCTTCAGCGCAAGTGTTAATGTTACTAAAAGAGCCCAAATTTCTAAAAATATTGCGAAAAACCACAATTTTCAGTTTAAGAGTGAATGTTTGAGGTGTATAGAAGGCATTTATTTCATTTTTAGAAAATTTAATTTTTCCCGTTTTTCCATGAAAAGTGCCAATACCCCCTTTGGGTTCTAGGTGAAAATCTCACTCGACACAGATCAAACAAAAATATTTCCATGGTGTGTGTTGTTGTTCATTTTCATCAAATAAACATAATAAAACCCAGAATAAATCCTGAAAGACAAGAAATGAGCATAAAAGATGCTTCAGCGCAAGTGTTAATGTCACTAAAAGAGCCAAAATTTCTAAAAATATTGCGAAAAACAAAAATTTTCAGTTTTAGAGTGAATGTTTGAGGTGTATAGAAGGCATTTATTTCATTTTTAGAAAATTTAATTTTTCACATTTTTCCATGAAAAGTGCCAATACCCCCCCTTTGGGTTCTAGGTGAAAATCTCACTCTACACAAATCAAACAAAAATGTTTCCATGGTGTGTATTGTCGTTCATTTTCATCAAATAAACAAAATAAAACCCAGAATAAATCCTGAAAGACAAGAAATGAGCATAAAAGATGCTTCAGCGCAAGTGTTAATATTACTAAAAGAGCCCAAATTTCTAAGAATATTGCGAAAAACAACAATTTTCAGTTTAAGAGTGAATGTTTGAGGTGTATAGAAGGCATTTATTTCATTTTTAAAAAATTTAATTTTCCCCATTTTTCCATGAAAAGTGCCAATACCCCCCCCTTTGGGTTCTAGGTGAAAATCTAACTCGACACAAATCAAACAAAAATGTTTCCAGGGTGTGTATTGTTTTTCATTTTCATCAAATAAACAAAATAAAACCCAGAATAAATCCTGAAAGACAAGAAATGAGCAAAAAAGATGCTTCAGCGCAAGTGTTAATGCTACTAAAAGAGCCAAAATTTCTAAACATATTGCGAAAAATAACAATTTTCAGTTTAAGAGTGAATGTTTGAGGTGTATAGAAGGCATTTATTTCATTTTTAGAAAATTTAATTTTTCACATTTTTCCATGAAAAGTGCCAATACCCCCCCCTTTGGGTTCTAGGTGAAAATCTCACTCGAAACATATCAAACAAAAATGTTTCCATGGTGTGTATTGTTGTTCATTTTCATCAAATAAACAAAATAAAACCCAGAATAAATCCTGAAAGACAAGAAATGAGCATAAAAGATGCTTCAGCGCAAGTGTAAATGTTACTAAAAGAGCCAAAATTTCTAAAAATATTGCGAAAAACAAAAATTTTCAGTTTTAGAGTGAATGTTTGAGGTGTATAGAATGCATTTATTTCATTTTTAGAAAATTTAATTTTTCACATTTTTCCATGAAAAGTGCCAATACCCCCCCTTTGGGTTCTAGGTGAAAATCTCACTCTACACAAATCAAACAAAAATGTTTCCATGGTGTGTATTGTTGTTCATTTTCATCAAATAAACAAAATAAAACCCAGAATAAATCCTGAAAGGGAAGAAATGAGCATAAAAGGTGCTTAAGCGCAAGTGTTTTTCTTACTATAAGAGCCCAAATTTCTAAAAATATTGCGAAAAACCACAACCTTCTGTTTAAGAGTGAATGTTTGAGGTGCATAGAAGGCATTTATTTCAATTTTAGAAAATTTAATTTTTCACATTTTTCCATGAAAAGTGCCAATACCCCCCCCTTTGGGTTCTAGGTGAAAATCTCACTCGACACAAATCAAACAAAAATGTTTCCATGGTGTGTATTGTTGTTCATTTTCATCAAATAAACAAAATAAAACCCAGAATAAATACTGAAAGGCAAGAAATGAGCATAAAAGATGCTTCAGGGCAAGTGTTAATGTTACTAAAAGAGCCCAAATTTCTAAAAATATTGCGAAAAACCCACAATTTTCAGTTTAAGAGTGAAGGTTTGAGGTGTATAGAAGGCATTTATTTCATTTTTAGAAAATTTAATTTTTCACATTTTTCCATGAAAAGTGCCAATACTCCCCCCTTTGGGTTCTAGGTGAAAATCTCACTCGACACAAATCAAACAAAAATGTTTCCATGGTGTGTATTGTTGTTCATTTTCATCAAATAAACAAAAATAAACCCAGAATAAATCCTGAAAGACAAGAAATGAGCATAAAAGATGCTTCAGCGCAAGTGTTAATGTTACTAAAAGAGCCCAAATTTCTAATTATATTGCGAAAAACATCAATTTTTAGTTTTAGAGTGAATGTTTGAGGTGTATAGAAGGCATTTATTTCATTTTTAAAAAATTTAATTTTTCCCATTTTTCCATGAAAACTGCCCCCCCCCCCTTTGGGTTCTAGGTGAAAATCTCACTCGACACAAATCAAACAAAAATGTTTCCATGGTGTGTATTGTTGTTCATTTTCATCAAATAAACAGAATAAAACCCAGAATAAATACTGAAATACAAGAAATGAGCATAAAAGATGCTTCAGCGGAATTGGTAATGTTATTAAAAGAGCCCAAATTTCTAAAAATATTGCGAAAAACAACAATTATCAGTTTTAGAGTGAATGTTTGAGGTGTATGGAAGGCATTTATTTTATTTTTAGAAAATTTAATTTTTCACATTTTTCCATGAAAAGTGCCAATACCACTCCCTATGGGTTCTAGGTGAAAATCTCACTCGACACAAATCAAACAAAAATATTTCCAGGGTGTGTATTGTTGTTCATTTTCATCAAATTAACAAAATAAAACCCAGAATAAATCCTGAAAGACAAGAAATGAGCATAAAAGATGCTTCAGCGCAAGTGTTAATGTTACTAAAAGAGCCAAAATTTCTAAAAATATTGCGAAAAACAACAATTTTCAGTTTAAGAGTGAATGTTTGAGGTGTATAGAAGTCATTTATTTCATTTTTAGAAAATTTAATTTTTCACATTTTTCCATGAAAAGTGCCAATACCCCCTTTGGGTTCTAGGTGAAAATCTCACTCGACACAAATCAAACAAAAATGTTTCCATGGTGTGTATTGTTGTTCATTTTTATCAAATAAACAAAATAAAACCCAGAATAAATACTGAAAGACAAGAAATGAGCAGAAAAGATGCTTCAGCGCAAGTGTTAATGTTACTAAAAGAGCCCAAATTTCTAAAAATATTGCGAAAAACCACAATTTTCAGTTTAAGAGTGAATGTTTGAGGTGTATAGAAGGCATTTATTTCATTTTTAGAAAATTTAATTTTTCCCCGTTTTTCCATGAAAAGTGCCAATACCCCCTTTGGGTTCTAGGTGAAAATCTCACTCGACACAAATCAAACAAAAATGTTTCCATGATGTGTATTGTTGTTCATTTTAATCAAATAAACAAAATAAAACCCAGAATAAATACTGAAATACCAGAAATGAGCATAAAAGATGCTTCAGCGGAATTGTTAATGTTATTAAAAGAGCCCAAATTTCTAAAAGTATTGCGGAAAACAACAATTTTCAGTTTTAGAGTGAATGTTTGAGGTGTATAGAAGGCATTTATTTTATTTTCAGAAAATTTAATTTTTCTCATTTTTCCATGAAAAGTGCCAATACCCCCCCCTTTGGGTTCTAGGTGAAAATCTCACTCGACACAGATCAAACAAAAATGTTTCCATGGTGTGTGTTGTTGTTCATTTTCATCAAATAAACAAAATAAAACCCAGAATAAATACTGAAAGGCAAGAAATGAGCATAAAAGATGCTTCAGGGCAAGTGTTAATGTTACTAAAAGAGCCCAAATTTCTAAAAATATTGCGAAAAACCACAATTTTCAGTTTAAGAGTGAATGTTTGAGGTGTATAGAAGGCATTTATTTCATTTTTAGAAAATTTAATTTTTCACATTTTTCCATGAAAAGTGCCAATACTCCCCCCTTTGGGTTCTAGGTGAAAATCTCACTCGACACAAATCAAACAAAAATGTTTCCATGGTGTGTATTGTTGTTCATTTTCATCAAATAAACAAAATAAAACCCAGAATAAATCCTGAAAGACAAGAAATGAGCATAAAAGATGCTTCAGCGCAAGTGTTAATGTTACTAAAAGAGCCCAAATTTCTAATTATATTGCGAAAAACATCAATTTTTAGTTTTAGAGTGAATGTTTGAGGTGTAAAGAAGGCATTTATTTCATTTTTAAAAAATTTAATTTTTCCCATTTTTCCATGAAAACTGCCCCCCCCCCTTTGGGTTCTAGGTGAAAATCTCACTCGACACAAATCAAACAAAAATGTTTCCATGGTGTGTATTGTTGTTCATTTTCATCAAATAAACAGAATAAAACCCAGAATAAATACTGAAATACAAGAAATGAGCATAAAAGATGCTTCAGCGGAATTGGTAATGTTATTAAAAGAGCCCAAATTTCTAAAAATATTGCGAAAAACAACAATTTTCAGTTTTAGAGTGAATGTTTGAGGTGTATGGAAGGCATTTATTTTATTTTTAGAAAATTTAATTTTTCACATTTTTCCATGAAAAGTGCCAATACCACCCCCTATGGGTTCTAGGTGAAAATCTCACTCGACACAAATCAAACAAAAATATTTCCAGGGTGTGTATTGTTGTTCATTTTCATCAAATTAACAAAATAAAACCCAGAATAAATCCTGAAAGACAAGAAATGAGCATAAAAGATGCTTCAGCGCAAGTGTTAATGTTACTAAAAGAGCCAAAATTTCTAAAAATATTGCGAAAAACAACAATTTTCAGTTTAAGAGTGAATGTTTGAGGTGTATAGAAGTCATTTATTTCATTTTTAGAAAATTTAATTTTTCACATTTTTCCATGAAAAGTGCCAATACCCCCCCTTTGTGTTCTAGGTGAAAATCTCACTCTACCCAAATCAAACAAAAATGTTTCCATGGTGTGTATTGTTGTTCATTTTCATCAAATAAACAAAATAAAACCCAGAATAAATCCTGAAAAACAAGTAATTAGCATAAAAGATGCTTCAGCGCAAGTGTTAATGTTACTAAAAGAGCCAAAATTTCTAAAAATATTGCGAAAAACATCAATTTTTAGTTTAAGAGTGAATGTTTGAGGTGTATAGAAGGCATTTATTTCATTTTTAGAAAATTTAATTTTTCACATTTTTCCATGAAAAGTGCCAATACCCCCCCCCTTTGGGTTCTAGGTGAAAATGTCACTCGACCCAAATCAAACAAAAATGTTTCCATGGTGTGTATTGTTGTTCATTTTCATCAACTAAACAAAATTAAACCCAGAATAAATCCTGAAAGGCAAGAAATGAGCATAAAAGATGCTTCAGCGCAAGTGTTAATGTTCCTAAAAGAGCCCAAATTTCTAAAAATATTGCGAAAAACCACAATCTTCTGTTTAAGAGTGAATGTTTGAGGTGCATAGAAGGCATTTATTTCAATTTTAGAAAATTTAATTTTTCACATTTTTCCATGAAAAGTGCCAATACTCCCCCCTTTGGTTTCTAGGTGAAAATCTCACTCGAAACATATCAAACAAAAATGTTTCCATGGTGTGTATTGTTGTTCATTTTCATCAAATAAACAAAATAAAACCCAGAATAAATCCTGAAAGACAAGAAATGAGCATAAAAGATGCTTCAGCGCAAGTGTTAATGTTACTAAAAGAGCCCAAATTTCTAAAAATATTGCGAAAAAAAAACAATTTTCAGTATAAGAGTGAATGTTTGAGGTGTATAGAAGGCATTTATTTCATTTTTAGAAAATTTAATTTTTCCCATTTTTCCATGAAAAGTGCCAATACCCCCCCTTTGGGTTCTAGGTGAAAATCTCATTCGACACAAATCAAACAAAAATGTTTCCAAGGTGTGTATTGTTGTTCATTTTCATCAAATAAACAAAATAAAACCCAGAATATATCCTTAAAGACAAGAAATGAGCATAAAAGGTGCTTCAGCGCAAGTGTTAATGTTACTAAAAGAGCCAAAATTTCAAAAATATTGCGAAAAACAACAATTTTCAGTTTACGAGTGAATTATTGAGGTGTATAGAAGGCATTTTTTTCATTTTTAGAAAATTTAATTTTTCACATTTTTCCATGAAAAGTGCCAATACTCCCCCCTTTGGGTTCTAGGTGAAAATCTCACTCGACACAAATCAAACAAAAATGTTTCCATGGTGTGTATTGTTGTTCATTTTCATCAAATAAACAAAATAAAACCCAGATAAAATCCTGAAAGACAAGAAATGAGCATAAAAGATGCTTCAGCGCAAGTGTTAATGTTACTAAAAGAGCCCAAATTTCTAATTATATTGCGAAAAACATCAATTTTTAGTTTTAGAGTGAATGTTTGAGGTGTAAAGAAGGCATTTATTTCATTTTTAAAAAATTTAATTTTTCCCATTTTTCCATGAAAACTGCCCCCCCCCCTTTGGGTTCTAGGTGAAAATCTCACTCGACACAAATCAAACAAAAATGTTTCCATGGTGTGTATTGTTGTTCATTTTCATCAAATAAACAGAATAAAACCCAGAATAAATACTGAAATACAAGAAATGAGCATAAAAGATGCTTCAGCGGAATTGGTAATGTTATTAAAAGAGCCCAAATTTCTAAAAATATTGCGAAAAACAACAATTTTCAGTTTTAGAGTGAATGTTTGAGGTGTATGGAAGGCATTTATTTTATTTTTAGAAAATTTAATTTTTCACATTTTTCCATGAAAAGTGCCAATACCACCCCCTATGGGTTCTAGGTGAAAATCTCACTCGACACAAATCAAACAAAAATATTTCCAGGGTGTGTATTGTTGTTCATTTTCATCAAATTAACAAAATAAAACCCAGAATAAATCCTGAAAGACAAGAAATGAGCATAAAAGATGCTTCAGCGCAAGTGTTAATGTTACTAAAAGAGCCAAAATTTCTAAAAATATTGCGAAAAACAACAATTTTCAGTTTAAGAGTGAATGTTTGAGGTGTATAGAAGTCATTTATTTCATTTTTAGAAAATTTAATTTTTCACATTTTTCCATGAAAAGTGCCAATACCCCCCCTTTGTGTTCTAGGTGAAAATCTCACTCTACCCAAATCAAACAAAAATGTTTCCATGGTGTGTATTGTTGTTCATTTTCATCAAATAAACAAAATAAAACCCAGAATAAATCCTGAAAAACAAGTAATTAGCATAAAAGATGCTTCAGCGCAAGTGTTAATGTTACTAAAAGAGCCAAAATTTCTAAAAATATTGCGAAAAACATCAATTTTTAGTTTAAGAGTGAATGTTTGAGGTGTATAGAAGGCATTTATTTCATTTTTAGAAAATTTAATTTTTCACATTTTTCCATGAAAAGTGCCAATACCCCCCCCCTTTGGGTTCTAGGTGAAAATGTCACTCGACCCAAATCAAACAAAAATGTTTCCATGGTGTGTATTGTTGTTCATTTTCATCAACTAAACAAAATTAAACCCAGAATAAATCCTGAAAGGCAAGAAATGAGCATAAAAGATGCTTCAGCGCAAGTGTTAATGTTCCTAAAAGAGCCCAAATTTCTAAAAATATTGCGAAAAACCACAATCTTCTGTTTAAGAGTGAATGTTTGAGGTGCATAGAAGGCATTTATTTCAATTTTAGAAAATTTAATTTTTCACATTTTTCCATGAAAAGTGCCAATACTCCCCCCTTTGGTTTCTAGGTGAAAATCTCACTCGAAACATATCAAACAAAAATGTTTCCATGGTGTGTATTGTTGTTCATTTTCATCAAATAAACAAAATAAAACCCAGAATAAATCCTGAAAGACAAGAAATGAGCATAAAAGATGCTTCAGCGCAAGTGTTAATGTTACTAAAAGAGCCCAAATTTCTAAAAATATTGCGAAAAAAAAAACAATTTTCAGTATAAGAGTGAAAGTTTGAGGTGTATAGAAGGCATTTATTTCATTTTTAGAAAATTTAATTTTTCCCATTTTTCCATGAAAAGTGCCAATACCCCCCCTTTGGGTTCTAGGTGAAAATCTCATTCGACACAAATCAAACAAAAATGTTTCCAAGGTGTGTATTGTTGTTCATTTTCATCAAATAAACAAAATAAAACCCAGAATATATTCTTAAAGACAAGAAATGAGCATAAAAGGTGCTTCAGCGCAGGTGTTAATGTTACTAAAAGAGCCAAAATTTCAAAAATATTGCGAAAAACAACAATTTTCAGTTTACGAGTGAATTATTGAGGTGTATAGAAGGCATTTTTTTCATTTTTAGAAAATTTAATTTTTCACATTTTTCCATGAAAAGTGCCAATACCCACCCCCTTTGGGTTCTAGGTGAAAATCTCACTCGACTCATATCAAACAAAAATGTTTCCATGGTGTGTATTGTTGTTCATTTTCTTCAAATAAACAAAATTAAACCCAGAATAAATCCTGAAAGACAAGAAATGAGCATAAAAGATGCTTCAGCGCAAGTGTTAATGTTAATAAAAGAGCCCAAATTTCTAAAAATATTGCGAAAAACAACAATTTTCGGATTTAGAGTGAATGTTTGAGGTGTATAGAAGGAATTTATTTCATTTTTAGAAAATTTAATTTTTCTCATTTTTCCATGAAAAGTGCCAATACCCCCCCCCCCCTTTGGGTTCTAGGTGAAAATCTCACTCGACACAAATCAAACAAAAATGTTTCCATGGTGTGTATTGTTGTTCATTTTCATCAAATAAACAAATTAAACCCAGAATAAATACTGAAAGGCAAGAAATGAGCAAAAAAGATGCTTCAGCGCAAGTGTTATTCTTACTATAAGAGTCCAAATTTCTAAAAATATTGCGAAAAACAACAATTTTCAGTTTAAGAGTGAATGTTTGAGGTGTATAGAAGGCATTTATTTCATTTTTAGAAAATTTAATTTTTCACATTTTTCCATGAAAAGTGCCAATACCCCCCCTTTGGGTTCTAGGTTAAAATCTCACTCGACACAAATCAAACAAATATGTTTCCATGGTGTGTATTGTTGTTCATTTTCATCAACTAAACAAAATAAATCCAGAATAAATCCTGAAAGGCAAGAAATGAGCATAAAAGATGCTTAAGCGCAAGTGTTATTCTTACTATAAGAGCCCAAATTTCTAAAAATATAGCGAAAAACCAAAATCTTCTGTTTAAGGGTGAATGTTTGAGGTGCATAGAAGGCATTTATTTCAATTTTAGAAAATAAAATTTTCACATTTTTCCATGAAAAGTTCCAATACCCCCCCTTTGGGTTCTAGGTGAAAATCTCACTCTACACAAATCAAACAAAAATGTTTCCATGGTGTGTATTGTCGTTCATTTTCATCAAATAAACAAAATAAAACCCAGAATAAATACTGAAAGGCAAGAAATGAGCATAAAAGATGCTTCAGGGCAAGTGTTAATGTTACTAAAAGAGCCCAAATTTCTAAAAATATTGCGAAAAAACCACAATTTTCAGTTTAAGAGTGAATGTTTGAGGTGTATAGAAGGCATTTATTTCATTTTTAGAAAATTTAATTTTTCACATTTTTCCATGAAAAGTGCCAATACTCCCCCCTTTGGGTTCTAGGTGAAAATCTCAATCGACACAAATCAAACAAAAATGTATCCATGGTGTGTATTGTTGTTCATTTTCATCAAATAAACAAAATAAAACCCAGAATAAATCCTGAAAGACAAGAAATGAGCATAAAAGATGCTTCAGCGCAAGTGTTAATGTTACTAAAAGAGCCCAAATTTCTAATTATATTGCGAAAAACATCAATTTTTAGTTTTAGAGTGAATGTTTGAGGTGTAAAGAAGGCATTTATTTCATTTTTAAAAAATTTAATTTTTCCCATTTTTCCATGAAAACTGCCCCCCCCCCTTTGGGTTCTAGGTGAAAATCTCACTCGACACAAATCAAACAAAAATGTTTCCATGGTGTGTATTGTTGTTCATTTTCATCAAATAAACAGAATAAAACCCAGAATAAATACTGAAATACAAGAAATGAGCATAAAAGATGCTTCAGCGGAATTGGTAATGTTATTAAAACAGCCCAAATTTCTAAAAATATTGCGAAAAACAACAATTTTCAGTTTTAGAGTGAATGTTTGAGGTGTATGGAAGGCATTTATTTTATTTTTAGAAAATTTAATTTTTCACATTTTTCCATGAAAAGTGCCAATACCACCCCCTATGGGTTCTAGGTGAAAATCTCACTCGACACAAATCAAACAAAAATATTTCCAGGGTGTGTATTGTTGTTCATTTTCATCAAATTAACAAAATAAAACCCAGAATAAATCCTGAAAGACAAGAAATGAGCATAAAAGATGCTTCAGCGCAAGTGTTAATGTTACTAAAAGAGCCAAAATTTCTAAAAATATTGCGAAAAACAACAATTTTCAGTTTAAGAGTGAATGTTTGAGGTGTATAGAAGTCATTTATTTCATTTTTAGAAAATTTAATTTTTCACATTTTTCCATGAAAAGTGCCAATACCCCCCCTTTGTGTTCTAGGTGAAAATCTCACTCTACCCAAATCAAACAAAAATGTTTCCATGGTGTGTATTGTTGTTCATTTTCATCAAATAAACAAAATAAAACCCAGAATAAATCCTGAAAAACAAGTAATTAGCATAAAAGATGCTTCAGCGCAAGTGTTAATGTTACTAAAAGAGCCAAAATTTCTAAAAATATTGCGAAAAACATCAATTTTTAGTTTAAGAGTGAATGTTTGAGGTGTATAGAAGGCATTTATTTCATTTTTAGAAAATTTAATTTTTCACATTTTTCCATGAAAAGTGCCAATACCCCCCCTTTGGGTTCTAGGTGAAAATGTCACTCTACACAAATCAAACAAAAATGTTTCCATGGTGTGTATTGTTGTTCATTTTCATCAACTAAACAAAATTAAACCCAGAATAAATCCTGAAAGGCAAGAAATGAGCATAAAAGATGCTTCAGCGCAAGTGTTAATGTTCCTAAAAGAGCCCAAATTTCTAAAAATATTGCGAAAAACCACAATCTTCTGTTTAAGAGTGAATGTTTGAGGTGCATAGAAGGCATTTATTTCAATTTTAGAAAATTTAATTTTTCACATTTTTCCATGAAAAGTGCCAATACTCCCCCCTTTGGTTTCTAGGTGAAAATCTCACTCGAAACATATCAAACAAAAATGTTTCCATGGTGTGTATTGTTGTTCATTTTCATCAAATAAACAAAATAAAACCCAGAATAAATCCTGAAAGACAAGAAATGAGCATAAAAGATGCTTCAGCGCAAGTGTTAATGTTACTAAAAGAGCCCAAATTTCTAAAAATATTGCGAAAAAAAACAATTTTCAGTATAAGAGTGAATGTTTGAGGTGTATAGAAGGCATTTATTTCATTTTTAGAAAATGTAATTTTTCACATTTTTCCATGAAAAGTGCCAATACCCCCCCTTTGGGTTCTAGGTGAAAATCTCATTCGACACAAATCAAACAAAAATGTTTCCAAGGTGTGTATTGTTGTTCATTTTCATCAAATAAACAAAATAAAACCCAGAATATATCCTTAAAGACAAGAAATGAGCATAAAAGGTGCTTCAGCGCAAGTGTTAATGTTACTAAAAGAGCCAAAATTTCAAAAATATTGCGAAAAACAACAATTTTCAGTTTACGAGTGAATTATTGAGGTGTATAGAAGGCATTTTTTTCATTTTTAGAAAATTTAATTTTTCACATTTTTCCATGAAAAGTGCCAATACCCACCCCCTTTGGGTTCTAGGTGAAAATCTCACTCGACTCATATCAAACAAAAATGTTTCCATGGTGTGTATTGTTGTTCATTTTCTTCAAATAAACAAAATTAAACCCAGAATAAATCCTGAAAGACAAGAAATGAGCATAAAAGATGCTTCAGCGCAAGTGTTAATGTTAATAAAAGAGCCCAAATTTCTAAAAATATTGCGAAAAACAACAATTTTCGGATTTAGAGTGAATGTTTGAGGTGTATAGAAGGAATTTATTTCATTTTTAGAAAATTTAATTTTTCTCATTTTTCCATGAAAAGTGCCAATACCCCCCCCCCCTTTGGGTTCTAGGTGAAAATCTCACTCGACACAAATCAAACAAAAATGTTTCCATGGTGTGTATTGTTGTTCATTTTCATCAAATAAACAAATTAAACCCAGAATAAATACTGAAAGGCAACAAATGAGCAAAAAAGATGCTTCAGCGCAAGTGTTATTCTTACTATAAGAGTCCAAATTTCTAAAAATATTGCGAAAAACAACAATTTTCAGTTTAAGAGTGAATGTTTGAGGTGTATAGAAGGCATTTATTTCATTTTTAGAAAATTTAATTTTTCACATTTTTCCATGAAAAGTGCCAATACCCCCCCTTTGGGTTCTAGGTTAAAATCTCACTCGACACAAATCAAACAAATATGTTTCCATGGTGTGTATTGTTGTTCATTTTCATCAACTAAACAAAATAAACCCAGAATAAATCCTGAAAGGCAAGAAATGAGCATAAAAGATGCTTAAGCGCAAGTGTTATTCTTACTATAAGAGCCCAAATTTCTAAAAATATAGCGAAAAACCAAAATCTTCTGTTTAAGGGTGAATGTTTGAGGTGCATAGAAGGCATTTATTTCAATTTTAGAAAATAAAATTTTCACATTTTTCCATGAAAAGTTCCAATACCCCCCCTTTGGGTTCTAGGTGAAAATCTTAGTCGACACAAATCAAACAAAAATGTTTCCATGGTGTGTATTGTTGTTCATTTTTATAAAAAAAACAAAATAAAACCCAGAATAAATACTGAAAGACAAGAAATGAGCATAAAAGATGCTTCAGCGCAAGTGTTAATGTTACTAAAAGAGCCCAAATTTCTAAAAATATTGCGAAAAACCACAATTTTCAGTTTAAGAGTGAATGTTTGAGGTGTATAGAAGGCATTTATTTCATTTTTAGAAAATTTAATTTTTCACATTTTTCCATGAAAAGTGCCAATACCCCCCCCCTTTGGGTTCTAGGTGAAAATCTCACTCGACACAGATCAAACAAAAATGTTTCCATGGTCTGTGTTGTTGTTCATTTTCATCAAATAAACAAAATAAAACCCAGAATAAATCCTGAAAGACAAGAAATGAGCATAAAAGATGCTTCAGCGCAAGTGTTAATGTTACTAAAAGAGCCAAAATTTCTAAAAATATTGCGAAAAACAAAAATTTTCAGTTTTAGAGTGAATGTTTGAGGTGTATAGAAGGCATTTATTACATTTTTAGAAAATTTAATTTTTCACATTTTTCCATGAAAAGTGCCAATACCCCCTTTGGGTTCTAGGTGAAATTCTCACTCGAAACAAATCAAACAAAAATGTTTCCAGGGTGTGTATTGTTTTTCATTTTCATCAAATAGACAAAATAAAACCCAGAATAAATCCTGAAAGGCAAGAAATGAGCATAAAAGATGCTTAAGCGCAAGTGTTAATGTTACTAAAAGAGCCAAAATTTCTAAAAATATTGCGAAAAACAACAATTTTCAGTTTTAGAGTGAATGTTTGAGGTGTATAGAAGGCATTTATTTCATTTTTAGAAAATTTAATTTTTCACATTTTTCCATGAAAAGTGCCAATACCCCCCCTTTGGGTACTAGGTAAAAATCTCACTCGACACAAATCAAACAAAAATGTTTCCATGGTGTGTGTTGTTGTTCATTTTCATCAAATAAACAAAATAAAACCCAGAATTAATCCTGAAAGACAAGAAATGAGCATAAAAGATTCTTCAGCGAAAGTGTTAATGTTACTAAAAGAGCCCAAATTTCTAAAAATATTGCGAAAAACCACAACCTTCTGTTTAAGAGTGAATGTTTGAGGTGCATAGAAGGCATTTATTTTAATTTTAGAAAATTTAATTTTTCACATTTTTCCATGAAAACTGCCAATACCCCCCCCTTTGGGTTCTAGGTGAAAATCTCACTCGTTACAAATCAAACAAAAATGTTTCCATGGTGTGTATTGTTGTTCATTTTCATCAACTAAACAAAATTAAACCCAGAATAAATCATGAAAGGCAAGAAATGAGCATAAAAGATGCTTAAGCGCAAGTGTTATTCTTACTATAAGAGCCCAAATTTCTAAATATATTGCGAAAAACCACAATCTTCTGTTTAAGAGTGAATGTTTGAGGTGCATAGAAGGCATTTATTTCATTTTTAGAAAATTTAATTTTTCACATTTTTCCATGAAAAGTGCCAATACCCCCCCCTTTGGGTTCTAGGTGAAAATCTCACTCGAAACATATCAACCAAAAATTTTTCCATGGTGTGTATTGTTGTTCATTTTCATCAAATAAACAAAATAAAACCCAGAATAAATCCTGAAAGACAAGAAATGAGCATAAAAGATGCTTCAGCGCAAGTGTAAATGTTACTAAAAATGCCAAAATTTCTAAAAATATTGCGAAAAACAAAAATTTTCAGTTTTAGAGTGAATGTTTGAGGTGTATAGAATGCATTTATTTCATTTTTAGAAAATTTAATTTTTCACATTTTTCCATGAAAAGTGCCAATACCCCCCCTTTGGGTTCTAGGTGAAAATCTCACTCTACACAAATCAAACAAAAATGTTTCCATGGTGTGTATTGTTGTTCATTTTCATCAAATAAACAAAATAAAACCCAGAATTAATCCTGAAAGACAAGAAATGAGCATAAAAGATGCTTCAGCACAAGTGTTAATGTTACTTAAAGAGCCCAAATTTCTAAAAATATTGCGAAAAACAACAACTTTAAGTTTAAGAGTGAATGTTTGAGGTGTATAGAAGGAATTTATTTCATTTTTAGAAAATTTAATTTTTCCCATTTTTCCATGAAAACTGCCCCCCCCCTTTGGGTTCTAGGTGAAAATCTCACTCGACACAAATCAAACAAAAATGTTTCCATGGTGTGTATTGTTGTTCATTTTCATCAACTAAACAAAATTAAACCCAGAATAAATCATGAAAGGCAAGAAATGAGCATAAAAGATGCTTAAGCGCAAGTGTTATTCTTACTATAAGAGCCCAAATTTCTAAGAATATTGCGAAAAACAACAATTTTCAGTTTATGAGTGAATGTTTGAGGTATATAGAAGGCATTTATTTCATTTTTAGAAAATTTAATTTTTCCCATTTTTCCATGAAAAGTGCCAATACCCCCTTTGGGTTCTAGGTGAAAATCTCATTCGACACAAATCAAACAAAAATGTTTCCATGATGTGTATTGTTGTTCATTTTCATCAAATAAACAAAATAAAACCCAGAATAAATACTGAAAGGCAAGAAATGAGCATAAAAGATGCTTCAGCGGAATTGTTAATGTTATTAAAAGAGCCCAAATTTCTAAAAGTATTGCGGAAAACAACAATTTTCAGTTTTAGAGTGAATGTTTGAGGTGTATAGAAGGCATTTATTTTATTTTCAGAAAATTTAATTTTTCTCATTTTTCCATGAAAAGTGCCAATACCCCCCCCCTTTGGGTTCTAGGTGAAAATCTCACTCGACACAGATCAAACAAAAATGTTTCCATGGTCTGTGTTGTTGTTCATTTTCATCAAATAAACAAAATAAAACCCAGAATAAATCCTGAAAGACAAGAAATGAGCATAAAAGATGCTTCAGCGCAAGTGTTAATGTTACTAAAAGAGCCAAAATTTCTAAAAATATTGCGAAAAACAAAAATTTTCAGTTTTAGAGTGAATGTTTGAGGTGTATAGAAGGCATTTATTACATTTTTAGAAAATTTAATTTTTCACATTTTTCCATGAAAAGTGCCAATACCCCCTTTGGGTTCTAGGTGAAATTCTCACTCGAAACAAATCAAACAAAAATGTTTCCAGGGTGTGTATTGTTTTTCATTTTCATCAAATAGACAAAATAAAACCCAGAATAAATCCTGAAAGGCAAGAAATGAGCATAAAAGATGCTTAAGCGCAAGTGTTAATGTTACTAAAAGAGCCAAAATTTCTAAAAATATTGCGAAAAACAACAATTTTCAGTTTTAGAGTGAATGTTTGAGGTGTATAGAAGGCATTTATTTCATTTTTAGAAAATTTAATTTTTCACATTTTTCCATGAAAAGTGCCAAAACCCCCCCTTGGGTACTAGGTAAAAATCTCACTCGACACAAATCAAACAAAAATGTTTCCATGGTGTGTGTTGTTGTTCATTTTCATCAAATAAACAAAATAAAACCCAGAATTAATCCTGAAAGACAAGAAATGAGCATAAAAGATTCTTCAGCGAAAGTGTTAATGTTACTAAAAGAGCCCAAATTTCTAAAAATATTGCGAAAAACCACAACCTTCTGTTTAAGAGTGAATGTTTGAGGTGCATAGAAGGCATTTATTTTAATTTTAGAAAATTTAATTTTTCACATTTTTCCATGAAAACTGCCAATACCCCCCCCTTTGGGTTCTAGGTGAAAATCTCACTCGACACAAATCAAACAAAAATGTTTCCATGGTGTGTATTGTTGTTCATTTTCATCAACTAAACAAAATTAAACCCAGAATAAATCATGAAAGGCAAGAAATGAGCATAAAAGATGCTTAAGCGCAAGTGTTATTCTTACTATAAGAGCCCAAATTTCTAAATATATTGCGAAAAACCACAATCTTCTGTTTAAGAGTGAATGTTTGAGGTGCATAGAAGGCATTTATTTCATTTTTAGAAAATTTAATTTTTCACATTTTTCCATGAAAAGTGCCAATACCCCCCCCTTTGGGTTCTAGGTGAAAATCTCACTCGAAACATATCAACCAAAAATTTTTCCATGGTGTGTATTGTTGTTCATTTTCATCAAATAAACAAAATAAAACCCAGAATAAATCCTGAAAGACAAGAAATGAGCATAAAAGATGCTTCAGCGCAAGTGTAAATGTTACTAAAAATGCCAAAATTTCTAAAAATATTGCGAAAAACAAAAATTTTCAGTTTTAGAGTGAATGTTTGAGGTGTATAGAATGCATTTATTTCATTTTTAGAAAATTTAATTTTTCACATTTTTCCATGAAAAGTGCCAATACCCCCCCTTTGGGTTCTAGGTGAAAATCTCACTCTACACAAATCAAACAAAAATGTTTCCATGGTGTGTATTGTTGTTCATTTTCATCAAATAAACAAAATAAAACCCAGAATTAATCCTGAAAGACAAGAAATGAGCATAAAAGATGCTTCAGCACAAGTGTTAATGTTACTTAAAGAGCCCAAATTTCTAAAAATATTGCGAAAAACAACAACTTTAAGTTTAAGAGTGAATGTTTGAGGTGTATAGAAGGAATTTATTTCATTTTTAGAAAATTTAATTTTTCACATTTTTCCATGAAAAGTGCCAATACCCCCCCCTTTGGGTTCTAGGTGAAAATCTCACTCGACACAAATCAAACAAAAATGTTTCCAAGGTGTGTATTGTTGTTCATTTTCATCAAATAAACAAAATAAAACCCAGAATAAATCCTGAAAGGCAAGAAATGAGCATAA
The DNA here is from genome assembly GCF_022747635.1 of Hetaerina americana. NCBI lineage: Eukaryota > Metazoa > Arthropoda > Insecta > Odonata > Calopterygidae > Hetaerina > Hetaerina americana. Next base: position 54,564,855 of record NW_027287316.1, read on the forward strand.
AAGGTGCTTAAGCGCAAGTGTTATTCTTACTATAAGAGCCCAAATTTCTAAAAATATTGCGAAAAACCACAACCTTCTGTTTAAGAGTGATTGTTTGAGGTGCATAGAAGGCATTTATTTCAATTTTAGAAAATTTAATTTTTCACATTTTTCCATGAAAAGTGCCAATACCCCCCCCTTTGGGTTCTAGGTGAAAATCTCACTCGACACAGATCAAACAAAAATGTTTCCATGGTGTTTATTGTTGTTCATTTTCATCAAATAAACAAAATAAAACCCAGAATAAATCCTGAAAGACAAGAAATGAGCATAAAAGATGCTTCAGCACAAGTGTTAATGTTACTAAAAGAGCCCAAATATCTAAAAATATTGCGAAAAACAACAATTTTCAGTTTAAGAGTGAATGTTTGAGGTGTATAGAAGGCATTTATTTCATTTTTAGAAAATTTAATTTTTACATTTTTCCATGAAAAGTGCCAATACCCCCCCCTTTGGGTTGTAGGTGAAAATCTCACTCGAAACAAATCAAACAAAAATGTTTCCATGGTGTGTATTGTTGTTCATTTTCATCAAATAAACAAAATAAAACCCAGAATAAATCCTGAAAGACAAGAAATGAGCATAAAAGATGCTTCAGCACAAGTGTTAATGTTACTAAAAGAGCCCAAATATCTAAAAATATTGCGAAAAACAACAATTTTCAGTTTAAGAGTGAATGTTTGAGGTGTATAGAAGGCATTTATTTCATTTTTAGAAAATTTAATTTTTACATTTTTCCATGAAAAGTGCCAATACCCCCCCCTTTGGGTTCTAGGTGAAAATCTCACTCGAAACAAATCAAACAAAAATGTTTCCATGGTGTGTATTTTTGTTCATTTTTATCAAATAAACAAAATAAAACCCAGAATAAATACTGAAAGGAAGGATATGAGCATAAAAGATGCTTCAGCGCAAGTGTTAATGTTACTAAAAGAGCCCAAATTTCTAAAAATATTGCGAAAAACAACAATTTCAGATTTAGAGTGAATGTTTCAGGTGTATAGAAGGAATTTATTTCATTTTTAGAAAATTTAATTTTTCTCATTTTTCCATGAAAAGTGCCAATACCCCCCCACCTTTGGGTTCTAGGTGAAAATCTCACTCCACACATATCAAACAAACATGTTTCCATGGTGTTTATTGTTGTTCATTTTCATCAAGTAAACAAAATAAAACCCAGAATAAATACTGAAAGGCAACAAATGAGCAAAAAAGATGCTTCAGCGCAAGTGTTATTCTTACTATAATAGTCCAAATTTCTAAAAATATTGCGAAAAACAACAATTTTCAGTTTAAGAGTGAATGTTTGAGGTGTATAGAAGGCATTTATTTCATTTTTAGAAAATTTAATTTTTCACATTTTTCCATGAAAAGTGCCAATACCCCTCCTTTGGGTTCTACGTTAAAATCTCACTCGACTCAAATCAAACAAAAATGTCTCCATGGTGTGTATTGTTGTTCATTTTCATCAAATAAACAAAATAAACCCAGAATAAATCCTGAAAGGCAAGAAATGAGCATAAAAGATGCTTAAGCGCAAGTGTTATTCTTACTATAAGAGCCCAAATTTCTAAAAATATAGCGAAAAACCAAAATCTTCTGTTTAAGAGTGAATGTTTGAGGTGCATAGAAGGCATTTATTTCAATTTTAGAAAATTAAATTTTTCACATTTTTCCATTAAAAGTGCCAAAACCCCCCCTTTGGGTTCTAGGTGAAAATCTCACTCGACACAAATCAAACAAAAATATTTCCATGGTGTGTATTGTTGTTCATTTTTATCAAATAAACAAAATAAAACCCAGAATAAATACTGAAAGACAAGAAATGAGCAGAAAAGATGCTTCAGCGCAAGTGTTAATGTTACTAAAAGAGCCCAAATTTCTAAAAATATTGCGAAAAACCACAATTTTCAGTTTAAGAGTGAATGTTTGAGGTGTATAGAAGGCATTTATTTCATTTTTAGAAAATTTAATTTTTCCCGTTTTTCCATGAAAAGTGCCAATACCCCCTTTGGGTTCTAGGTGAAAATCTCACTCGACACAGATCAAACAAAAATGTTTCCATGGTGTGTGTTGTTGTTCATTTTCATCAAATAAACATAATAAAACCCAGAATAAATCCTGAAAGACAAGAAATGAGCATAAAAGATGCTTCAGCGCAAGTGTTAATGTCACTAAAAGAGCCAAAATTTCTAAAAATATTGCGAAAAACAAAAATTTTCAGTTTTAGAGTGAATGTTTGAGGTGTATAGAAGGCATTTATTTCATTTTTAGAAAATTTAATTTTTCACATTTTTCCATGAAAAGTGCCAATACCCCCCCTTTGGGTTCTAGGTGAAAATCTCACTCTACACAAATCAAACAAAAATGTTTCCATGGTGTGTATTGTCGTTCATTTTCATCAAATAAACAAAATAAAACCCAGAATAAATCCTGAAAGACAAGAAATGAGCATAAAAGATGCTTCAGCGCAAGTGTTAATATTACTAAAAGAGCCCAAATTTCTAAGAATATTGCGAAAAACAACAATTTTCAGTTTAAGAGTGAATGTTTGAGGTGTATAGAAGGCATTTATTTCATTTTTAAAAAATTTAATTTTCCCCATTTTTCCATGAAAAGTGCCAATACCCCCCCCTTTGGGTTCTAGGTGAAAATCTAACTCGACACAAATCAAACAAAAATGTTTCCAGGGTGTGTATTGTTTTTCATTTTCATCAAATAAACAAAATAAAACCCAGAATAAATCCTGAAAGACAAGAAATGAGCAAAAAAGATGCTTCAGCGCAAGTGTTAATGCTACTAAAAGAGCCAAAATTTCTAAACATATTGCGAAAAATAACAATTTTCAGTTTAAGAGTGAATGTTTGAGGTGTATAGAAGGCATTTATTTCATTTTTAGAAAATTTAATTTTTCACATTTTTCCATGAAAAGTGCCAATACCCCCCCCTTTGGGTTCTAGGTGAAAATCTCACTCGAAACATATCAAACAAAAATGTTTCCATGGTGTGTATTGTTGTTCATTTTCATCAAATAAACAAAATAAAACCCAGAATAAATCCTGAAAGACAAGAAATGAGCATAAAAGATGCTTCAGCGCAAGTGTAAATGTTACTAAAAGAGCCAAAATTTCTAAAAATATTGCGAAAAACAAAAATTTTCAGTTTTAGAGTGAATGTTTGAGGTGTATAGAATGCATTTATTTCATTTTTAGAAAATTTAATTTTTCACATTTTTCCATGAAAAGTGCCAATACCCCCCCTTTGGGTTCTAGGTGAAAATCTCACTCTACACAAATCAAACAAAAATGTTTCCATGGTGTGACTTGTTGTTCATTTTCATCAAATAAACAAAATAAAACCCAGAATAAATCCTGAAAGGGAAGAAATGAGCATAAAAGGTGCTTAAGCGGAATTGGTAATGTTATTAAAAGAGCCCAAATTTCTAAAAATATTGCGAAAAACAACAATTATCAGTTTTAGAGTGAATGTTTGAGGTGTATGGAAGGCATTTATTTTATTTTTAGAAAATTTAATTTTTCACATTTTTCCATGAAAAGTGCCAATACCACTCCCTATGGGTTCTAGGTGAAAATCTCACTCGACACAAATCAAACAAAAATATTTCCAGGGTGTGTATTGTTGTTCATTTTCATCAAATTAACAAAATAAAACCCAGAATAAATCCTGAAAGACAAGAAATGAGCATAAAAGATGCTTCAGCGCAAGTGTTAATGTTACTAAAAGAGCCAAAATTTCTAAAAATATTGCGAAAAACAACAATTTTCAGTTTAAGAGTGAATGTTTGAGGTGTATAGAAGTCATTTATTTCATTTTTAGAAAATTTAATTTTTCACATTTTTCCATGAAAAGTGCCAATACCCCCTTTGGGTTCTAGGTGAAAATCTCACTCGACACAAATCAAACAAAAATGTTTCCATGGTGTGTATTGTTGTTCATTTTTATCAAATAAACAAAATAAAACCCAGAATAAATACTGAAAGACAAGAAATGAGCAGAAAAGATGCTTCAGCGCAAGTGTTAATGTTACTAAAAGAGCCCAAATTTCTAAAAATATTGCGAAAAACCACAATTTTCAGTTTAAGAGTGAATGTTTGAGGTGTATAGAAGGCATTTATTTCATTTTTAGAAAATTTAATTTTTCCCGTTTTTCCATGAAAAGTGCCAATACCCCCTTTGGGTTCTAGGTGAAAATCTCACTCGACACAAATCAAACAAAAATGTTTCCATGATGTGTATTGTTGTTCATTTTAATCAAATAAACAAAATAAAACCCAGAATAAATACTGAAATACCAGAAATGAGCATAAAAGATGCTTCAGCGGAATTGTTAATGTTATTAAAAGAGCCCAAATTTCTAAAAGTATTGCGGAAAACAACAATTTTCAGTTTTAGAGTGAATGTTTGAGGTGTATAGAAGGCATTTATTTTATTTTCAGAAAATTTAATTTTTCTCATTTTTCCATGAAAAGTGCAAATACCCCCCCCTTTGGGTTCTAGGTGAAAATCTCACTCGACACAGATCAAACAAAAATGTTTCCATGGTGTGTGTTGTTGTTCATTTTCATCAAATAAACATAATAAAACCCAGAATAAATCCTGAAAGACAAGAAATGAGCATAAAAGATGCTTCAGCGCAAGTGTTAATGTCACTAAAAGAGCCAAAATTTCTAAAAATATTGCAAAAAACAAAAATTTTCAGTTTTAGAGTGAATGTTTGAGGTGTATAGAAGGCATTTATTTCATTTTTAGAAAATTTAATTTTTCACATTTTTCCATGAAAAGTGCCAATACCCCCCCCCTTGGGTTCTAGGTGAAAATCTCACTCGACACAGATCAAACAAAAATGTTTCCATGGTGTGTGTTGTTGTTCATTTTCATCAAATAAACAAAATAAAACCCAGAATAAATCCTGAAAGACAAGAAATGAGCATAAAAGATGCTTCAGCGCAAGTGTTAATGTCACTAAAAGAGCCAAAATTTCTAAAAATATTGCGAAAAACAAAAATTTTCAGTTTTAGAGTGAATGTTTGAGGTGTATAGAAGGCATTTATTTCATTTTTAGAAAATTTAATTTTTCACATTTTTCCATGAAAAGTGCCAATACCCCCCCTTTGGGTTCTAGGTGAAAATCTCACTCTACACAAATCAAACAAAAATGTTTCCATGGTGTGTATTGTCGTTCATTTTCATCAAATAAACAAAATAAAACCCAGAATAAATACTGAAAGGCAAGAAATGAGCATAAAAGATGCTTCAGGGCAAGTGTTAATGTTACTAAAAGAGCCCAAATTTCTAAAAATATTGCGAAAAACCACAATTTTCAGTTTAAGAGTGAATGTTTGAGGTGTATAGAAGGCATTTATTTCATTTTTAGAAAATTTAATTTTTCACATTTTTCCATGAAAAGTGCCAATACTCCCCCCTTTGGGTTCTAGGTGAAAATCTCACTCGACACAAATCAAACAAAAATGTTTCCATGGTGTGTATTGTTGTTCATTTTCATCAAATAAACAAAATAAAACCCAGAATAAATCCTGAAAGACAAGAAATGAGCATAAAAGATGCTTCAGCGCAAGTGTTAATGTTACTAAAAGAGCCCAAATTTCTAATTATATTGCGAAAAACATCAATTTTTAGTTTTAGAGTGAATGTTTGAGGTGTAAAGAAGGCATTTATTTCATTTTTAAAAAATTTAATTTTTCCCATTATTCCATGAAAACGGCCCCCCCCCCCTTTGGGTTCTAGGTGAAAATCTCACTCGACACAAATCAAACAAAAATGTTTCCATGGTGTGTATTGTTGTTCATTTTCATCAAATAAACAGAATAAAACCCAGAATAAATACTGAAATACAAGAAATGAGCATAAAAGATGCTTCAGCGGAATTGGTAATGTTATTAAAAGAGCCCAAATTTCTAAAAATATTGCGAAAAACAACAATTTTCAGTTTTAGAGTGAATGTTTGAGGTGTATGGAAGGCATTTATTTTATTTTTAGAAAATTTAATTTTTCACATTTTTCCATGAAAAGTGCCAATACCACCCCCTATGGGTTCTAGGTGAAAATCTCACTCGACACAAATCAAACAAAAATATTTCCAGGGTGTGTATTGTTGTTCATTTTCATCAAATTAACAAAATAAAACCCAGAATAAATCCTGAAAGACAAGAAATGAGCATAAAAGATGCTTCAGCGCAAGTGTTAATGTTACTAAAAGAGCCAAAATTTCTAAAAATATTGCGAAAAACAACAATTTTCAGTTTAAGAGTGAATGTTTGAGGTGTATAGAAGTCATTTATTTCATTTTTAGAAAATTTAATTTTTCACATTTTTCCATGAAAAGTGCCAATACCCCCCCTTTGTGTTCTAGGTGAAAATCTCACTCTACCCAAATCAAACAAAAATGTTTCCATGGTGTGTATTGTTGTTCATTTTCATCAAATAAACAAAATAAAACCCAGAATAAATCCTGAAAAACAAGTAATTAGCATAAAAGATGCTTCAGCGCAAGTGTTAATGTTACTAAAAGAGCCAAAATTTCTAAAAATATTGCGAAAAACATCAATTTTTAGTTTAAGAGTGAATGTTTGAGGTGTATAGAAGGCATTTATTTCATTTTTAGAAAATTTAATTTTTCACATTTTTCCATGAAAAGTGCCAATACCCCCCCCCTTTGGGTTCTAGGTGAAAATGTCACTCGACACAAATCAAACAAAAATGTTTCCATGGTGTGTATTGTTGTTCATTTTCATCAACTAAACAAAATTAAACCCAGAATAAATCCTGAAAGGCAAGAAATGAGCATAAAAGATGCTTCAGCGCAAGTGTTAATGTTCCTAAAAGAGCCCAAATTTCTAAAAATATTGCGAAAAACCACAATCTTCTGTTTAAGAGTGAATGTTTGAGGTGCATAGAAGGCATTTATTTCAATTTTAGAAAATTTAATTTTTCACATTTTTCCATGAAAAGTGCCAATACTCCCCCCTTTGGTTTCTAGGTGAAAATCTCACTCGAAACATATCAAACAAAAATGTTTCCATGGTGTGTATTGTTGTTCATTTTCATCAAATAAACAAAATAAAACCCAGAATAAATCCTGAAAGACAAGAAATGAGCATAAAAGATGCTTCAGCGCAAGTGTTAATGTTACTAAAAGAGCCCAAATTTCTAAAAATATTGCGAAAAAAAAACAATTTTCAGTATAAGAGTGAATGTTTGAGGTGTATAGAAGGCATTTATTTCATTTTTAGAAAATTTAATTTTTCCCATTTTTCCATGAAAAGTGCCAATACCCCCCCTTTGGGTTCTAGGTGAAAATCTTATTCGACACAAATCAAACAAAAATGTTTCCAAGGTGTGTATTGTTGTTCATTTTCATCAAATAAACAAAATAAAACCCAGAATATATCCTTAAAGACAAGAAATGAGCATAAAAGGTGCTTCAGCGCAAGTGTTAATGTTACTAAAAGAGCCAAAATTTCAAAAATATTGCGAAAAACAACAATTTTCAGTTTACGAGTGAATTATTGAGGTGTATAGAAGGCATTTTTTTCATTTTTAGAAAATTTAATTTTTCACATTTTTCCATGAAAAGTGCCAATACCCACCCCCTTTGGGTTCTAGGTGAAAATCTCACTCGACTCATATCAAACAAAAATGTTTCCATGGTGTGTATTGTTGTTCATTTTCTTCAAATAAACAAAATTAAACCCAGAATAAATCCTGAAAGACAAGAAATGAGCATAAAAGATGCTTCAGCACAAGTGTTAATGTTAATAAAAGAGCCCAAATTTCTAAAAATATTGCGAAAAACAACAATTTTCGGATTTAGAGTGAATGTTTGAGGTGTATAGAAGGAATTTATTTCATTTTTAGAAAATTTAATTTTTCTCATTTTTCCATGAAAAGTGCCAATACCCCCCCTTTGGGTTCTAGGTGAAAATCTCACTCGACAAAAATCAAACAAAAATGTATCCAAGGTGTGTATTGTCGTTCATTTTCATCAAATAAACAAAATAAAACCCAGAATAAATACTGAAAGGGCACACCATGGAAACATTTTTGTTTGATTTGTGGCGAGTGAGATTTTCACCTAGAACCCAAAGGGGGGGGTATTGGCACTTTTCATGGAAAAATGTGAAAAATTAAATTTTCTAAAAATGAAATAAATGCCTTCTATACACCTCAAACATTCACTTTAAAACTGAAAATTGTTGTTTTTCGCAATATTTTTAGAAATTTTGGCTCTTTTAGTAACATTAACACTTGCGCTGAAGCATCTTTTATGCTCATTTCTTGTCTCTCAGGATTTATTCTGGGTTTTATTTTGTTTATTTGATGAAAATGAACAGCAATACACACCATGGAAACATTTTTGTTTGATTATTGTCGAGTGAGATTTTCACCTAGAACCCAAAGGGGGGGGTATTGGCACTTTTCATGGAAAAATGGGAAAAACTAAATTTTCTAAAAATGAAATAAATGCCTTCTATACACCTCAAACATTCACTCTTAAACTGAAAATTGTTGTTTTTCGCAATATTTTTAGAAATTTGGGCTCTTTTAGTAACATTAACACTTGCGCTGAAGCATCTTTAATGCTCATTTCCCTTCTTTCAGGATTTATTCTGGGTTTTATTTTGTTTATTTGATGAAAATGAACAACAACACACAGCATGGAAACATTTTTGTTTGATTTGTGTCGAGTGAGATTTTCACCTAGAACCCAAAGGGGGGTATTGGCACTTTTCATGGAAAAATGGGAAAAATTAAATTTTCTAAAAATGAAATAAATGCCTTCTATACACCTCAAACATTCACTCTTAAACTGAAAATTGTTGTTTTTTGCAATATTTTTTAGAAATTTTGGCTCTTTAATAACACTTGCGCTGAAGCATATTTTATGCTCATTTCTTGTCTTTCAGTATTTATTCTGGGTTTTATTTTGTATATTTGATGAAAATGAACAACAATACACACCATGGAAACATTTTTGTTTGATTTGTGTCGAGTGAGGTTTTCACCTTGAACCCAAAGGGTATTGGCACTTTTCATGGAAAAATGGGAAAAATTAAATTTTTTAAAAATGAAATGAATGCCTTCTATACACCTCAAACATTCACTCTAAACCTGAAAATTGTTGTTTTTCGCAATATTTTTAGAAATTTGGGCTCTTTTAGTAACATTAACACTTGCGCTGAAGCATCTTTTATGCTCATTTCTTGTCTTTCAGTACTTATTCTGGGTTTTATTTTGTTTATTTGATGAAATTGAACAACAATACACACCCTGGAAACATTTTTGTTTGATTTTTGTCGAGTGAGATTTTCACCTAGAACCCAAAGGGGGGGTATTGGCACTTTTCATGGAAAAATGGGAAAAATTAAATTTTTTAAAAATGAAATAAATGCCTTCTATACACCTCAAACATTCACTCTAAAACTGAAATTTGTTGTTTTTCGCAATATTTTTAGAAATTTTGGCTCTTTTAGTAACATTAACACTTGCGCTGAAGGATCTTTTATGCTCATTTCTTGTCTTTCAGTATTTATTCTGGGTTTTATTTTGTTTATTTGATGAAAATGAACAACAATACACACCATGGAAACATTTTTGTTTGATTTGTGTCGAGTGAGATTTTCACCTAGAACCCAAAGGGGGTTATTGGCACTTTTCATGGAAAAATGTGAAAAATTAAATTTTCTAAAAATGAAATAAATGCCTTCTATACACCTCAATCATTCACTCTTAAACTGAAAATTGTTGTTTTTCGCAATATTTTTAGAAATTTTGGCTCTTTTAGTAACATAAACACTTGCGCTGAAGCATCTTTTATGCTCATTTCTTGTCTTTCAGTATATAATCTGGGTTTTATTTTGTTTATTTGATGAAAATGAACAACAATACACACCCTGGAAACATTTTTGTTTGATTTTTGTCGAGTGAGATTTTCACCTAGAACCCAAAGGGGGGGTATTGGCACTTTTCATGGAAAAATGGGAAAAATTAAATTTTTTAAAAATGAAATAAATACCTTCTATACACCTCAAACATTCACTCTAAAACTGAAATTTGTTGTTTTTCGCAATATTTTTAGAAATTTTGGCTCTTTTAGTAACATTAACACTTGCGCTTAAGCATCTTTTATGCTCATTTCTTGTCTTTCAGTATTTATTCTTGGTTTTATTTTGTTTATTTGATGAAAATGAACAACAACACACAGCATGGAAACATTTTTGTTTGATTTGTGTCGAGTGAGATTTTCACCTAGAACCCAAAGGGGGGTATTGGCACTTTTCATGGAAAAATGTGAAAAATTAAATTTTCTAAAAATGAAATAAATGCCTTCTATACACCTCAAACATTCACTCTTAAACTGAAAATTGTTGTTTTTCGCAATATTTTTAGAAATTTTGGCTCTTTTAGTAACATTAACACTTGCGCTGAAGAATCTTTTATGCTCATTTCTTGTCTTTCAGGATTTATTCTGGGTTTTATTTTGTTTATTTGATGAAAATGAACAACAATACACACAATGGAAACATTTTTGTTTGATTTGTGTCGAGTGAGATTTTCACCTAGAACCCAAAGGGGGTGGGTAGTGGCACTTTTCATGGAAAAATGGGAAAAATTAAATTTTTTAAAAATGAAATAAATGCCTTCTATACACCTCAAACATTCACTCTTTAACTGAAAATAATTGTTTTTCGCAATATTTTTAGAAATTTGAGCACTTTTAGTAACATTAACAGTTGCGCTGAAGCATCTTTTATGCTTATTTCCCTTCTTTCAGGATTTATTCTGGGTTTTATTTTGTTTATTTGATGAAAATGAACAACAATACACACCATGGAAACATTTTTGTTTGGTTTGTGTCGAGTGAGATTTTCACCTAGAACCCAAAGGGGGGGTATTGGACTTTTCATAGAAAAATGTGAAAAATTTAATTTTCTAAAAATGAAATAAATGCCTTCTATACACCTCAAACATTAACTCTAAACTGAAAATTGTTGTTTTTCGCAATATTTTAGAAATTTGGGCTCTTTTAGTAACATTAACACTTGCGCTGAAGCACCTTTTATGCCCTTTTCTTGTCTTTAAGGATTAATTCTGGGTTTTATTTTGTTTATTTGATGAAAATGAACAACAATACACACAATGGAAACATTTTTGTTTGATTTGTGTCGAGTGAGATTTTCACCTAGAACCCAAAGGGGGGGTATTGGCACTTTTCATGGAAAAATGGGAAAAATTAAATTTTCTAAAAATGAAATAAATGCCTTCTATACACCTCAAACATTCACTCTTAAACTGAAAATTGTTGTTTTTTGCAATATTTTTTAGAAATTTTGGCTCTTTTAGTAACACTTGCGCTGAAGCATATTTTATGCTCATTTCTTGTCTTTCAGTATTTATTCTGGGTTTTATTTTGTTTATTTGATGAAAATGAAAAACAATACACACCATGGAAACATTTTTGTTTGATTTGTTTTAAGTGAGATTTTCACCTAGAACACAAAGGGGGTATTGGTACTTTTCATGGAAAAATGTGAAAAATTAAATTTTCTAAAAATGAAATAAATGACTTCTATACACATCAAACGTTGACTCTTTAACTGAAAATTGTTGTTTTTTGCAATATTTTTAGATATTTGGTCTCTTTTAGTAACATTAACACTTGCGCTTAAGCATCTTTCATGCTCATTTCTTGTCTTTCAGTATTTATGCTGGGTTTTATTTTGTTTATTTGATGAAAATGAACAACAATACACACCATGGAAACATTTTTGTTTGATTTGTGTCGAGTGAGATTTTCACCTAGAACCCAAAGGGCACTTTTCATGGAAAAATGTGAAAAATTAAATTTTCTAAAAATGAAATAAATGCCTTCTATACACCTCAAACATTCACTCTAAACTGAAAATTGTTGTTTTTCGCAATATTTTTAGAAATTTGGGCTCTTTTAGTAACATTAACACTTGCGCTGAAGCACCTTTTATGCTCATTTCTTGTCTTTCAGGATATATTCTGGGTTTTATTTTGTTTATTTGATGTACATGAACAACAATACACACCATGGAAACATTTTTGTTTGATTTGTGTCGAGTGAGATTTTCACCTAGAACCCAAAGGGGGGGTATTGGCACTTTTCATGGAAAAATGGGAAAAATTAAATTTTTTAAAAATGAAATTAATGCCTACTATACACCTCAAACGTTCACTCTAAAACTGAAAATTGTTGTTTTTCGCAATATTTTTAGAAATTTGGGCTCTTTTATTAACATTAACACTTGCGCTGAAGCATCTTTTATGCTCATTTCTTGTCTTTCAGGATTTATTCTGGGTTTAATTTTGTTTATTTGATGAAAATGAACAATAATACACACCATGGAAACATTTTTGTTTGATATGTGTCGAGTGAGATTTTCACCTAGAACCCAAAGGGGGTGGGTATTGGCACTTTTCATGGAAAAATGTGAAAAATTAAATTTTCTAAAATTGAAATAAATGCCTTCTATGCCCCTCAAACATTAACTCTAAAACTGAAAATTGTTGTTTTCCGCAATATTTTTAGAAATTTGGCCTCTTTTAATAACATTAACAATTCCGCTGAAGCATCTTTTATGCTCATTTCTTGCCTTTCAGGATTTATTCTGGGTTTAATTTATTTTAGTTGATGAAAATGAACAACAATACACACCATGGAAACATTTTTGTTTGATTTGTGTCGAGTTAGATTTTCACCTAGAACCCAAAGGGGGGGTATTGGCACTCTTCATGGAAAAATGTGAAAATAAACATTTTCTAAAAATGAAATAAATGCCTTCTATACACCTGAAACATTCACTCTTAATCTGAAAATTGGTGTTTTTCGCAATATTTTTTGAAATTTGGGCTCTTTTAGTAACATTAACACTTGCGCTGAAGCATCTTTTATGCTCATTTCTTGTCTTTCAGGATTTATTCTGGGTTTAATTTTGTTTATTTGATGAAAATGAACAACAATACACACCATGGAAACATTTTTGTTTGATTTGTTTCGAGTGAGATTTTCACCTAGAACCCAAAGGGGAGGGTATTGGCACTTTTCATGGAAAAATGTGAAAAATTAAATTTTCTAAAATTGAAATAAATGCCTTCTATGCCCCTCAAACATTCACTCTTTAACAGAAGATTGTGGTTTTTCGCAATATTTTTAGAAATTTGGGCTCTTTTAGTAACATTAACACTTGCGCTGAAGCATCTTTTATGCTCATTTCATGCCTTTCAGTATTTATTCTGGGTTTTATTTTGTTTATTTGATGAAAATGAACAACAATACACACCATGGAAACATTTTTGTTTGATTTGTTTTAAGTGAGATTTTCACCTAGAACCCAAAGGGGGTATTGGCACTTTTCATTGAAAAATGTGAAAAATTAAATTTTCTAAAAATGAAATAAATGCCTTTTTTACACCTCAAACATTCACTCTAAATCTGAAAATTTTGTTTTTCGCAATATTTTTAGATATTTGGTCTCTTTTAGTAACATTAACACTTGCGCTTAAGCATCTTTCATGCTCATTTCTTGTCTTTCAGTATTTATTCTGGGTTTTATTTTGTTTATTTGATGAAAATGGACAACAATACACACCATGGAAACATTTTTGTTTGATTTGTGTCGAGTGAGATTTTCACCTAGAACCCAAAGGGGGGGGTATTGGCACTTTTCATGGAAAAATGTGAAAAATTAAATTTTCTCAAAATGAAATAAATGCCTTCTATACACCTCAAACATTCACTCTTAAACTGAAAATTGTTGTTTTTCGCAATATTTTTAGAAATTTGGGCTCTTTTAGTAACATTAACACTTGCGCTTAAGCATCTTTTATGCTCATTTCTTGTCTTTCAGGATTTATTCTGGGTTTTATTTTGTTTATTTGATGAAAATGAACAACAATACACACCTTGGAAACATTTTTGTTTGATTTGTGTCGAATGAGATTTTCACCTAGAACCCAAAGGGGGGGTATTGGACTTTTCATGGAAAAATGTGAAAAATTTAATTTTCTAAAAATGAAATAAATGCCTTCTATACACCTCAAACATTCACTCTAAACTGAAAATTGTTGTTTTTCGCAATATTTTTAGAAATTTGGGCTCTTTTAGTAACATTAACACTTGCCCTGAAGCATCTTTTATGCTCATTTCTTGTCTTTCAGTATTTATTCTGGGTTTTATTTTGTTTATTTGATGAAAATGGAAAACAATACTCACCATGGAAACATTTTTGTTTGATTTGTTTTAAGTGAGATTTTCACCTAGAACCCAAAGGGGGTATTGGCACTTTTCATGGAAAAATGTGAAAAATTAAATTTTCTAAAAATGAAATAAATGACTTCTATACACCTCAAACGTTGACTCTTAAACTGAAAATTGTTGTTTTTCGCAATATTTTTAGAAATTTGGGCTCTTTTAGTAACATTAACACTTGCGCTTAAGCATCTTTTATGCTCATTTCTTGTCTTTCAGGATTTATTCTGGGTTTTATTTTGTTTATTTGATGAAAATGAACAACAATACACACCATGGAAACATTTTTGTTTGATTTGTGTCGAATGAGATTTTCACCTAGAACCCAAAGGGGGGGTATTGGACTTTTCATGGAAAAATGTGAAAAATTTATATTTCTAAAAATGAAATAAATGGCTTCTATACACCTCAAACATTCACTCTAAACTGAAAATTGTTGTTTTTCGCAATATTTTTAGAAATTTGGGCTCTTTTAGTAACATTAACACTTGCGCTGAAGCACCTTTTATGCTCATTTCTTGTCTTTCAGTATTTATTCTGGGTTTTATTTTGTTTATTTGATGAACATGAACAACAATACACACCATGGAAACATTTTTGTTTGATTTGTGTCGAGTGAGATTTTCACCTAGAACCCAAAGGGGGGGGTATTGGCACTTTTCATGGAAAAATGGGAAAAATTAAATTTTTTAAAAATGAAATTAATGCCTTCTATACACCTCAAACGTTCACTCTAAAACTGAAAATTGTTGTTTTTCGCAATATTTTTAGAAATTTGGGCTCTTTTATTAACATTAACACTTGCGCTGAAGCATCTTTTATGCTCATTTCTTGTCTTTCAGGATTTATTCTGGGTTTAATTTTGTTTATTTGATGAAAATGAACAATAATACACACCATGGAAACATTTTTGTTTGATATGTGTCGAGTGAGATTTTCACCTAGAACCCAAAGGGGGTGGGTATTGGCACTTTTCATGGAAAAATGTGAAAAATTAAAATTTCTAAAATTGAAATAAATGCCTTCTATGCCCCTCAAACATTAACTCTAAAACTGAAAATTGTTGTTTTCCGCAATATTTTTAGAAATTTGGCCTCTTTTAATAACATTAACAATTCCGCTGAAGCATCTTTTATGCTCATTTCTTGCCTTTCAGGATTTATTCTGGGTTTAATTTATTTTAGTTGATGAAAATGAACAACAATACACACCATGGAAATATTTTTGTTTGATTTGTGTCGAGTTAGATTTTCACCTAGAACCCAAAGGGGGGGTATTGGCACTCTTCATGGAAAAATGTGAAAATAAACATTTTCTAAAAATGAAATAAATGCCTTCTATACACCTGAAACATTCACTCTTAATCTGAAAATTGGTTTTTTTCGCAATATTTTTAGAAATTTGGGCTCTTTTAGTAACATTAACACTTGCGCTGAAGCATCTTTTATGCTCATTTCTTGTCTTTCAGGATTTATTCTGGGTTTTATTTTGTTTATTTGATGAAAATGAACAACAATGCACACCATGGAAACATTTTTGTTTGATATGTGACGAGTGAGATTTTCACCTAGAACCCTAAGGGGGTGGGTATTGGCACTTTTCATGGAAAAATGTGAAAAATTAAATTTTCTAAAATTGAAATAAATGCCTTCTATGCCCCTCAAACATTAACTCTAAAACTGAAAATTGTTGTTTTCCGCAATATTTTTAGAAATTTGGCCTCTTTTAATAACATTAACAATTCCGCTGAAGCATCTTTTATGCTCATTTCTTGCCTTTCAGGATTTATTCTGGGTTTAATTTATTTTAGTTGATGAAAATGAACAACAATACACACCATGGAAACATTTTTGTTTGATTTGTGTAGAGTGAGATTTTCACCTAGAACCCAAAGGGGGTGGGTATTGGCACTTTTCATGGAAAAATGTGAAAAATTTAATTTTCTAAAAATGAAATAAATGCCTTCTATACACCTCAAACATTCACTCTAAACTGAAAATTGTTGTTTTTCGCAATATTTTTAGAAATTTGGGCTCTTTTAGTAACATTAACACTTGCGCTGAAGCACCTTTTATGCTCATTTCTTGTCTTTCAGGATATATTCTGGGTTTTATTTTGTTTATTTGATGAACATGAACAACAATACACACCATGGAAACATTTTTGTTTGATTTGTGTCGAGTGAGATTTTCACCTAGAACCCAAAGGGGGGGGTATTGGCACTTTTCATGGAAAAATGGGAAAAATTAAATTTTTTAAAAATGAAATTAATGCCTTCTATACACCTCAAACGTTCACTCTAAAACTGAAAATTGTTGTTTTTCGCAATATTTTTAGAAATTTGGGCTCTTTAATTAACATTAACACTTGCGCTGAAGCATCTTTTATGCTCATTTCTTGTCTTTCAGGATTTATTCTGGGTTTAATTTTGTTTATTTGATGAAAATGAACAATAATACACACCATGGAAACATTTTTGTTTGATATGTGTCGAGTGAGATTTTCACCTAGAACCCAAAGGGGGTGGGTTTTGGCACTTTTCATGGAAAAATGTGAAAAATTAAATTTTCTAAAATTGAAATAAATGCCTTCTATGCCCCTCAAACATTAACTCTAAAACTGAAAATTGTTGTTTTCCGCAATATTTTTAGAAATTTGGCCTCTTTTAATAACATTAACAATTCCGCTGAAGCATCTTTTATGCTCATTTCTTGCCTTTCAGGATTTATTCTGGGTTTAATTTATTTTAGTTGATGAAAATGAACAACAATACACACCATGGAAACATTTTTGTTTGATTTGTGTCGAGTTAGATTTTCACCTAGAACCCAAAGGGGGGGTATTGGCACTCTTCATGGAAAAATGTGAAAATAAACATTTTCTAAAAATGAAATAAATGCCTTCTATACACCTGAAACATTCACTCTTAATCTGAAAATTGGTTTTTTTCGCAATATTTTTAGAAATTTGGGCTCTTTTAGTAACATTAACACTTGCGCTGAAGCATCTTTTATGCTCATTTCTTGTCTTTCAGGATTTATTCTGGGTTTTATTTTGTTTATTTGATGAAAATGAACAACAATGCACACCATGGAAACATTTTTGTTTGATATGTGTCGAGTGAGATTTTCACCTAGAACCCAAAGGGGGTGGGTATTGGCACTTTTCATGGAAAAATGTGAAAAATTAAATTTTCTAAAATTGAAATAAATGCCTTCTATGCCCCTCAAACATTAACTCTAAAACTGAAAATTGTTGTTTTCCGCAATATTTTTAGAAATTTGGCCTCTTTTAATAACATTAACAATTCCGCTGAAGCATCTTTTATGCTCATTTCTTGCCTTTCAGGATTTATTCTGGGTTTAATTTATTTTAGTTGATGAAAATGAACAACAATACACACCATGGAAACATTTTTGTTTGATTTGTGTAGAGTGAGATTTTCACCTAGAACCCAAAGGGGGGGGGTATTGGCACTTTTCATGGAAAAATGTGAAAAATTACACTTTCTAAAAATGAAATAAATGCCTTCTATACACTTCAAACATTCACTCTAAATCTGAAAATTGGTGTTTTTCGCAATATTTTTTGAAATTTGGGCTCTTTTAGTAACATTAACACTTGCGCTGAAGCATCTTTTATGCTCATTTCTTGTCTTTCAGTATTTATTCTGGGTTTTATTTTGTTTATGTGATAAAAATGAACAACAATGCACACCATGGAAACATTTTTGTTTGATTTGTGTCGAGTGAGATTTTCACCTAGAACCCAAAGGGGGTATTGGCACTTTTCATGGAAAAATGTGAAAAATTAAATTTTCTAAAAATGAAATAAATGCCTTCTATACACCTCAAACATTCACTCTTAAACTGAAAATTGTTGTTTTTCGCAATATTTTTAGAAATTTGGGCTCTTTTATTAACATTAACACTTGCGCTGAAGCATCTTTTATGCTCATTTCTTGTCTTTCAGGATTTATTCTGGGTTTAATTTTGTTTATTTGATGAAAATGAACAACAATACACACCATGGAAACATTTTTGTTTGATATATGTCGAGTGAGATTTTCACCTAGAACCCAAAGCGGGTGGGTATTGGCACTTTTCATGGAAAATTGTGAAAAATTAACTTTTCTAAAAATGAAATAAATGCCTTCTATACACCTCAATAATTCACTCGTAAACTGAAAATTGTTGTTTTTCGCAATATTTTTGAAATTTTGGCTCTTTTAGTAACATTAACACTTGCGCTGAAGCATCTTTTATGCTCATTTCTTGTCTTTCAGGATTTATTCTGGGTTTTATTCTGTTTATTTGATGAAAATCAACAACAATACACACCAGTGAAACATTTTTGTTTGATTTGTGTCGAGTGAGATTTTCACCTAGAACCCAAAGGGGGGGGGGCAGTTTTCATGGAAAAATGAGAAAAATTAAATTTTCTAAAAATGAAATAAATTCCTTCTATACACCTCAAACATTCACTCTAAATCTGAAAATTGTTGTTTTTCGCAATATTTTTAGAAATTTTGGCTCTTTTAGTAACATTAACACTTGCGCTGAAGCATCTTTTATGCTCATTTCTTGCCTTTCAGTATTTATTCTGGGTTTTATTTTGTTTATTTGATGAAAATGAACAACAATACACACCATGGAAACATTTTTGTTTGATTTGTTTCGAGTGAGATTTTCACCTAGAACCCAAAGGGGAGGGTATTGGCACTTTTCATGGAAAAATGTGAAAAATTAAATTTTCTAAAATTGAAATAAATGCCTTCTATGCCCCTCAAACATTCACTCTTTAACAGAAGATTGTGGTTTTTCGCAATATTTTTAGAAATTTGGGCTCTTTTAGTAACATTAACACTTACGCTGAAGCATCTTTTATGCTCATTTCATGCCTTTCAGTATTTATTCTGGGTTTTATTTTGTTTATTTGATGAAAATGAACAACAATACACACCATGGAAACATTTTTGTTTGATTTGTTTTAAGTGAGATTTTCACCTATATTGGCATATATACCTGTATTGGCACTTTTCATTGAAAAATGTGAAAAATTAAATTTTCTAAAAATGAAATAAATGCCTTTTTTACACCTCAAACATTCACTCTAAATCTGAAAATTTTGTTTTTCGCAATATTTTTAGAAATTTGGGCTCTTTTATTAACATTAATACTTGCGCTGAAGCATCTTTTATGCTCATTTCTTGTCTTTCAGTATTTATTCTGGGTTTTATTTTGTTTATTTGATGAAAATGGACAACAATACACACCATGGAAACATTTTTGTTTGATTTGTGTCGAGTGAGATTTTCACCTAGAACCCAAAGGGGGGGGGTATTGGCACTTTTCATGGAAAAATGTGAAAAATTAAATTTTCTCAAAATGAAACAAAAATGTTTCCATGGTGTGTATTGTTGTTCATGTTCATCAAATAAACAAAATAAAACCCAGAATATATCCTGAAAGACAAGAAATGAGCATAAAAGGTGCTTCAGCGCAAGTGTTAATGTTACTAAAAGAGCCCAAATTTCTAAAAATATTGCGAAAAAACAACAATTTTCAGTTTAGAGTGAATGTTTGAGGTGTATAGAAGGCATTTATTTCATTTTTAGAAAATTAAATTTTTCACATTTTTCCATGAAAAGTGCCAATACCCACCCCCTTTGGGTTCTAGGTGAAAATCTCACTCTACACAAATCAAACAAAAATGTTTCCATGGTGTGTATTGTTGTTCATTTTCATCAACTAAAATAAATTAAACCCAGAATAAATCCTGAAAGGCAAGAAATGAGCATAAAAGATGCTTCAGCGGAATTGTTAATGTTATTAAAAGAGGCCAAATTTCTAAAAATATTGCGGAAAACAACAATTTTCAGTTTTAGAGTTAATGTTTGAGGGGCATAGAAGGCATTTATTTCAATTTTAGAAAATTTAATTTTTCACATTTTTCCATGAAAAGTGCCAATACCCACCCCCTTTGGGTTCTAGGTGAAAATCTCACTCGTCACATATCAAACAAAAATGTTTCCATGGTGTGCATTGTTGTTCATTTTCATCAAATAAACAAAATAAAACCCAGAATAAATCCTGAAAGACAAGAAATGAGCATAAAAGATGCTTCAGCGCAAGTGTTAATGTTACTAAAAGAGCCCAAATTTCTAAAAATATTGCGAAAAAAAACCAATTTTCAGATTAAGAGTGAATGTTTCAGGTGTATAGAAGGCATTTATTTCATTTTTAGAAAATGTTTATTTTCACATTTTTCCATGAAGAGTGCCAATACCCCCCCTTTGGGTTCTAGGTGAAAATCTAACTCGACACAAATCAAACAAAAATATTTCCATGGTGTGTATTGTTGTTCATTTTCATCAACTAAAATAAATTAAACCCAGAATAAATCCTGAAAGGCAAGAAATGAGCATAAAAGATGCTTCAGCGGAATTGTTAATGTTATTAAAAGAGGCCAAATTTCTAAAAATATTGCGGAAAACACCAATTTTCAGTTTTAGAGTTAATGTTTGAGGGGCATAGAAGGCATTTATTTCAATTTTAGAAATTTTAATTTTTCACATTTTTCCATGAAAAGTGCCAATACCCACCCCCTTTGGGTTCTAGGTGAAAATCTCACTCGACACATATCAAACAAAAATGTTTCCATGGTGTGTATTATTGTTCATTTTCATCAAATAAACAAAATTAAACCCAGAATAAATCCTGAAAGACAAGAAATGAGCATAAAAGATGCTTCAGCGCAAGTGTTAATGTTAATAAAAGAGCCCAAATTTCTAAAAATATTGCGAAAAACAACAATTTTCAGTTTTAGAGTGAACGTTTGAGGTGTATAGAAGGCATTAATTTCATTTTTAAAAAATTTAATTTTTCCCATTTTTCCATGAAAAGTGCCAATACCCCCCCCTTTGGGTTCTAGGTGAAAATCTCACTCGACACAAATCAAACAAAAATGTTTCCATGGTGTGTATTGTTGTTCATGTTCATCAAATAAACAAAATAAAACCCAGAATATATCCTGAAAGACAAGAAATGAGCATAAAAGGTGCTTCAGCGCAAGTGTTAATGTTACTAAAAGAGCCCAAATTTCTAAAAATATTGCGAAAAACAACAATTTTCAGTTTAGAGTGAATGTTTGAGGTGTATAGAAGGCATTTATTTCATTTTTAGAAAATTAAATTTTTCACATTTTTCCATGAAAAGTCCAATACCCCCCCTTTGGGTTCTAGGTGAAAATCTCATTCGACACAAATCAAACAAAAATGTTTCCATGGTGTGTATTGTTGTTCATTTTCATCAAATAAACAAAATAAAACCCAGAATAAATCCTGAAAGACAAGAAATGAGCATAAAAGATGCTTAAGCGCAAGTGTTAATGTTACTAAAAGAGCCCAAATTTCTAAAAATATTGCGAAAAACAACAATTTTCAGTTTAAGAGTCAACGTT